>NW_024070201.1:26209183-26294677 GCF_014754425.2 Oryx dammah
CTGGTGATGGAGGTGCTGGTGATGGAGGGGCTGGTGGTGGAGGGGGCCGGTGATGGAGGGGCTGGTAGTGGAGGGGGCTGGTGATGGAAGGGCCTGGTGATGCAGAGGCTGGTAGTGGAGGTGGCTGGTGATAGAAGGGCCTGGTGATGGAGGGGCCTGGTGATGGAAGGGGGCTGGTGGTGGAGGGGGCTGATAGTGGAGGGGCTGGTGGTGGAGGGGCTGGTGATGGAGGGGCCTGCTGATGGAAGGGCCTGGTGATGGAAGGGGGCTGGTGATGGAAGGGGGCTGGTGGTGGAGGGGGCTGGTGGTGGAGGGGGCTGGTGGTGGAGGGGCTGGTGGTGGAGGGGCTGGTGATGGAAGGGCCTGGTGATGGAAGGGCCTGGTGATGGAAGGGGGCTGGTGATGGAAAGGGCTGGTGGTGGAGGGGGCTGGTGGTGGAGGCGGCTGGTGGTGGAGGGGCTGGTGGTGGAGGGCCTGTGATGGAGGAGCCTGGTGATGGAAGGGCTGGTAATAAAGCTGTCTAGTAATGGTTGCTAATGTGCACAACCTTTTGTTTTGTCCTTGTCCCAGCCCACTTTTCACAGCACTGTGAGCCTCTATTCACTCTATCTTCCCCTGTGTCCTAGGATCTGGAATCTCCCTGCACTGATCACCTGTGGTTATCTTCCTTCACATATCTGCAGAGGGCAGGCCCTGTCCTGAGCTTCTCCAGGCCTGTCCATCTCCTCCAAGCCAGGAGTCAGCACCAGCCCCCAGGGTCCTGCCTCTCACACAAAATGGGTACCTGTGACCAGACCACTGATACCAGAGACATCATGTAAATGAGACCTAAGAGGGGACAGTCAAGGGAGCTGATGAGAAAGTCTGGACTCAGGGGAGACAGAACTTCCTTTCATTGAGTCCTACCAGGTCTCACCACTGTGCCTGACACACAAAGCCTAAGACTTCAGCCCAGCTCTGTGAGAGAAAAATCATTATCCCCATTTCACAGAAGAGAAAATTAAGCAACTCCCAGAGTGGAAGTAATTTGTCTAAAGTTATCCCTCCAGGATGGCAGAGCCAATGTTAGAAACTAGGTCTCTGACTTCACTAATTTTTTCACTGCAAATAGTTTCTAAACTTTCTGTAAACATCTATCTGCATCCTAGACCCCAGCAAGTGAGTGTGCACATGCTCAGATGCTTAGTCATGTCCAGCTCTTTGCAACACCATGGACTGTAGCTGGCCAGTATTCCCTGGCCATGGGATTTTTCAGGTAAGAATACTAGAGCAGGTTGCCATTTCCTCCTCCAGGGGTTTTTCCCAACCCAGGGATTGAACCCGTCTCCTGCACTAGCAGGCAGATTCTTTACCAATGAGCCCCTGGGAAGCCCACAGCAATTGGGAGCACCTGAGTAATTCAATAGGTTGTGAATTGCAAGGGCAGTTCTGGTGGGATTCTCCTCTTTGTCGTGGGAAAAGTCACTCAGCTAAAACCCTCAACCACGGTGATTCAGTACCCAGTGCTCTGCCTTACTCACAAGGAACCTTCCTCTCCTTGAGACCTTGCCCCACTTCTGTCAGGGAGCCTTTGGGAATCCACTGGGCCCAAGAGTGCCCTGCAGGAGCCCCAGCCCAGCCCAGAAGCCAAACCATCCGTGACCCAAATCTTCTCAAAACTGAGAATTTTCTCATTGGAAGGAGCCTCCGAAGCCATTTCAACTCCTCAGTTGAAGCTAAGGTCTTCCTGACAGGGACCCCCTGTCTCTCAGGCCCCTCCTTCCTCGTGTAGAGACTCTCCCTACTTCTGCCTGATGGCCGCCGTCCTCCAGTGACCAGAACTCGCCTCCTCCCTAGGGCACCAGCATCTCCCTTGGTCGGTGCCAGCGGGAGAAACCTCTTGTGTTGGGCCCCAGGCCGTCTTCCTGAGGCTTCTACACATGTTCTATTTCTACCCTTAAGGATGTGGAGAACAGGGTGTGTCCCCTCTCACTCACAATAGCCCTGGGGAGACAGTCGTCATACTTCTTTGAGTTCTTGGGCCTACAGACAAGACCTCCTTGTTTCCTTCCACAATTTCTCACGAGACCCTCATTTCTCACGAGAAACGAGACTCCTTTCTCGCAAAGCTTTTACCTTCACACTGTCTCCACCATCCTCCACTGAATACACTGCCACTGACAGGTCTCTGTTAGTGAAAATACTGTTAAAAGGGGTCGTTATTTGCTGCAGTCCTCTCATCTCCTCTCTCTGTCTCTCTCCCTATTTCTCTTTCTCCCAGGTTCATAATGAAAAAAAAAAAGACCAGGTCCTGCAGCCTCATCCTCAGCAGCCCCGTGGGGCTCCAGCAGCCAATTTCCTAGCATCTGCATCCCAGGCACACCTGGGGCTTCTCACTCCAGCCCCACCACTACTTCACAGAGAAGTCTGCTACCAGCCAGCGCCAGAGGAGATGGGCCCACACAGGCAGAAACTTTCATTCACCCGGACTTGGCAGGAACTCGGAAAACCTCCACAACTCTTTGGGACTGGCTGTGGGACAAACTGTCTCTTCGATCCAACTGAATAATCCAGTATCCAAATAGCAGGCGACAATCCAGGGCAAACAAGGGCTTCCATGCCAATGCCCCTAGAGCAGGGAGGGGCACACGATTTTCAAAGGCATTCCTGAAGCTCCCTGCCACAGAACACCTCCTCTTTCTTGGGACACCATGAATGAGGGAATTGTTAAGTGAAGCAGCAGAGACTTGGGCTGGATGTTGAGAAGACACCCTGGATTACAACCTGGGATGCTGAGACATGTGACAAAGTTATCTCAGGATGCCCAGGGAGGCTCTTCTTTGCTCAGAGTTGAGGGGGCAGCTTGACATTCCATTCCCCATGCAATTTGGGAAGGTCTCTCAGACACAGAGAGGGTATCATGAAATACAGCCTAAACCCACACATATGGATCATTCCTGCTCCCCACAGTTACACAATTAGCCTGTACAACCGCTTGAGTGGAGGGAGAGGTACCAGAAGGAGCCAACCTCATCCCTCCTGTAACCTGGCTGTGATATCACCCCAGTTCTGGCTAACTTTGCCAAGAAGCATGCAGGAGACACCAGGGGACTCTCAATCGGCCAGAGAAGCCCTGGAACCACTGCCTGCCCTATTTGTTTTATATGCTACCTAAGACCTGCCCCTGTCCCCAAGAACTTACAGTCAGTGAGGGGACACCTCATACCTGGCAATAGAATGTTCAGTCACACTCCAGGCAGCAGAGAGCAAGGCATAGACGGTCCAGGGAGTTAATCACATAGTAAAGGCCGGAGGAGTGATCCTGCAGAGAAAGTGGGACCTTCAAGGAGGACACACGTGGGAGGTCTAATCAATCACTGGGCCAATATGTTTGCTCCAGTAATTCCAATTATGTTGGCCCAGATCAGGCTGTAATGGCAAACACTGCCCTGGATGGGCCACTCGGGTCCCAAGCACCGCCTCCCTCACAGCCCAGCCAGCGCATCCCAGCTCCCAACTCTGGGCTCAGTGGCCCAAAGAACACTGTGCAATGAGAGCCAGCCCTCTTCCGTAGCTGTCTCCCTTTCTCTCTCTCTCTCTCTGTCCCAGGTTTCTCTTTTACTGTATAGTTCCAAGCACTATCTATTCATACCCCAGCTAAAAGCATCAGGAAAGGCTCTGAGAAGTCATCCACACCAGCAGGTTGCCTTTTAAAGAACAAACGTGTGAAACGTTGAAATGATAGATTCTTGGGCATCAGAACATGGGTAGAGGGTATAGTTCTGGTTCAGAAAGCAAGAGAAGGAGCTTCCAAGGTTCCATGGTTCCACTGTAGGTGACAGCTTCCTCTGATTCCCAGGAGGCTCTTGCTACCTCCAAGAGCTGGGAATCTCACTGAGTAACAGCAATAAGAGAGAGCAGTGTGCGGCGCGCCCCCCCCCCCCGCCCGGCCCAGAGTGGTCTGTGGACAGTGCCCATACTCAGCCATAGGTACCCCTCAGCAGACCCCATTGCTGCCACAGCACGGTTCACTGTGTAACCCTGCCCCTCCTTCTCTTTGTTTTCTCACCTGTCAGACACGGGGCTTGAACTGGATGGCTCCTAAGTCCATTTGCTCACAGATATTCTGGTCACCTGGGTCTCTGGGCTGTAGCTGTAGGAAAGATCATATTCATCTTCCCCCTCGCCCTCTCTCTCTGGTGACCCACCTTCATCAGGGAAAAAAGATGCAGAAGGTAGGTGCTTAAAGAACTCTCTTTTCTTCCTATCCCCTTGCTTGCAGGCATGCAGAAGATAGCTGGAGGGAAAAGAAACTGAGTGGTAGGAAGAAAACCTAATAAGTCACTTAGATATTCTTTTCCTGGGCTAAGATAAAGGGGAAGGAAAAAGAAGTACCAGAAATTGAACCCAATACCCTAACCCAGTTAAGTCCTAATTTGAACAAGCGTGCAGTCCTGAGTCTACCCTGGCGCAAAACACATGGACAAGAGGAGACCAGGATCACACTCTCCTTCTTCTCCAGACTAGGCTGCACCAAAATAGTTTCCACTGAAATTTTGAGATGGCTTGGCAGGAGGGTTGGCAAAGGGGTTAAAGCTGCAGACAGGCAGCTAGACTTGCAGACCCTGGGGCCCCTTCTGGTTCTGGCGTTCTGTGAGAAGTTATACCTGGCCTGGGCCGTTAGAGGTCCCTGAAATGTCTGTGATGTCCACCTTGCCTATCCCTGCTCAGAGCCCCATGCCAGCAGAGGACCCAGTTTCCAAGGCTGGATGCCCATGCAGGTCACCGTCAGCATCACTGCCCACTCCTCTGTGCATACCCCTCCAGATCCCTATTTATAAACATGGCAGAGGCAGGCAAGCTGAGGAAACAGCCGTTTCTATGCTAACTGCCCACATGTGACCTGAGGGTTAGATTGCTGCTGCTGCTGCTGCTAAGCCACTTCAGTCGTGTCTGACTCTGTGCGACCCCACAGACGGTAGCCCACCAAACTCCCCCATCCCTGGGATTCTCCAGGCAAGAACACTGGAGTGGGTTGCCATTTCCTTCTCCAATGCATGAAAGTGAAAAGTGAAAGTGAAGTCACTCAGTCGTGTCCAACTCTTGGCGACCCTATGGACTGTAGCCTACCGGGCTCTGCCATCCATGAGATTTTCCAGGCAAGAGTACTGGAGTGGGTTGCCATTGCCTTCTCCAGAGGGTTAGATTATGAAACCATAAAACTGCTCAGAAAGTAGGGGAGCTGGAGTCCCTAAGCCCTTAAGGCAGAGAAGAGCCCAGCCTCCTGGTCTAACCTAGATTTGAGCCTTGGCCTTGGACACTGAAGGCCCACATGGCTATAGAAAGAACTGCTGGCCCTGGAAACCAGCCACCAGTGTGACTCCACTTAGAACACTGCTGTGCCCAAGCATGGTGCCAGCACGTGACCCCCTTAGCACAGCCAGGACTGCACTCAACCAGCCTGCCCTCGCCCCCTTCTTTCCCAACCCTGTGGGAGGAGGCAGGGATGCCCAATCGAAGAAACATGATCAGGACTCAGGAGATTGAGCTCTGGCAGCTGTGGACCTGATCGCCTAGCTCATCCTCCTCTCTGAGCCTCAGTTTCCCCCTAACAGCCTATACAATTCCAAAGGCTCTTCCAACACATTGCACATCTAAGAGGAGATGATACATGAAAGTCGCTAAATCATGTCTGACTCTTTGCAACCCCATGGACTATACAGTCCATGGAATCATCCAGGCTAGAATACTGGCTAGAATACTGGCATGGGTAGCCTTTCTCTTCTCCACGGGATCTTCCCAATCCAGGGATCGAACCCAGGTCTCCTGCATTGCAGGTGGATTCTTTACCAGCTGAGCCACAAGGGAAGCCCAAGAATACTGCAGTGGTTAGCATCCCTTCTCCAGCGAAACTTCCTGACTGAGGATTCTTTACCAGCTGAGCTATCAAGGAAGCCCCATTCACAGTGAGGTGCGTGTAAGTGATAATGTATAACAATTTCCTCTTCTTTAGAAGAAGAATCTCTCTCAGAAGAATGAAGAGACAGCAATAGAATTTCAGATAGAAAAACAAGCCAGTCAGGGCACCCTCTAGAGACAGAAAATAGGTAAAGATGCCCTGTGACAGGAAGAAAAGGTTTGGCCTCATTATTTGGCTGCATGCATGCTAAGTCGCTTCAGCCAAGTCTGATTCTTTGCAACCCTATGAACTGTAGCCCACCAAGCTCCTCTGTCCATGGGATTCTCCAGGCAAGAGTACTGGAATGGATTACCATGCCCTCCTCCAGCAGATCTTCCAGACCCAGGGATCAAACTTGCATCTCTTTTGTCTCCTGCATTGGCAAGTGGGTTCTTTACCACTAGAGCCACCTGGGAAGCCCTGAGTCCCTCACAAAAATAGGCAGGAAAAGGAGGTGGTCATTAACCCAAGCCCGTACCCTTTTGTAGGCAACTCCAGGACTGGACAAGCAAATACCACCAGATGCCTTCCTGCCACTCACCCAAACACTGTTCTCTGACTATTTGGGCAAAAGAGCTGGCTGATTCTGGCCAACGCCACAGCCTTTGGCCAGGGGGGTGGAGAAGGAGTACCTGCATATCCATTTTGTATACAAAGGATACCAGATTATCAGAGCATCGGGTCCTATCACTTCATGGCAAATAGATGAGGAAACAGTGGAAACAGTGACAGATTTTATTTTCTTGGACTCCAAAATCACTGCAGATGGTGAATGCAGCCATGAAATTAAAAGATGCTTGCTCCTTGGAAGAAAACCTATGACAAACCTAAACAGCGTCTGAAAAAATAGAGACATTACTTTGCCAACAAAGGTCCATATAGTCAAAGCTATGGTTTTTCCAATAGTCATATACAGATGTGAGAGTTGGACCATAAATAAGGCTAAGTGCTGAAGAACTGATGCTTTTGAACTGTGGTGTTGGAGAAGACTCTTGAGAGTCCCTTGGACAGCAAGATCAAACCAGTCAATCCTAAAGGAAATCAGTCCTGAATATTAATTTGGAAGGATTGATGCTGAAGCAAAAGCTCCAATACTTTGGCCACCTGATACAAAGAGTCAACTCATTGGAAAAGACCCTGATGCTGGGAAAGATTGAAGGTGGAAGGAGAAGCGGTGACAGAGGATGAGATGGTTGGATGGCATCACCGACTCAATGGACATGAGTTTGAGCAAACTCCAGGAGATAGTGAAGGAGAGGGAAGTCTGATATGTTGCAATCCATGGGGTTGAAAAGAGTTGGACATGACTTGTGACTGAACAAGAAGAACAAGGTGGCTCAGTGGTAAAGAATCTGCCTGCCGATGAAGGAGATGCAGGAGAACTGAGTTCAATCCTTGGGTCGGGAAGACCCCCTGGAGAAGGAAATGGCAACCCACTCCAGTATTCTTGCCTGGAAAATCCCATGGACACAGGAGCTTGGTGGGCTACAGTCCAGGGGTTTACAGAGTGGGACACAATTGAGTGACTGAACTCACAAATACAAGGGCAGTCTTATAAGATGGAAGTTTAAAAAACAGTACATGCATACCCACCTGGCATAAGTGGGTAGAAACAAAACCTATCCATGTGCTTCAGTTATTGAGAATAAAGAATTGCAGCTCATACAACCCAGTAACAAGCAAACAAACAACTCAATCCAAACATAGGCAGAAGACCTAAATAGACATTACTCCAAACAGGACACACAGGTGGCCAACAGGCACATGAAAAGATGTTCAACATTGTTAATTACTAGAGAAATGCAGATCAAAACTATAGCGAGGTATCACCTCACACCAGTCAGAATGACTATCATTAAAAACCTACAAATAATAAATTCTGGAGTGTGTATGGGAAAAAGGGAACCCTCCTGCACTGTTAGGGGGAATGTATATTGGTGCAGCCACCATGGAGAACAATATGGAGGTTCCTCAACAAGCTAAAAATAGAGTTATCATATGATCCAGCAATTCCGCTCCTGAGCATATATCCAGAGAAAACTCTAATTTGAAAACATATGTGCACCTCAATGTTCATAGCAGCACTATTCACAATAGCCAACATGGGAGCAACCAAAATATCCATGGGCAGATGAAAGGATAAAGACAGTGTGGTCTGTATATGTAATAGAATACTACTCAGCCATAAGAAAGAAGGAAGTAACGCCGTTTGTAGCAACGACTGAAGCGACTTAGCAGCAGCAGCAACACGGATGAACCTAGAGATTATCACACTATATGAAGTAAGTCAGAGAAAGACAAATACCATATGACACCACCATTTGCATGTGGAATCTAAAGTACAATGCAAATGAACTTCTTTACAAAACAGAAACACATTATAGACACAGAAAACAAATCTATGGTTACCAAAGGGGAAAAGATGTAGGGGAAGGATAAATTAGAGTTTGGGATTAGCAGATACAAGCTCAGTTCAGTTCAGTCGCTCAGTGGTGTCCAACTCTTTGTGACCCCATGAATCGCAGCACGCCAGGCCTCCCTGTTCATCACCATCTCCCGGAGTTCACTCAGACTCACGTCCATCGAGTCCGTGATGCCATCCAGCCATCTCATCCTCTGTCGTCCCCTTCTCCTCCTGCCCCCAATCCCTCCCAGCATCAGAGTCTTTTCCAATGAGTCAACTCTTCTCATGAGGTGGCCAAAGTACTGGAGTTTCAGCTTCAGCATCATTCCTTCCAAAGAAATCCCAGGGCTGATCTCCTTCAGAATGGACTGGTTGGATCTCCTTGCAGTCCAAGGGACTCTCAAGAGTCTTCTCCAACACCACACTTCAAAAGCATCAATTCTTCGGTGCTCAGCTTTCTTCACAGTCCAACTCTCACATCCATACATGACCACAGGAAAAACCATAGCCTTGACTAGACGGACCTTTGTTGGCAAAGTAATGTCTCTGCTTTTCAATATGCTATCTAGGTTGGTCATAACTTTTCTTCCAAGGAGTAAGCGTCTTTTAATTTCATGGCTGCAGTCACCATCTGCAGTGATTTTGGAGCCCAAAAAATAAAGTCTGACACTGTTTCCACTGTTTCCCCATCTATTTCCCATGAAGTGATGGGACCGGATGCCATGATCTTCGTTTTCTGAATATTGAGCTTTAAGCCAACTTTTTCACTCTCCTCTTTCACTTTCATCAAGAGGCTTTTTAGCTCCTCTTCACTTTCTGCCATAAGGGTGGTGTCATCTGCATATCTGAGGTGACTGATATTTCTCCCGGCAATCTTGATTCCTGCTTGTGCTTCTTCCAGTCCAACAAGGACCTACTGTGCAATTCAGGGAACTATATTCAATGTCCTGTAACAAACTATAATCAAAAAGAATATATACTACATATAAATATATACATATATACTTCTCCAGTTCATTTCAGTCACTCAGTCGTGTCCGACTCTTTGCGAGCCCATGAATCGCAGCACGCCAGGCCTCCCTGTCCATCACCAACTCCCAGAGTTCACTCAGACTCACGTCCATCGAGTCAGTGATGCCATCCAGCCATCTCATCCTCCGTTGTCCCCTTCTCCTCCTGCCCCCAATCCCTCCCAGCATCAGAGTCTTTTCCAATGAGTCAGCTCTTCGCATGAGGTGCCCAAAGTACTGGAGTTTCAGCTTTAACATCATTCCTTCCAAAGAAATCCCAGGGCTGATCTCCTTCAGAATAGACTGGCTGGATCTCCTTGCAGTCCAAGGGACTCTCAAGAGTCTTCTCCAACACCACAGTTCAAAAGCATCAATTCTTTGGCGCTCAGCCTTCTTCACAGTCCAACTCTCACATCCATTCATGACCACAGGAAAAAACAGCCTTGACTAGACGGACCTTAGTCGGCAAAGTAACGTCTCTGCTTTTGAATATATTTGTTACTATTGTTTAATTACTCAGTCATATCCTACTCTTGGCAATCCCATTGGCTGTAGCCTGCCAGGCTCCTCTGTCCATGTGATTTTCCAGGCAAGAATACGGGAGTACATTGCCATTTCTTCTTCCAAAGGATCTTCCCAACCCAGGGATCGAACCCAAGTTTCCTGCAAGTCTCCAGCATTGGCAGGTGGATTCTTTACTTCTGAGCCACTAGGAAAGCCTATATATAACTGAATCACTTTGCTCTACACCGGAAACTAACACCACACTGTAAATCGGCTATACTTCAGTTAAAAAGAAAAAAAAAGAAAAGAAAAAAGAAGTACAGACTGATTACACACGGCACACAAAGCCCTGGCCTTTTTTGCTTCTGGCTGAACCAGCTCGTGGCCCTGCCCAGCTACTTTCCCCTCATCCTCTCCTCTCTGCTCAGGGTATCACTATTCAACCTAATGAATAGAGACCCCGAATTTCATCCATACCCATTATCTCATTTAAATTTTGTTACATTTTACTAATGAGAATATTGAGATTCATAAAGGTTAAAAGACTTAGCCAAGATCAGACATTCAATAATTGCACTTGAACCCAGGTCCCCAGAGTCTACAACTGGAACTCTTTGCATCTTGTAACAGCTGCTGGGCAGGGCTGGGAGGAGTGAGGCCAGCTTGTGAGTGGGCATCAGTCAACTCCCTGGCGGCAGGAGGGCAGCAGGGCCAGCGCTGATGGAAGCCCAGGAGCCCACGGCAGGATGGGAGAGTTTCCCCACAAAATGGAGCAGGCCGCCAGCATGCTCATTACCCAACCTTATTCCATTTCATAATAAATGGAGCCCCTGGAGGGCCAGGCATGATGGGGTGGGGTGAGATGGAGAGTGAAGACTATTACAGGATTTTAACCTTCGTCTTCTCTTTCCGGGCCTCTGAAACAGCTGTTCGACAAAATGGATCTGTGCAGACAATCATTTTTGCTGCATTACTTAATATACAGTTGCTCTCGGCAAGAGATATAATTGACTTGCTTAACTAATCAATCTTTCTATAAGCATAGCTGCTTTTCCTCTCCCAGTGGGGGTGGAAAGCAGAGGGAAGGCGGGGGAGGAAAAGAGAAATTGCAAGAAGCAACCTTTGGCATGAATTACAGAGCTCCAACACCCAACTGAGGTTTCAGAGCTAGGGAGTAAAAACTGCTGCCAAGTCTTTCCATCCAGTCTCCTTCTTGGTCCAGATGCGATCTGTGATCACCTGGAGTAAAGATTGCACCGCTGGAAATAAAGACAGGATTTCCAGAGGAAGTCAAAGGGGCTGTGGCCCCAGCCATTCAAAATTCATCTTCAGTGGTCTTTGGAGCGACTTGCTGTATATTTAGAAAAAAATACAAGTGTGCCTGATGACCTGGGACTTGAAACACTCAAATGCAAGGAAGCCACAGATAAAGGCTCATTTGGGCTAAGTGTGAAAATATCCCCCCTCCCCCATATGCCACCCACCCTCCCCTGACCCCAGCTAATTTCTCCATCTCTCCTCTTTTGAAATGAGATCCATCACCCAGCAAATTCCCCTAAAGCACAGGCCCAGGCCACACTGCCCTCTTTCTAATCTCTTCTGCATCTGACTCCCCCTGCCCTCCATTCACAAGAGAAACTTCAACCCCCTTCCTTTTCTTCTCTTCCTCTCTCTCTCTCTCTCTCTCTCTCTCTCACACACACACACACACACACACACACACACACACACACACTCCCCAAGTACTACTGAATTGGGGGTTATCATTCTAAATTTACAGGAAATGAAGTTGAAGAATGAGTCACAAAGTAGAGAGGGTAACTGAGTTAAATATGATGATGACACCCAAGAGGCTACATGACAAAATCAAAAATACCCTCTCAGGGCTCATCCCCACCCGCTCCCAGCACTCCAATCCTGGTAAGTCTATCTCCTTCTCTAAGTCAAGTATACCAAGCTAAGGGAAGTGCCCCTTGGCTGGCCTCCCACTCCTCTGCATCTAGATGGACTGACCAGATGCTGTTATTATTTGTCTATGTGTTCATCACTCCAATGCCACAAAGTGCTTTGTGAAAGCAAAGATTTTTTTTTTTTTTTTGCTTGACCACTATTTCTTCAGTGCCTAGTACTTTACCTAAAAAACCTAGGCATTCAATGTAGGATTGATATGAAATCCTGAAGCCCAAAATGACAATGTCTCCATTTCAAGGTCCCTCAGTAGAAGATACCTCTCTCTAGAGAAGAGATCCAAGACCCATCTTCTGTCTCATTCAATGTTTTTATCAATGGCATGGATGAAGTTTGAGACGGGGTGATTACCTAATTTGTAGATGACAAAGTTTAGAGAAATTAATTGCACGGCAGACCTAGACTTAGATATCTGACTGTCTAAGTAAGCTAGAATACAAGCCAAAACAACACAGATGAAATCCAGGAGTGTTAAGGTTTGTATTTAGGTTCAAAGACTCAATTGTACAAGTCTAAGGTAAAGGAGCTCTGGCTTGGCAGAGATCCTTGAGAAAAAGATCTGCGTTTAAGCTGACCACAAGCTCAATATGGTGCTGCAGCTGCTACGGAGGGAAAGAAGTCTTAAAAGTGCCCAATTAAAAGGGAGAAACAAAAGCCACTCAGTAGTTTGCCCTGATGGAACCCATCTGGCTCACTGGGCAATGTTCTTACTAGGTCATTTTAAAAGGGGCAGTGGAGAGTGACTGGATACCAAGGAGTTTAGAAGCAGTGCAAAGACTCTGGGAGTGTTTTACCCAGAACAAATGATAGCTAGTTTCAAACAAGAGACAGACTGTTCCTTGCAAGAGAGAGGAGTCAAGATTTGTCTGGCAGTGTAGAGGTTAAAAAAAAAATAACTGGTTCAGAAGCCAGAGTTCCCTGGATTCAGATTTACCTGGGCTCTGCTGTTTACCAGGTGAATGAGCTAGGGCAAGTTGCCTGACTTCTCTGAGCCCAGTTATCAGTAAATAGTTATAATGGTTCTCAACGCATTTAACCTAGAAGCTCAAACACACATATCTTAGAGAAAGGCACAAGGTCAGGTCTCCATAAACCGTGGCATGTTACTATGCTGTGACTGTACAACACAGACCAGGAGGGAAGTGCAGAAGCTGGTTACCAGGGGCTTATTTCACTGGAGTGAGAACCTTTAACAACCAGGACTGCTGCCCAAGTGGGATGGAAGTCCTTGTGAGATGGAGAATTTCTGGTTGTTTGACTGCTAGACAGGCTAAGTGCTGTGGATGGGACCTTCTGAATGCGGTAAAGGTTCCATTTAAGTTCCCTTAAAAAAAATCTATATATTTATTCATTTATGAATTTGGCTGTGCCGCATCTTAGTTGCAGTATGTGGGACCTAGTTCCCTGACCAGGGATTGAACCTGGGTCCCTGGCATCAGCCACTGGACCACCAGGAAAGCCCCTAGGGTCCCTTTCAACTCTAAGACTCTTGGAGACTCCAGGAAATCTTCCTCCTTCCTTACCCCTTGGGGGAGCTGATCAAGTTTTTCCCTTTTAGGTAAGGAGTATAAGAAACGGAGCATCAACAGGATTTCCTACTCCATAGAGGAACCTTCCCAGAGAAGGCAATGGCACCCCACTCCAGTACTCTTGCCTGGAAAATCCCATGGATGGAGGAGCCTGGTAGGCTGCAGTCCATGGGGTCGCTGAGGGTCGGACACAACTGAGTGACTTCACTTTCACTTTTCACTTTCATGCATTGGAGAAGGAAATGGCAACCCACTCCAGTGTTCTTGCCTGGAGAATCCCAGGGACAGGGGAGCCTGGTGGGCTGCCGTCTATGGGGTCGCACAGAGTCAGACACGACTGACTCGACTTAGCAGCAGCAGCAGCAGAGGAACCTTCCAACCCTCTCTGGTCCACCGGAGAGCCCTGGATTCCCACCTCATTGAGACAAACAGTCAAGGCCTCACCCCCAGAGGCCCAGAGCACTGAGCAAGGAAGGAGGAGGTACCTTCCTGATGAGCCCCTGAGCCTCACAAAGCAGGCTTAGGTCTTGGCCCCCAAGCCATGAGCGAGCACCAGAAAAGGCCAGGTTCCCAGTGAGACTCAGAGAGGGACTAGAAATGAGATTTAATTACTAGAGCCACCAAGCTCCCCCAGGAACAGAAGCTTTGCAGCCAGGTCCGAGGGTGACATTTTGGAAGGCCCAGGGAAAATGGCTCGCTGTCCCCTTGTGCCTTGCCTCACAGACAGCTGCCAGTGTTATTTCATCAAGAAGGCGACCATGGCCTGGCCCAGGCCCCAGCGAAAAGGCACTGGCAGGAGGTGTCTATTGAATTACTGACCCAGAAAATGGGGACAGGTGGGAGTGGTCAACTGTCCTGGTGGCTGCAGCAGAGGTTTTGTGCTAAGGAAATGCTGTCTCGGATCCCCCTCTTCTTGAGATCCTGGCTCAGAATTAATAATAACAATGACTTTACCGTGTTCTGCCAGGGTGAACTTGAGCCAAGTACTTCCATCTCTTTGAACCTCCGTTTCCAGATCTACAAGATGAGCAGCTGTGCTGGATGACCTCAAACGCCCCTTTCTGATCAAATACAGTTTGCCAAAAAACCTCACAGTCTTAGGTTATTTAACTCTCCCACTGAGGTCAGCAGGCCAAATTCTATAGTTTATACAATAGGACCTTTAAAGAGGTAAGTGACTTACCCAAGGTCACAGAACCAGGAAACAGGAAAAGTGAGACCTAAGCCCAAGTTTGGTCTTCCCAGGTGGTGCTAGTAATAAAGAACCTTCCTGTCAATGCAGGAGACATAAGAGACGGGGATTTGATCCCTGGGTCAGGAAGATCCCCTGGAGGAGGGCATAGCAACCCACTCCAGTATTCTTGCCTGGAGAATCCCACGGACAGAGGTGCCTGGCAGGCTGCAGTCCATGGGGTGGCAAAGAGTCGGACAGGACTGAAGCGACTTAGCGTGCACATGACTCCAAAATGTGGTGCCTTTTTCTTTCTACATCCGGTTTACTCTCTGCACCACGCCAGCCCCCATGTGTTTCCATGTCCTGTAGGACCTCCCCTCTGCTGAAGGGACTACAGGGATGCTCAGTGAGCTGGGTAGGGGCAAGGAAGGGGACTGAGCTCATTCCAGACAGAAGCTCGAAATTGATCCTCCCAAGGAGGCCGCTTCCTGCCCCCCAGGAGGAGATTGATCAGGGTTTGATTTGTAAACGCACATCATTGTTTTGGTACCTTAGCGCTGAGCCTTGCTCTGCAAATGGATGTGATTTTTATGGCAGTGTTTATGGAGCTGAATATTCAGATTGATTCTCTTTTCCCTTTCCCAGGGCTCTTCTGGGAAGAACCAGACAAACACCCCCACCCAAGAGCGGGAAACCACTCCCCGCCACCCCCACCCGCCTGAAGCAGACAATAAGCCTGTCTCCCCACTCTCTGTAGACCCCTGCACAGGTCCCCAGCCACATCAGGGCCAGTTCCCAGAGCCTCGGATGCCTCCCAATCTTTATCCGTTTATTCCCTTGAAATCTAGAAGCCTGTGATTAGGAAAACAAGATAAAACAAATACAGCAAAACAAAACAAACAGAACTAGCAGAAGAAAAGGCAGCTCCCTAAGCCATTTCCAGGCGGCAGGTCATCCTGGCTTCAGCTTCTCCAGTCCTCCACGGAGCACCTGGTCGCCTGCTAATCTCCGAGCAGGTGTCTTCCCATTAAACCAACACGCCCGGTTGCCTTTCCTTTACTCACTAACAGATCAGGGACAAGCTCCTTCCTTCCCTAGGACTGGAAGCCCTGCTCCAGGCCCTGCTTTAAAAGGGGCATGATTTAAAGAATCTGCCTGCAATGCAGGAGACCCAAGTTCGATCCCTGGGTCAGGAAGATCCCCTGGAGAAGGAAATGGCAACCCACCCCAGCATTCTTGCCTGGAGAATCCCATGGACAGAGGAGCCTGATGGGCTGCAATCCATGGGAGTCACAGAGTCAGACATGACTCAGTGACCAGCACTTTCACTTTTCAGTTCATTCTCACCCCACAGGCAGAGTCTCCCACCTGACCACCCACTATTCCTCTGTAGGAAAGTGCATCTCTTCACCCACAGTAGAATCCTTCCCATCCAAAACCACAGAATGGCCCCTGGGGCTCAGAGAGGGCCTGAAAGGTCACCCCACCCACTGCCGCCATCAACTAGCCAGACAGGCTCATCCTTTCCCAAACCTTGATCTATGAATGTGCTCATTCCCCTTTACACACAACCAGGAAGGTTCTGCAGCCAAACATATTTTGTTAGGGTTCGTGAAGCACATTAACACTGAAAGGCTCCCGAAGACCTACATCTGAAGCAAGGTCTTTTATGCCTTTTATGTCTTATGGCAGAAAGCGAGGAGGAACTAAAGAGCCTCTTGATGAAAGTGAAAGAGGAGAGTGAAAAGCTGGCTTAAAACTCAACATTCAAAAAACTAAGATCATGGCATCCAGTCCCATCACTTAATGGTAAATAGATGGGGAAACAATGGAAACAGTGACAGACTTTATTTTCTTGGGCTCCAAATCACTGCAGACGGTGACTGCAGCCATGAAATTAAAAGACACTTGCTCCTTGGAAGAAAAGTTATCCATATAAGCTTTTATAAGAAAAAGAATATTAAAATTAATTATTTAATAATTAATTATTAAGAAAAAGACAGCTTATTAAAAAGTAGAGACATTACTTTGCCAACAAGGTCTGTATAGTCAAACCTATGGTTTTTTCACTAGCCCTGTATGGATGTGAGAGCTGGACCATAAAGAAAGCTGAGAGCTGAAGAACTGATGCCTTTGAACTATGGTGTTGGAGAAGACTCTTGAGAGTCCCTTGGACTGCAAGGAGATCAAACCAGTCAATCCTAGAAAAAAATCAGTCCTGAATATTCATTGGAAGGACTGATGCTAAAGCTTGAAATTCCAATATTTTGGCCACCCGATGTGAAGAACTGACCCATTAGAAAAGACTCTGATGCTGGGAAAGATTGAAGGCAGGAGGAGAAGGGGACAACAGAGGATGAGATGGTTGGATGGCATCACTGACTTGATGGACATGAGTTTGAGCAAGCTCCGGGAATTGGTGATGGACAGAGAAGCCTGGTGTGCTGCAGTCCATGGGGTCACAAAGAGTCGGACATGATTGAGCAACTGAACTGAACGGAACTTTTATGCCTTTAAACCAAAGTTCTCTAAATTTTTAAATCATGGATTCATTTCTACCTAGGATGATTATTGACATCTTGGAACTAGAGTTCTATGAAACACAATTCCTGAAACTAAGGACTAGCTGGTTCTCTGGGGGCTCTGTAAGCCCTGATAGTTCATGATTTTATAACTTAAACCTCTACAGTATCATTTAATGTGGTCCAGAACCCATCCAGCCTTTGGGTCTCTGTAATTTGCCTCTATCATCCTGTCTGAAGTGATGGACGTTTCCTCTATTCTCAATACCTGATGAAAAGAGATAGGGTTCAAGGGCCACACTCCCAAATCTCAACACTTTTCATCCATTGCCCCTGCAGTACAGCTGCCAAGGGCTCTAAGGAACCAGGTTTCACTCCATCTCTGCAGTTTACAACTGCGGGGCCTTGGAAAAATTACTCAAGTCCTCTGAGCCTCAGTGTAGAGTTCAGAATTCTAAGATAGCTCCCTAGGGTCCCATGCCTGACACACACACCCCTGTACCCCTACCTCCTCTGGAGCATTGGATCTTCTCCATGAGATTAGATCCCTAATCAGTTGATTTTGAGCTCATCAAAAGGAGTTTCTTTTTGATGGACCTGATCTAGAATAAGGAGGTCTAGAGCCTCACTTCTATTCTTCTTTTCTCTCTTTCAGGACTCTCCTTGAGTACCTTTGGATTAAGATGGGCTGAATGGGAACAAGCCATAATTTATCACCTGGAAAAAAAAAACAAAACTCTCAAAAGTAGATTAATAGATTTGACCACCTGAAAGTTGCTCCTACCAACTTTGTCCTAGGTCTCCCAAACTCCACTCACCAGGTCGATTTTCCAACTCTTTGCAACCCCATGGACTGTAGCATGCCAGGCTTTCCTGTCCATCACCAACTCCTAGAGCTTGCTCAAACTCACGTCTATCAAGTCATTGATGCCATCTTATCCTCTATTGTCCCCTTCTCCTCCTGCCTTCAATCTTTCCCAGCATCAGGATTTTTCTAATGGGTCAGTTCCTTGCATCAGGTGGCAGAAGTATTGGAGTTTCAGCTTCAGCATCAGTCCTTCCAATGAATATTCAGGACTGATTTCCTTTAGGCTGGACTGGCTTGATTTCCTTATAGTCCAAGAGACTCTCAAGAGTCTTCTCCAACACCACAGTTCAAAAGCATCAATTCTTCAGTGCTCAGCTTTCGTTATAGTCCAACTCTCACATCCATACATGACTACTGGGAAAACCATAGCTTTGACAAGATGGACCTTCATCACAAATGATGTCTCTGCTTTTTAATATGCTGTCTAGGTTGGTCATAGCTTTTCTTCCAAGGAGCAGATGTCTTTTAACTTCATGGCTGCAGTCACCATCTGCAGTGATTTTTGAGCCCAAGAAAATAAAGTCTGTCACTGTTTCTGTTGTTTCCTCATCTGTTTGCCATGAAGTGATGGAATCCAATGCCATGATCTTAGTTTTTTGAATGTTGAGTTTTAAGCCAGCTTCTTCACTCTTCTCTTTCACTTTCACCAAAAGGTTCTTTATTTCCTCTTCACTTTCTGCCATAAGGGTGGTGTCATCTGTGTATCTGAGGTTATTGATATTTTTCCTGGCAATCTTGATTCCAGCCTGTGCTTCATCTAGCCTGGCATGTCACATGATGTTCTCTGCATATAAGTTAAATAAGCAGGGTGACAGTATACAGCCTTGACATACTCCTTTCCCAGTTTGGAGCCAGTCCATTGTTCTATGTCCAGTTCTAGTTGTTGCTTCTTGACCTGCATACAGATTCTCAGGAGGCAGGTAAGGTGGGCTGGTATTCCCATCTCTTGAAGAATCTTTCACAGTTTGTTGTGATCCACACACTCAAAGGCTTTGGGTAATCAATAAAGCAGAAGTAGATGTTTTTCTGGAATTCTCTTGCTTTTTCTATGATCCAGCAGATGTTGGCAATTTGATCTTTGTTCCTCTGCCTTTTCTAAACTCAGCTTGAACATCTGGAAGTTCATGGTTCACATTACTATTGAAGCCTGGCTTGGAGAATTTTGAGCATTATTTTGCTGGCATGTGAGGTGAGTGAAATTGTGCAGAGCATTAGTTTGAGCATTCTTTGTTATTCCCCTTCTTTGGCATTGGAATGAAAACTGACCTTTTCCAGTCCTGTGGCCACTGCTGAGTTTTCCAAATTTGCTGGCATATTAAATGCAGCACTTTAACACTATCATCTTATTTGACATAGCTCAACTGGAATTCCATCCCCTCCACTGGCTTTGTTTGTAGTGATGCCTCCTAAGGTCCACTTGACCACATTCCAGGATGTCCGGCTCTAGGTGAGTGATCACACCATCATGGTTATTGGGGTCATGAAGATCTTTTTGGTATAGTTCTTCTGTGTATTCTTGCCACCTCTTCTTAATATCTTCTACTTTGGTTAGGTCCATACCATTTCTGTCCTTTATTGTGCCCATCTTTGCAGAAATGTTCCCTTGGTATCTCTAATTTTCTTGAAGAGATCCCTAGTCTTTCCCATTCTGTTGTTTCCCTCTATTTCTTTGCATCGATCACTGAGGAAGGCTTTGTTATCTCTCCATGCTATTCTTTGGAACTCTACATTCAAATGGGTATATCTTTCCTTTTCTCCTTTGCCTTTAGCTGTCTAGGTTGATCATAGCCTTTCTTCCAAGGAGCAAGTGTCCTTTAATTTCTTGGCTACAGTCACCATCTGCAGTGATTTTGGAGCCAAAGAAAATAAAGTCTGTCACTGTTTCCACTGTTTTCCCATCTATTTGCCATGAAGTTATGTCATTCTGTCAATTGTCATTGACAGTAGCCAATTGAGCATTCATCCAAACAAGCACTAACTCTGTAACAACCATGTGTGGGCCTGGAAATAAGACAGCATCTTTACACTCAAGGAGTTCCCAGTGTGTTTGAGTTGCAAACAGGTAGTGACATTAAGATTTCCATCAGGGTTCCAGCCTTGGATTAGAGTTCCATAAACCAACTTGGCTGTGAGCGTTAAAGGAAAGATAATGACTATTTATTCCATTGGTGGGGGCGACCTCAGATGCTCACTCATAATATTTTCAAGCAGTTCTGTTACCAAGTGTGGGCGTACAAAATGGCTTCAGTCATGTCCAACTCTTTGTGACCCTATAGACTGTAGCCCGCCAGGCTGCTCTGTCCATGCAAGAATACTGGAGTGGGTTGCCATGCCTTCCTCCAGGGGATCTTCCAGACCCAAGCGAACCCACTGTCCTAGGTCTCCTGCATTGGAAGGTGAGTTCTTTACAACTAGTGCCACCTGGGGAGCCCTCTATTACCAAGGCTACCCCCTAATTTTGAGGCAGTGAGTGGCCAGTTAGGGGAAGAACATACACCAAATGGAGACCAAATACCTGAATCAGGTGTAGCAGCCAATCCCTAGAGGATGATGGTTGGTGGGGTAAAAAAGCACTGAGAGAAGCGCTGTGTGTGAGCCTTCACTGTCTCCCACCACTCCTAGCCCTGACAAAAGATATTAAGAAATAAAAAGGAAACATTTGTATAACAGATTCAGAAAGTCATTCTGGCAAATTCATTCAACAAGCACCAAGAGACTACATGTGCTTGATCACTGTTCTAGATGCTAGGCATACATCAGAGGACAGATGATAATTCTCCTTTGATAGGGCTTACACATTCTAGCAGAGAGAGGTCAACAAGCAATAGACAAGATTTTTTTAAATAAATCATATGTTCTTAATAGAAGGTAATGGGGACTGTAGGTGTAGGACAATTTTGCAATTTTTAAGTAAGTGGTGAATATGGTCTCACTGAGAAGCTGAGATTGGAACAAAGACTTGAAAGAAATGGAAGAGTTAGGCAAGAAGATACCTAGAAAAACAGTTCTTCAGATGAGGAAAGGACTGAAGCAAAGACCACAGGGCAGGACCCAGGAGCAGCAAAGTGGTCAGTGACACTAGATCAGCATAAGGTACCCTGAGGGTAGTAGGATGTAAGGAAAGGGGGTGGAGTGAGGTCCTTGAATGACTTCAGCTTGAATTCTGAAAGGGATGGGGAGTGGCTCAAGGCTTTGAGCAGAGGAGTGCCATGATCTTTTAGAGTCTCTAAAAGGATCATTCTGGTTTCCATATGAGCAATTCCAGGAAGAGTAGAATCAGGGGAACCTGTTAAAAGGCTACTGGGTGACGCAGGTATGAGATGAAGGTGGTTCCAGGCAGGGTGGGAGCAGTACTGGTATGAGAACTGATCAGATTCCATACTATTCTCTATCAGTAAAACCAAAAGTAGAGTATTTCCTGGCAGGTTTTTTGGTCTAAACAACTGGAAGATTGGAGTCATCATCCACTGACATTGAGAAGGCTATAGATAAAGCTTGCTTCCCAGGTAGCTCAGCTGGTAAAGAATCTGCTTGCAGTGTGGAAGACCTGGATTCCATCCCTGGGGTGGGAAGATCCCCTGGAGAAAGGAATGGCTACCCACTCCAGTATTCTGGCCTGGAGAATTCCATCATCTGTATAGTCTATGGGGTCACAAAGAGTTGACCCAACTGAGCGACTTTAACATTCATAGATAGAGCAAATGTGGAGCAGAGAGGGAAAGGGCTGTCCAGAGTTCTGTTTGGGGCAAGTTGAATCTGAGAAGTCTGCCAGAATTTAATCAAATGCAGGGTGGTTTCATACTTGTAATAGTTCAGAGTAAGTCTGTTGAGGCTATTGGATACATAAGTCTCTAACCCAGGAGAGAGGTCAACATTGGTTTCATCAGTAAACAGTCAGTATTTCAAGTCACAGAACAGGGTAAGGTCATCAAAGAAATGAGTATATTGAGAAGGGGACCTAGGAGTGAGCTCAGAATAAGCCCGACATTAACTCATTACTGACCATGGCATTTTTGCAGAAAATAATGCCTGTGACCAGTGATTTTTATTTTGGCCAGCCAAATATTGAGTCTGTTATTTCACTAACACTTTATGGGTTATTACATTCAAGAGTCACACCTGACACACCTGTAAAGTCTTCTTCAGCACTATGAGTTTCATTTTCACTCTTCATATCAGAATCAATCACTCAGGTTTCTTTTTATTGGTCTAATATTCACACTGTCTGAATCAGAACTATATTCTGAAGAACTATCATCTTCTAGACGCTAGTATATATGTCACTGAGACAATCAGAGAAAGCATCTGAATAAAATTCACTGAAAAATTCTTCACTCAAAATTTCACAATGCATCACTTTTGAAAATTTTATGGTAATAAACTTGCATTTATAATAGACACGAAGCTGGAACAAAAACCTAACAGAGTAAAATGTGAATGATAACGGCAATCATAAGTTGCATAATGAACCCTTGATCAATTTCAAGCTCTAACAATTTTGCACAGTGATGCTAATTGTATCACTCTCTAAAAACGTATTGATACATCTCTGGTCAATAACATTCGGGTAACAAAAGACATATTAATATGCCTCTGGTCAATAATGTGTAGAAAACTAGGAGAAGAGATGAGAAACCAAAGGGAGTGCAGAAGCACCAGCAGTGAGATAGGAGGAAAGCTCAGAGACTCTCACGTGTGGGATTTCAAAGCAGAAAGTGTGACCACCTGAATCAAAGTGTCCCTGACAATGTCCAGTCCACATCTCGCTTGACCTGTCCACTTAGCAATTGGAAGTCATTGCTGGCCTTGGTAAGAGCAGTTTCGGTGCAGTAGTGGGTGAAAGGCCTTCCTGGGTGGTACCAATTCTTCTTAGGAGTTTTGATGCAATAAGAAACAAGACGTGGGCAGTAATAAAAGAGAAGTGGGGTCAAGAGAGGATTTTCTTAACCTTGGGGAAGAGCATGTTTACATGCAAATGGGAATGGTCTAGTCCAGAGATAAAAATGGGTTAAGTGTAAAAGAGGCAAGAATTGCTGCTTGTGCACATAAGGGAAGGGAGAAGGAAAGGACTCTCATGTGCACGCAAGTGTAAGGGTTGGCTTTAGCCAGGAGTATGGACTGTTCGCCCATGCAACATGTGGGAAAGGCAGACAAGGAGTGGACAGATGCTGGTAGGTGGGTAGATGCTGCAGTAGAATTCTGTGGAAGACCTCTCTCGATCGTTTCCATTTTCTCAACGAAGTAGGAAGCAGTCATCATCAGCTGGGAACAAGAATGGGGGAGGTATCACGTGAGAAACCTTCATAATGGTACGGTGTTATGACATACACTTATTGAGCTTTTGCTTCGCCCAGTGTGCTAAGCTCTTGATGTGCATCATCTTCCCAACAACCCCCAGAGGTTAGGCACTATATTAATATAGCCTTTAAAGATGGAGAAATGACGCTCAGGCATTCAGAGAAATGACTAGGCAAATTACTCACGGTCACCCAGCTGATAAATGCCAGACGATGCAAACTTCAGCCTGACTCACTGCAAAGACTTTGCTCTCAACCTGAGTGGGAGTGGAAGGTGGAAGTGGGGAGTGCTCTGTAGAGGAGATAACAACACTCTCCCTTCCTCAAGGCAGTGATGGGCCCAGAGGAAAGGGCTGGCTTGGCTGCTTCAAGACCCATGAACGCATGAACTGAGTGTATCGGTGAGGTGCTCAGAGGTTCCCCACACCTCCGTGCCCCTTATTAGGCTCTCACTGGTTGCACATGCATTTATTAAAGACAGCAGGTTCATGGTCTGCTGTTGTTGTTCTTTAGTCGCTCAGTCGTGTCCAGCTCTTTGAGACCCCACGGACTGTAGCCTGCCAGGCTCCTCTGTCCATAGGATTTCCCAGGCAAGATTACTGGAGTGGGTTGCCATTTCCTTCACCAGGGGATCTTCCCGACCCAGGGATCGAACCCACGTCTTCTGCATTGGCAGGTGGGTTCTTTATCCTGAGTCACCAGGGAAGCCCTTCATGGTCTGTTAAAATCCATTATAATGTACCTCAGGCTTCCCTCCGTCCCATCAGCCATATTCAGGACACCTGAGAAACACACACATCTGTATTTGTTTCCTATTTCTGCTGTTAACCCATTGCTACAAACTTGGTAGCTTGAAGCAACACACAGTTTTTATCTTATAGTTCTGGAGGCCAGAAGTCTGGAAGAGGTCTCTCTAGCTAAGACCAAATTGTTGGCCAGACAGTGTTGCCCTCTGGAGACTCTAGGGAATAATCCATTTCCTTGCCTTTTCCCAGTACTGGAGGCCACCCTCTAATACTCCACCCTCTAATAGCATTTCTTGGCTCGTGGCCCCTTCCTCCATCTTTAGGGTCAGGAATGTAGGCTGAGTCCTTTCCACATGGAATCACTCTGGCCTCCTCTTCTGCCTCCCTCATTCACTTTTAAGTCTCCTATAATTACTCTGGGCCTCCCTGAAGAATTCAGGCTACTCCCCTTAAGGTAGACACAGCTGACTAACTCCATGTTCACAGGTTCCAGGGATTAGAAGGGGCTGGGGCAGTATTGTGCCTACTACAATGGTAAATTCTGGAACACTAGCCTACAGGTCCTTATTGTCCTCATTCATTCTTTCATTTATTGATTTAGGAATCTGGGCTTTAGGAACAAGCCGTGGTCTGGGAGTCACTCTCCTGACCTCTCTATAATATTTATTTTACTAACAGATTTGGTCTTTTGCCGAGAAATCCCCCAGAAAGTCTGAAATGAAGTTATTTTGTATTTAATCTGTGCTCTATAGGGTGGGGAGGGGGATGTGGGAGCATTGCTCAGGAGGATGGAGGGAGTTGTCGGGGGACAGGGAGATCCCCTCCATTTCCCCAGTATGTATTTTCCACGCCTTCCTTGTTCAGGAGGCAATACATGTACTGAGGGAGCCTTGATGGGTTATGGGGTTCTTCCTGACGAACTTTGTTCGAAGGGCTATTTAAATCATTCTAATTACTCCAGAAACACTCCATTAGGTTTCCCAGTGAGGGACGCTGCAGAAAAGGACTAGGAGAAATTGAGGAGGGGCTGAGAAAGGAAAACAGCAAAACAGCGGCAGACTCATTATTTGGCTTCTGCAACCTCTTCTGCCATTTGTTTCAAATAAGGAAGCAGGAGAGGGAGCCAAGGGCAAGAGAGAAAATAAACAGATACCGTCAGGTCCTGCCATTAGAAATGCAAAATTCATTAGAAAAACATTGATTGCAAAGAATTGATTTGGTAGTGATTTGATTGTCAGGCATACAGTACATTCAAGGAAAATTTTTCATTATGATTCAGAATTCGTTAAAAAGAAGATAAGACCAGAAGGTGGTAAGCAAGGACACGAGGGCCGGGCACCCTGTTGTTAAAAACTCAAGCCCGGCCCGAGGGACTGCCCCCCAAGAGGACCATGCCTATTATTTATGGAGGAACTAGCGATTTACCTGTCACTTTTCCGGAATCTTCAGTCTGGGTACTCTACCGAGGGGCTCAAACTTGTTGGACTTGACCGCACCTCCCAGTTAAGGAAGACCCCATTCCTAGCATCCCTCTATGGTGCTCCCCTGTCTCTCTCGTCCCTGCAGTGAGGTTGCCGAGCTGATCCTGGGGCAAAGTACAGGGGGTTTCAGGGTATCAAGGATGCCCGGCGACGTGGCACCGTGGTCCACCTTCCCAGTCCTCGGAGAACTTTGCTAAGCCTCTCTCGACACACGCCCTGCCTGGTGTTCTGAGCAACCCACCCCCCCCCACCTCCTTTTTTCTGACCCTTGCTCCGATGCCACCCTCTCACACCTTTACGTCCCTGGAAAAGCCAGGTCCTTTCTGTTCAAGATCCTGGTATATTCCTTTTGGCTTCTGGTCTTAACTCCATCTTCCTCACCAATGGAACTTCTCTAGGAAAACCTTTACTTTCCTCTGCCCCACCTTTCTGGCCCTTGATAGAAGCTGGGCTTCCTCAGCTGATTCTAAAGATGGCTTTCCATCCACTAACACCACTTGGGCATCTTTTAATTTTGTTACAGAGCTCTTTGTTCTAGCCAGCTGTCTCCATCCTTGCATATTCTGTCATCTTCTAGCCTCCTGCCTCTGTTTCTGTTCCTGCTGTCTTGTACCCAGTGTTCTTTGCTTCCTCTCTCTCTCTCTTTTTTACCAAATACCAACCACTAGCTGTTCCCAGCTCAGCTCCTTTAATCCCCCGGACAATTGGCCAAGTGTAGGATCTTCTCCATCACTCAGCTGAGACATCATCTCTCCTTACAAGGTTTCGCGACCTCCTAGCCTATACTCCCTTCTGTAAAATGAGCATGATGATAGTAATGAGCCTTCCTGCCTCAGAGGAGCAAATATAATCACATACTGTGTAAGTGCTTTGCAAACTGAAAGGGCTACTTAAATGTAAATTGTTTTACTTCTCCAATTCAGGGATTCACAATATAATTTGCATTCTGAAGGCCATCCTCAATGATTAGCATTAAATATTTAAGAAATACTTTCAGCCAATGACTCTCAACCGTAGACAAAAAATAGTGGTTTCATTGGCCCAGGTTAAAACTCACACAACGTTTGTTTGTTTGTTTTCTGCTGTGCTGGGTCTTTGTTGCTGCACGAGGGCTTTCTCTAACCGCCGCCAGCAGGGGCTACTCTTCCTTGCAGTTGGTGCTGCTGCTGCTGCTAAGTCACTTCAGTCGTGTCCGACTCTGTGCGACCCCACAGACGGCAGCCCACCAGGCTCCCCCGCCTCTGGGATTCTCCAGGCAAGAACACTGGAGTGGGCTGCCATTTCCTTCTCCAAAGCATGAAAGTGAAAGTGAAAATGAAGTCGCTCAGTCATGTCCGATTCTTAGCGACCCCATGGACTGCAGCCCACCAGGCTCCTCCATCCATGGGATTTTCCAGGCAAGAGTACTGGAGTGGGCTGCCATTGCCTTCTCCCTTCCTTGCAGTGCATGGACTTGTTGTTGTGGCTTCTCTTGTTTCAGAGCAAGGGCTCTGGGCTCACAGGCGTCAGTAGTTGTGGCACACAGGCTTCGATGTCCCACAGCATGTGGGATCTTCCTGGACCAACGATCAAATCCATGTCCCCTGCATTGGCAGGCAGATTCTTAACCACTGGACCACCAGGGATGCCCCAAAGCAATGTATTCTTGAGAAGTTCCCCCAGTGAGGGAAACTGGCAGCCGGGGTTGAGAGCCAGTGATGTGTACTTGATTTTCACATTTCAACACCTGTCGCCTATCACCACCCACACCTATCCAGGAGCAGAGTCTTCTCGCCTGCCCACTTTCCCCTCTCCTCTCCTTCATCCAAGGTAGGTCTCTGGGGAGAGATCTGTAAGAGGGACAAAGAGGCCCAGAATTTGGGAGATGGACAAGAGACCTGGGAGGTGACTGTTGCCCCCATCCAGAGGGTCACTTCCTTCTAGGGGTACTCACTGAGTGACAGGAAAGCTCTCCTCCTCCTTCAAAAAAGAAATTCAGCAGGGGCTTTCCTGGTGGTCCAGGGGCTACGACTCTGCATTCCCAATGCAGAGAGCCTGGGTTCAATCCCTGGTCAGGGAACTAGAACCCACACGATAACTAAAAACCCCACATGCTGCAATTCAAAGATCCTGGGGCAGCCAAGTAAATAAATAGATAAATATTTTTAATAAAAAAATAAATACAGCAGCAGTAAGACACCAAACTATACCCCTGCTTCCTGTTTCCTCTGATGCCTCACACACCTCATCCTAGCCCTGGATCTGTTTCCTTCTCATGTCCAAGTCTGATGCCAGTGATGACTTTACTTAGCCACCCTTATCTCAGCCCTGACCTCTGTTCACAGGTAATTTAATCTATTTCAGCAAATCTAAGGTACATCCATTGTAACCTGCAATTTCTTTTCACTAAAAACAATGGCCTTTCATTTTTCATTTCTATAAAGATTTTAAAGATTATATTTCCCATTTACAGTTATTACAAAATAACTGTATTGACTGTATTCCCTGTGCTGTACAATACATCCTTGAGCCTATCTTATACCCAATCGTTTGTACTTTTCATTTCTTCACCCCTACATCGCCCCGCTCCCCTAGCCCCACTGGTAACCACTAGTTTGTTCTATCTGTGAGTCTGCTTCTCTTATGTTACATTCACTGGTTTGTTGTATTTTTCAGATTCCACATATAAGTGATATCATATAGTATTTGTCTTTCTCTGTCTGACTTATTTCACTTAGCATAAAATGCACTTTGCACTTACCTATCACTAAGAAAGAAAAGCATACTGTCCAATAAACCATGATAGGTTATCCATGGTCAGAACCTTCCTGATTTCAGAAATGCTAACCCGAGAACAAATGCAGGAGTGATGAGATAAAGAGCTTCCTCAACTGACTGCACGGGTCACAGATGGAGTGTTCCTGTCACTGACTGATGCTCCCCATCTGGTCCTCTTGGGGCTGCCGCTCTTCAGGCCTCTGGTCTCTCACTGTGAAATTCTCATGAGGGCCTGAGGCCACGTGGGGACTCAGACAAACCCCGCCGGGCAGCCTGAGGCCCACCAAGATGAACAAACAGGGCTCTTGCTGTTCAAGCAGTATTTATTGGCACATCCATACTAAGCGCCAAGGACGGAGCTCAATTCTGGGGCAGGAGGGTAATGGAGATTTGCTCCTTGACCACAGACATTTCATCTCATTACATCTCTAGTGAGGTGTGATCTAAATGGGAGGGTAAGAGTCATGGAAGGCTTCATGAAGGAAGTGACAAAGGGCCAGGTCCACAAGAAAAAGAGGGATATTAACAAGTCAATAAGAGGGAAAATTTTTTCCAGGCAGAGGAAAAAACATGAACGAAGAATTCAGACATGAAAAGTCAAAGCATTCTGAGGACCTGCTGTGCCCCAGGGGTGCTGCTATGAGAGGATGCTTAGACCAGCAAAGGGGTAAAGTGGAGCCTGGTTGTGATAATCCTGTGTGTGTATTACTCTATTACTCCAATTTTTTGTGACCCCATAGACTGTAGCCCACCAGGCTCCTCTGTCCATGGAATTTTCCAGGCAAGAACACTGGAGTGGGCTGTCATTTCCTCCTCCAGGGGATCTTTCCCACCCAGGGATCAAACCCAGGTGTCCCACATTGCAGGCAGATTCTTCACTGTCTGAGCCCCCAGTGAAAATCCTGAAAAGCAGGTTAATGAATTAAGCCTGACCTCTCTGATGGTCCAATGGTTAAGACCTCACCTTCCAAAACAGGGGGTATGGGTTTGATCCCTGGTCAGAGAGCTAGGATCCCACATGCCTCTTGACCAAAAGCCTAAAACATACAAACACAGAAGCAACAGTGTAACAAATTCAATAAAGATTTTTTAAATGGTCCACATCAAAAATAAATAATTGGATGAATATTTTTTAAAATAAAACATTTAAGCCTGTGGCCTTAACAATAGGGAGTCACAGGTATTTGAGCAAGAATATGGCATATACCTGCAGAGTAGGAGACCCGGGGTCAGTCCCTGGGTCTGGAAGATCCCCTGGAGAAGGAAATGGCAACCCACGCTAGTATTCTTGCCTGGAGAGGCCTATGGACAGAGGAGTCTGGTGGGCTATAGTCCATGGGGTCGCAAGAGTCAGACACGATTTAGCAACTAAATCACCACCACCACCGTGGCATGTCTTCTGTGTATGCTGGCAGGATACTCATTGGCTAAGGACTTCTGCTAAAAGAGCAGGTCTCGGTGATTGTCTGACCTCCGACCTTCTTGCATTACTGTATAGTGTTATAGGTTCTGTCCCTGCCTCTGACTCTAGCAGAACTGAAATTCCAAGGATGGCATAGATGCCATCTCAGAGGTCTCAGCTTGGGGGAATCTTCAGAGGCATTTAATGAGATCATTGGCACTGACCCAGGTTGCAGCAACAGAAGCTATTCCCTTCAATTCATGAGGCTGGGGTTGGGGGAGAACTCTCATCAGGACCATTTGGGAAGAGGAAGGGGTCCTGAACTGAGAGGATTTGAAGAGGGAAAATCAAGGGTGAGCTCCTGGTCACTAATGTCATTTTGATCCATCCTCCAAAGGGCAAGGCCATTCGCCCCCTGGGCTGAGGTTACAAGGAGATCTGAATCTCTCTATAATTTTAAAGGATAATTCTCAGGCATCACAAGTAAAAGCCAGTGATCCTCCTGAAGAGTGAAATTTGCTCAGAGGACAGCCAGAATTACTGTAATGAGTACATCCATTAATTTTATTATACACTGCAGGAATAGTCGCCATGGAGACTCGGGTTTTCCCTCTGGGGCTGGGCTGCTCTGGGTAATCAAAAGGAGCCCCATTTTGTGATTTAAAGACAGTGACAATGAGGAGGAACTTGGAAGGTTTTTCTTAAGGGTCACTTCCTGAAAAAGAAGAGGTAGTGTATTAATCAAGATGATGCTAGCTGCTGTAACAAATAAACATAAAATCTCAATGGTTTAATGCAACAGAAATTGTATTTCTTCCTCTCATGGGGAAGCACTCTGCTTCAAGGAGACATTCAAGGACCCAGATGGATATAAACTGTTCCACCATCAACATGTGGTTATTTCCTGGTCTCTCTGGGCAGTCACTTCCAGTCAGCAAATGGAGGAAGACCAAGAGAATATATGCCTGGGAGGTAACTGTGAACAAGACCCAAAGCTGGCATATGTCAATCACTTCCATTCATATCCCATGCTCAGAACTCAGTCACGTGACCCATGTAGATACAAGGGGTGATAGAAATATGGTCCCTGTATGCATGAGGACGTTTGCATGACAGCTCTCTACACTATAAAAGGGAAACACGAATCTTTGGTGGACCACTACCCATCTGACCCAGGACACCTGGTATAACGAGGGGAAAGACACTAGACCAGGGGTCCAGCAATCAATGTGTGGGCCACAATGAGTCATCTTTCCTCCCCTGGCCGCAGTGTTTTCATCCCTAAAATGGGAGTGTTGGACTTTGTGGTCTCCAGCAGACTTTGACCATAATACTGAAGCTGAGACTGTCCTGTAGAAAATAAGCTGTTCCCTGAGCTCATAGAAAGTTCCATCAGTAAACTGCCCTCCCGGGCATCAAGTCACAGTGCTTTGGGAAGACTGTACCAGGCCACAGTCTCATTCTCAACCTGGCATCACACAAACTGGACCCCAGAGAGGCTGGAAATTGAGCGATCCCCACAGGAGAGGAAACATTAAAGGTTACATGATTTGAGCCTGCACAGGGGTCCAAGTGACCTTTCCTTGAGTGGAAAGACACAGGCTGCCAGTCCAGTGGCCAATGAGGCAGACAGCACCAGGAGCTGGGCTGCCCCCAGGAACCACGATTGAGCAGAAGGGCTCACGCTGCCTGAGTCACAAAGGTGAGCACGCTGAGTGCAGGCAGGAAATGCTGGAGCTCTATGGAAACAAACGCACAATCCATCTGTTACACAAACACATGCAGCATTTACATGGCTGGATACCGAGGTCAGGTACACAGCAGAAATGCAAGAATGAGGATGTGCAAACACGGAGTTAAGTATAAATGGATACACGGCCAGTGCATACTTGCTCAGGGTAGATAAGGATGTAGTGCTCTTCGTGGGTGGAGAGACACACTTAGACACACACAGAGGTGCATTTGTGTATTATATCAGGACCCATGTGGATGCATAATGAGGTGTATGTAGATGCATACATAAGTTCATTTATCTCCAGAATTCACTTCAGTACATTCATAGCATTCTCCTAGAGGTCCACATAGTTTTCCACATATGAAAACACACCATATCCAGGAGCACATACACAGGTGCGCACAAGCAGCTACCCAGGTATGCAGGTATACACACATTTATACATAGAGTCCACACAGAAGAGCCTCTCACAGCTAACCATCTAACCTCAGAGCTGCACACAGAGAAGAGGCTGGGCTTGTCTTAGACCCTGGTGAATTATGTTGACCCTCTAGGCAAATCCTTTCCTCTCTTTGGGCTTCAGTGGGCTTCCCTGGTGGCTCAGCAGGGAAGAATCCGCCTGCCAGTGGGTCGGGAAGATCCCCTGGAGGAGGAAATGGCAACCCACTCCAATATTCTTGCCTGGGGAATCCCATGGACAGGGGAGCTTGGCGGGCTACAGTCCATGCGGTTGCAAGAGTCAGACATGACTTAGTGAGTAAACAACAACAAATTCGTCAGTATGATATGGGGGCTGGACTCAGCGATCTCCAAACACCAGTTCTAAACTGGCTGAGAGAGATTCATCATTAAATGAGAAGGTGGGGTCCCTCTTCACGGGGTGCTTCCAGTCTAAGGAGAAATGGGCAAGCACAATCTGGAAATGCCTGGGAGGCACAGAAAGTGACCAGCTTATGATTAATGATGGCATCTATACAGATAGTCAAGGTCTGAGGAAATACAATAAGGGTGGCACCACGACTTCCTTTAAAGAAGACTTGGTTTCCTCCACTGAACAACACCAAAGTGAACCAGATGGCCTCCGGGACTTCCAGAGGGGGCATGCATGCCAGGGCAGCCTGCAGAGGGCAGTCTCAAGGGGGACAGAGGGGGCAGGGGATGCTTTCTCTCAGGCTCAGGACCACAGTGGGCAGGCACATCTGTCCGGGAGGCCCCCGAAGGCTGAGAGCCCACACTAACAGGCCCAGACTCAGGTGACCTGCTGTGAGCAGGAAGAAATGACCAGAGTGACTGGTTGGAGGCCAGTCCCTCCACCCACACTCAGCACACACAGCCCTCTGGCTTAAGGAACTCCACGAAGTGGCCTCTGAGCAGATCTGCACATTCTGTCTTCTGCTGTGAAATGGCTTAGGGATTCCTGCAGGACAACACTGGCCAAGATCCAGGAAAGAGGGCTACATCCTAGGGCACCTGCATCTAAACTTGCCCACACATGAAAACCAGCATGCACGCATGTGGGCGTGGGAGCTTGAGGCTCCCAGTTTGCACACGCGTCCCTGACAGTGGATACCACACAAGCGTGACTGTTTACAGGTAATCTCTGCCCACCTGAACCTGCTGTGTAATGCACACTTGAATATGCAAATCATTGTATGTGAGGGTGTCTGTATCTGTTTTTTCCCCACTGACCCCATTCACGGTGGGCTTCCCAGGTGGCTCAGGGGTAAACAATCGACAATCGACCTGCCAATGTTGGAGATGCAAGTTCGATCCCTTGGTCGGGAAGATCCCCTGGAGTAGGAAATGGCAACGCACTCCACGATTCTTGCCTGGAGAATCCCGTGGACAGAGGAGCCTGGCAAGCTACCCATGGGGTCACAAAAGCCAGACATGACTTAACCACTAAATAACAACAACCATCAACAACAATTCACAGTACCCAAAGTATCCATCTCGAAGGGAAAACCATTTCCTGTTTTCCTATCCTGCTCACACAACCAGAAGTTCTGCCCTCCAGGAAACAGTGGGAAGAAATCTGCCCTCCTCCTTCCTGCTGCCTTCCTTCCCTGACCCACTCCTTTCCTGACCAAATCGGCAAGACTGGGGAGAAACCAGAGCATGGCACCTGCATCGTGGGGTCAGCATGGACTGCATACACCCGCCCCTCCTCAGCAGGGTGAGTTCTGCCCCAAAGCAGGGTCTGCAGCTGTCTGGGTTCTTGGCTTGTGACTCTGGACCACTGCGACACAAGGGGGAGGGGTGGGAAGTCCCTGTGGGCCTCATTTCTTTAAATTGCCTTTGCTAGTAATAGAGTTAGTATTCACAAATCTAATATGTGGCCAATTGTAAACCCACACTGCAAATTCAGAATTGTGAAACCATGTGTCTTAAAAAAAAAAAGAGAGAGATGAAAATACAGGAATAATTTCTTGGTCACTATTAGTCTATTTTTTACTTGGTCTAGAAATCGATAGAAAGAAGGATGCAATTAATCATCACTCTCAAATCTCTGGACACTTGCTCACCCTGGACACCGGGTACCTGTGTGTGGGCCCCTGTTCTAGCTGGCCTGTGGAGCCTGCCCATCTGTGGTTACTGACGTGCCCACTGATCACTGAGGATCTGCACTGACACGTGTGATTCGCTGAGACGGTAACGGTTGCACGTACAGGTATTTCCATGTGGGTGTGGATGATTTCATAGCTGATTACTTATGTGTCAGTATTCACGGTCTTCGTGTGTGAATGCGAACCATAACCCCAGGCCCGGATTCCCCACTCATCATCCCGGAAGCGTCACAGCTCTGAACCAGGAGAGATGAGAGGACGCCGGGCTGTCTTCCTCACTCCTTCGCTCTCCTTGCGCCGGCTTCTCCATCTCCAGGAAGAGGTCACCAAGAGGCCCCTCCAGAGACAGGCCCCGCCTTGCCTGTCTGAGAACAACAGGCGCAAAGCAATCTAGCAATTAGTAATAACCGTGCCTCTCTGACAAGCCATTATTTCTCCAGGACAAAGAAGGCACTTGGGGAGGTGATGAGGGCCAGGAACAAGAAGGATGGAGAAATAGCCCCTTCTTGTCTCTGGACTGGGTGGGAGTTTGTGACTCCTCAGGGGAAAGTGGAGACCCCACACTGACTCCCCCTTGACTTCCTCCCTGGTCCCCCATATCTCCCCTCCATCCTCTCGTGCCCTCTTTCTCTCTCTCTCTCTTCTCTTTCTCTCTTTCTTCTCCTTCTCTCCCTTGCCCCTGAGTACCCAGGCAGGCCTCACTTCCTGCCTCACAAAGGGAGTTAAATGATTCAGACTCAGAGGAACCCAGGCCCAGCCCGCAGCTCAGAGAGGAGTGCAGGAATGGCTGATGGGGAGGTCAGGACTGACCAGTGTTTTGCCTTAGAAAACCAGCTTAGGGAGGATATGCCTCAGCATTCAGCCACTGCTGGTCTCATAGACGTTCCCTGAAGACAGGTGGTTCTTTTTTTTTTTTTTTCATTATTTATTTGGCTGCATGGGGTCTTAGTTGCAGCTTGTGGGATCTTTTGTTGCTGCATGTGGGCTTCTTTCTAGTTGTGGCAAGTGGCCTCTGGAGCACACAGCTTCTGTAGTTGCTTCATGTGGGCCTAGTTGCCCTGGGCACGTGGCATCTCAGTTCCCAACCAGGGATCAAACCCATGTCCCCTGCACTGGAAAGCAGATTCTTAACCGTTGGACCACCAGGGAAGTCCCCAAGACAAGTAGTCCTGCAGTCACAGAGGCTTCTGGGGTATAAGGAATTTTGACAAAGGGACCCAAATGTCTAAACAACATGATCCCTTCCCTTGAGGAGCCTAAATCCAACAGGAAGGAAAGGAAATCTTCACTAATGGCTGTAATACAGAACTCAGTGTAAAGTACCATGACAAAGAGGTCAGCAAGTACTGTGAGAGATAGAGAGTCTCGGCACCTGGGGAGATCAGGCAAACTTCCTGGGAGAGAAGATACAAACAGAACCGTTCAGAACAGAGAAATAATGATTCCAAAGGCAGCAGAGGGGCACAAGGGCATCTGGCAACCAAGAAGTTATGAAGATGAGGAGGTGGACTCTGATGATGTCAAATAACACCAAAACTGTCTTTGTTACTTTCTAGCATGTTCTCCTGGGTCCAGGTCCACTCCGCTCATTACTGCCTGACCACACCCAAGCCTCTTCACCTCTCCAGTGTCTGCTTCCTGGAATTGCTAAAATGCAGAGGTGATCCAATCTGCCCTCCACAACAGACAGAAGAGATAGGTCTCTGGTCCAGGGTTAGTCACAGGACAGTCTGAGAATAGATGCTGCTGCTGCTGCTGCTAAGTCACTTCAGTCGTGTCTGACTCTGTGCAACCCCATAGATGGCAGCCCACGAGGCTCCCCCATCCCTGGGATTCTCAAGGCAAGAACACTGGAGTGGGTTGCCATTTCCTTCTCCAATGCATGAAAGTGAAGTCGCTCAGTCCTGTCCAATGAGAGGATAACAAAAGGAAAGAAAAAGAAATACTTTGCATCTGAATAATACAACTTTCAAAGCACTTTGATACACACTATCTCACATTGGCAAAAAAAAAAAAAAAAAAACCATGATATCGACCACACTGCAAAGATGACAGCCAGACAGAGAGGGTAGGGGGTTAGGAAATACTGCATAACTGGCCTGGTTCTACATGTGGCCATACAGCAGTGGGACCTGTGGACCCACTTGGAGGCCATTCAAGAGGAAGCAAGAATATGCTCTAGTATTAATCTCCCCAGCTGTCCAGAAAATGGGAGGAGTCAGATGTCCAGCAAAGCCCATGGGCCAAGAACCCTTGCACCACACCCAGACACTGTTTAACTCTAACTGGAAACCCACCCCTCGGCGAGCAAACCCTCCAGGAAGTGCTGAGAACGTAGCCCTGTGCACACGCTGGGGACAAAGCCACCCCAGAGATGCTCCTCAAAACCAGCGGAGGACTCTCCCCCAAAGCGAAGCTGAGCCTTCCGTGATCTGGCCTAACCCAGCCTCTCACTGCTCATCCCTGGCCATCTTTTTCTTTTGTGACACTATTCAGCCCCCACGCTCCCTGCCTCTGTGCCTTTGCTCTTTCAGTCCCTCCACTTCACACAACCCCCACAGCCTCTCTGCCGACCTTCACGAGGTCTTTCTCCTCCTCTCATTCACATCAGAATCCACCTCTCCCTCCACCAGCACTTTCTACCTCAATAATGCACTTAACCCAGCCCGCCAGGCGGCAGGTTGATTGATGGATACCTCTGCCTCCCTCCAGTGGGCTGTGGGCCACAGAGAACCACAGGGCAGGCCTCCTTTATTTCTGCACCTCCCCAGTCCCTGCCATACACACACACACACACACACACACACAGTAGCCTCTGGGGTTAAACGTATTAACATGTTGCTTCATCCAAAGGTCACAGTGACTCTTCTCAGTGCCTCTACTAAACTTAACACAGCAGGACAGGGTCACACCAGGGTGGTCCAGGGGTAAAGCCAGGAAGTTATCCTGGGCTAGACACAGACCTGGCTGCACGAGCAATGCAGTGTGGATGAAGAAATGTGCCCAGCCACACAGGGATGACCTACTTGGGAAACCCCCATTAGCAAGCCCCTCTCTCAATTTGGCTGATCCACACAGAGAAAGACCCTGAGGACCATTCAGATCCCCTGGAAATGTCAACACTCCCTGAAAGAGGTCTCCACTGGCCCAGAAGTCTCCAGGCTGCCTGCCCTTGTGATAAGCACAATAAATAAAACAATGAGACCCATTTGAAGGCACTTGTGAGACAGTGGAGCTTTGAGAACTTGACTTTGATGAGTTTGAAAGGCAGAGGAAAGAAAGAAGAACAAGTTTCCTCTTGGGCCCAGGTTTGTTTATCCTGCTTCTCAGAAGCCAGAGCCTACAAATGCAAGTGTGATGGTTTTAAATGGCTGGATGTGTTTCCCCCACAGGCCCCAAGGCACTCATCTGCCCTGGGCCAGGTCCCATGTCAGCCCAGAGGAGGCACAGCCACTGGGGTGGGGGTTGGGGGGAGCAGGCCCAGAAGGAGGCAAGAGTCCAGACTTGAGCCCTCCCTTGGGAGAGCACAGAGGAAGCAGGGGAGCTCCAGGTAAGGGGGAATCACAAGGTACAAGGAGCCGAGAGATGCAGCCAGTGACGCTCCCCAGCCCCACGGGGGTGGAGGACAGAGTCCAGGACCAAGGGTCTGGAGCTCAGAGCTTGGGCCTGGATCTGCGCCTCCCTTGCCTGGGGCCAAGTCTCTTTCTCTCTGAGTACCTTATCTTCTTTCTGAGTACCTGGCTTCCCCGCTGGCTCAGAGGTTAAAGCGTCTGCCTCCAATGCGGGAGACCCAGGTTCCCTGGGTCGGGAAGGTTCCCTGGAGATGGAAGTGGCAACTCACTCCAGTACTCTTGCCTGGAGAATCTCATGGACGGAGGAGCCTGGTAGGCTACAGTCCACCAGGTCACAAAGAGTCGGACACAACTGAGCGACTTCACTTTCACTTTCACCTTATCTTCAAAAACAGAGTCCTCTCCGAGGTGCCTCGGCCCTGCCTTGATTCCTTGACCACCTAACCAGGTGGCTCCACGGGGGTCTTCAGCTCCTTCCTGACCCCTCTGCTTCCCAGGTCACACCAGACTCACCTGGACCCCATTCTACAGGGGCCTTGCCCCTTCTCAGTCATTACACTCCCGCCTAAGACCACCTATTCAACTGAAAACCCTGACTGTGGCACCTTGAGACATTGCCTCCACTATGGAAACCGGAGCACGTGCTCCCAGGGGGCCACAGCCTATACACACATGTGCGTTCCACCCATCGGTAATAACACTACCAGAGGTTCTGTAGTCTTCACTACAGGCCCCGCCCCTAGCCAGTCTCAGCAGCCCCGCCCACCAGCCCAGCTCACAGGCCCGCAGAAATTCCAGCTCTGCAGCAGCAAAAAGCTGGGAGCAGCCAGAGGGCGTGCTGTTTTGTGTTTTAGAGAATTCTTGGTCCGATGGGAACTTCTTTGAAGTAATCACTTCTTGGAGCCAATTAGTGGCTGGCCGTACTCTGGAATGATCTAGGGAGGAGGCAGGGCGGGGGATGGTCTTTCTGTGACAGAGATGGTGGATGAAGGTGGGAGAGGGGAGCGTGTCTGGTCGTCCTAGGAAGGGGTGCGACAGAGTGCAGGGTTCAGGGGTGCTTCCCATGCACTCTGCTCTGCTGCTGCTTCTTAACTGCGATCTTGGCAAGCGCCTTCACCTTTCCCAGCCTCTCTTTCCTTTTTGCTACAATGGTAATATCTGGCTGCTGACCTGGCAGATGCTGTTGTGAGAATGAGACGGGTGCCGAGGCCCTTTGTAAAGACAGCAGGAGGGCAAGTTACTGAGTCTTTTTGAACTTTGGTTTTCTCTTATCCATGGAAAGCATTGTACCCAGTAGGAGAAGGCACACAAAGTGCCTGACCTATAGTGAAGACTACAGAAATAGTCACCTCTGGTAGTGCTATTACAGATGGGTGGAACGCACATGTGTGTATAGGCTGTGGCCCCCTGGGAGTACATGCTCCGGTTTCCATAGTGGAGGCAATGTCTCAAGGTGCCACAGTCAGGGTTTTCAGTTGAATAGGTGGTCTTAGGTGGGAGTGTAATGACTGAGAAGGGGCAAGGCCCCTGTAGAATGGGGTCCAGGTGAGTGTGGTGTGACCTGGGAAGCAGAGGGGTCAGGAAGGAGCTGAAGACCCCCGTGGAGCCACCTGGTTAGGTGGTCAAGGAATCAAGGCAGGGCCGAGGCACCTCAGAGAGGACTCTGTTTTTGAAGATAAGGTGAAAGTGAAAGTGAAGTCGCTCAGTTGTGTCCGACTCTTTGTGACCTGGTGGACTGCAGCCCACCAGGCTCCTCTGTCCATGAGATTCTCCAGGCAAGAATACTGGAGTGGGTTGCCACTTCCATCTCCAGGGAACCTTCCCGACCCAAGCCCTGTCCTGGCCCCTCCCCGCTTCCCCCTCGCCCACCACCCCGGCAACACCTGACCTGGAAGCATCTATGCTGGGAGGCACTGAGCAGTGTGAGGCCAACCCCGTGCAACTAAGGTCGGAGAGGTGACGTGTCCTCTCAGAGTCACTCGACCGATCATTAGCAGATCTGGGCTAGACCCCACGAGACTAAGGCCCAACCCCTCATCACCCTGCGTGAGTCTGCACTTCAGTCATGTCGGACTCTTTGCAACCCCATGGATTGTAGCCCCCCAGGCTCCTCTGTCCATGGGAATTCTCCATGCAAGCATAGTGGAGTGAGTTGGCATTCCTTTTTCCAGGGGATCTTCCAGACCCAGGGATCAAACCCACACCACCCTCAGTTCAGTTCAGTTCAGTTGCTCAGTTGAGTCAGACTCTTTGAGACCCCATGGACTGCAACACGCCAGGCCTCCCTGTCCATCACCAACTCCCGGATTTTACTCAGACTCATATCCATTGAGTGGGTGATGCCATCCAACCATCTCATCCTCTGTCGTCCCCTTCTTCTCCCGCCTTTAGTCTTTCTCAGCAGAAACTCTGTTTCTCAGAGCACAGAACGCCAACCAGGCAGGATGCCACCTGCCCACAGGTAAGGATGGGTGGAGTGCTGCTCTGTGGGGAGCAGGGGGCCGACCAGAGAAGGCCCAAGATTCCCACCCTTGAGCGCTCTGTTCCTTCAGCACATGTGCTGACCTACTCTGTGTCAGAGCTGGCGCTAGACCCTGGGCCTACAGTAGACAGGAGCTGCCCTCCAGAAGGCTACAGTAGCAATGGCAACAAGGAGGCTCTCTTGTGAGCGTTCTCCTCTCCCCACCACCACGCCTTCTGAGAAGGAAGGATTTGTGGACAGACGTCTGGACAGGCTCTGGCCTTGCCCTTCAGTACGGTTGAAACCAGCACCACAGCACGAAAGTTTGGTCAGAGGTCTTGACAGATCGTGGGCACCTGGCCATGGGCATGTACCCACAATTATAACTGATTTCTCTCTAGACTCCTGGCTTCTCTTGATAAACTCAGGAGATCTGGTAATACCTGGCCCATATTCCTTCATTCATTCATCCAAGGGCCTGGTCCCATCCCCGGTGCTGGGAATACGGAGGTGAACAGGGCCGTCCAAGTCCCTGCTCTTGAGAAGAGTCTCTTCGAGGGGCCACAATCAGTTGGTGTTGGTCCCTTTGTAGGGCAAGTCCACTCTAGTTCACTGCGGCCACTGCCATCCCCTGGACCACTCTTCCCACTTGTGATCTTGCTTGGCCAAGACCAGCTGATCAGAAGGGCAGAAAGCTGAAGCAAACATGCTGACCTCACTGTAACCTGCAGTGGGTGCTGGGGTGTTTGCCAGAAGGTATTCTGCATTTATATGAATATTTGAACTTTTTTTTTAATTGAAAAATAAGAATGAAAGTGAAGAGAGTTACTCGTGAATGAAAATCTAGAAAAATGAAGAAAGGGATGAAAGAGATAAAAGGCAGGCAGGGCTGTGCTTGGGGTGGCTTTGGGAAAGTGCAGGGAGAGGGGAGAGAAAATACGGGGGTGTTGCTATGCTGGCTGGGAGAGTGTGAGATGGAGAGAGATGGAGGAAGGGGTTTCTAAAGTTTTGCTACGTGTTAGGGATGAATGTCCCTTTGGCATCTTTCAAGCAACTTCGTGAACATTTAAAGTTATTTTTCAATGCTTTTTTGACATATCCATCTTCTGATTCTTTTGAATGTAATTCTGCTGGATGGGTGTTAATAAAAGAATCAATAAAGCATAGTGAAGTGAATAGTGTGAAAGTCACTCTTTGTGACCCCATGGACCATACAGCCCATGGAATTTTCCAGGCCAGAATACTGCAGTGGGTAGCCTTTCCCTTCTCCGGGGGATCTTCCCAGTCCAGGGTTTGAACCCAGGTCTCCCACACTGCAGGCGGATTCTTCACCAGCTGAGCTACCAGGGAAGCCCAAAGTATAGTGAGTGCATGATCAGGAAGTAGGAGCTCCTGGGAGGAGCATTGCTCCCGATCTGGGAGTCAAGAACAGCCCCCAGGGAGTTCTTTAAACTGTGGATGAGTAGATGCTATGGCAACACAAGAAGAAGGTAATGAGATAAGGAAAGTCAGGGAATCTTCCAGGCAGTGGGGATAGCTCTGGGAAGGCTCAGATGGCAGACTCTAGGACCTGCCTATGGGTCGAGATGGGAGGACAGTTGACCGAGGGTAGCAATGAAAGGAGAGATAAGGTGAAGTGGTGGGCAGAAACCCTGCAGGTCTTCTGAGCTCCGTGGCAGCTCATCGACCTTGGCTGGTGGGCAATCAGAAGCCACTGAGGGCTGTAATCAGTGGCTTTAAGATACTCCTCTGTCTGTTCTGTAGGAAATGGATTGGAATGAGGCAAAGCAGAGGTAGGCAGGAGGCTATTGGAATAAATCAGGCAAGAGACAAGGGTAGCTTAGGCTGGGCTTCTGGCAAAGAAAACAGGAAGCAGGGTTTGATGCTAATGACACACAGGCGATGAAGGAGAGTGATGGTCTAATTCAGCGCCATGTCCCTAACACCCAGCATGCTGCCTCACACTCAGTACAAATGAAATGAATATGTATTGAATGCATGGGCAAATGAACCAAAGACGTAATAAATTAACAAGCAAATCTGGTAGGTGAATGTTAGCTTGCTTAAACCTCATCCCTTCATTACACAACGTTCAAAAAAAAAAAAAAAAGGCTACCATTTCTGAAGGCCTACTACATTCCAGGCAGTGGTATTAGATACTGCATACACATCATTTCTGCACAATCTCTAAGCTTCACAGAATTCTTGCATTTAGGAGTTATAATTCCCATTTTGCAGGCAGGAAATAAGAGTGAATGTAGGTTGCTCACATCCACCCGAGGAATAGGAAGCAGAGCTAAATTCTCATCCAGGGATAGTCTTTCTACACCTCACAGATCCTCAGAATGGTCCCCTCCATGAGGATTTGATGCCCAGCTCCCCCTTGCTCTTCCTCCACTCCCTACAACTTTGTATTACAGGTGAAAGGAAACAGTTACCAAGTGAAATGGAAGGTTGGAAAACAGGAACCCCAAGTTCCTGAACATTTAGTTCTGCCCCTCCTTCTAGTTATCTTCATCATCACCAACAAACAGTGAGTGCTTACTGTAGACCAGCTGCTGCACTAGACAATAGGGCTATGAAGGAAAAGTGGATGTATTCCCTGGATGGGGGAAAATTGTCCCATATCTGGTGAGGAAGGGTAGTGAGGAGGAATAACTGGGGTTTTGTGAGAGCATGTGCAAAGAAGGCTCAGAGAGGTAGACGTGTTGAGACCAGGGTGTAGGACCCTCAAGGGGAAAAGGTGGCAGATGAGAATGGAAAGGTGGTGGGCACGCACCTGAATTAGGGCAATAACAGGGACTAGGAGAAGAGACAGCAGTAAAAGAGGCTTCAGTGATGGGCCAAACAGGACGGTGAGGCTGGGTTGGGAGAATGAGTGGCTGCTGCCCACCTGGAGGCACTGAGAATCTGGGTATTTCAGCCTGAGCAGCTGCCAGCTCCTTCCCCAACCCCAGGGCAGTGGCTAAGACATTTTATTGTCCCCCAGGGTCAGTGCATCAGGAACAGAGAAGGGACTCAAACTCTGCCCCAACTCCCTCTGCAAGCACAGCTTCTGTTGCCAGACACAATGTTGTGCCTGGTGCACAGTGAGGCTGATCAAGCCAAAACATCAGAATTTGGAGCCAAGAAGGGTGTATTGAAGGGCCAAGCAAGGAGGGGTTTCCTCGGTGGCACTAGTGGTAAAGAACCCGCCTGCCAGTGCAGGAGACACAGGAGATACGGGTTGGATCCCTGGGTCGGGAAGATCCCCTGAAAGAGCATGACAACCCACTCCAGAATTCTTGCCTAGAGATCCCCATGGACAGAGGAGCCATAGGGTTACAAAGAGTCAGACATGACTGAAGCGACAGAGCACGAAAGCAAGGAGAATGGGTGGCTCGTTCCCCCGCCCCTCGAAAAGCCCAGACTCCCCCAAGGGTTTCATCAAAGCATTTTTAAAGACTACATGAAGGAGGGGGTCGCAGGGTCTGTGATCAGTTCTTGCACAATTCTCTGATTGGTGGATATTGAGATAACGGGGTTAACATTATCAATCCTTAGGCGCCAGCAGGTCTGAAGGCTACATGCTCTTGATCAAGTAGCTAATTTCTTCCACTGGTGGTGGTTTTAGCATCTGTAAAACAACTCAGGAAGTATGCATCAGATACTGTTATCTGGGTACTTCAGAGAGGAAACTACAGCAGAGATGCGGGGGAGGGGTCTGTCCAGGGAAGGCCCCAGTGGGTCCTGCTTGGTTATACTCCTGCTTCTCAGGCTGCTCTCCTTACCTGTCAAAATTCACAAATCTGATCAACCCACTTGCCCTCAAGCCAGATAACTCCGTCTTTGGCTAAATAGAGAAGAGGAGATCAAGGATTTGAAGAGACACTTATTTATCTCTTTACCAGACAGTCTAATGAATAATTTCATGTTTGCAAAAGCTCATTTTGAAATTTGAAGACAAGAGATATATTGCCAAGGCAGCTCTAATACTGCGACATTAATTTTGCACTGAAAGATTTACTCAAAAATTAGATTTTACAATTTTAATGCCTCCATTCTTTTCTTTAAATAAGCTGTGAAATACAGTTAATTAGACTTAAACCCTGGAAGCTTAGACGTTTGAGCTTTGGTGTAAGCTACAAAAGAATGCAAGCTTTTTCACTTGCAAATTAAATCTAAATTCATTACATGCCTAAACCTATACTACTTGCAGAAATCCTGCTGGGCTGAGGAGGGGTCTTCCTGAAGCTCCAGATGTGGACCCCATTCTGGCTGCAGAGAAGGGTTGTGAAAATGAAAAGGAAGGGACGGGAGGTGGAAAAGACAGAGGCCATCTGACAAACTTGGGCAATGTTAGTGTATCCTTTGGAACACCAGCCTCGAGAACTGCTCCTTGGGACATGAAGTTTCCATACTTGAAAAAATCAGGGAGATGTTGCCTCTGATGCTCCCTTCTTAAACAGTCACAAGGTTCAGGGAAGTAGAACAAACAAGCAAATAAATGAAAAGCTGTTTAATTTTGTTTCATCCAGAATTCCCAAATATATTTGACAGTGAAGCCTTTTTTTATCAAAACACCTAACATTCAAGTCTTTCCACTGCTCCACAGAACAGCCTGCTTTGGGCTCTGGCATCCCCACCAGGACTGCTTTTTCCTCCTTAGATCTGGCCTTGGAGACCCAGCCCAAACTGTCTGTTCTCTTCCTCTGTTCTCTTCCACGCTGATCTCCTCACTGGGACCTGTGAAAGCATCAGTTACACAACCAGCTGAGAAATACAAAACTGAATTTGCAAAGGACTGAGGAATTTAGGGGCCCAACCTAGATACAGTACTGGTATCCAGCTAGGTGATCTTGTCTTCAATAAGCTGCTTAACATTAGAATCAGAGAAATAATCGAAGGTGTAAGAACAGGGGCCTCCCTTGTAGCTCAGTCGGTAAAGAATCTGCCTGCAATGCAGGAGACTTGGGTTCAATTCCTGGGTCAGGAAGATCCCCTGGAGAAGGAAATGGCAACCCACTCCAGTATTCTTTCCTGGAGAATCCCATTGACAGAGGCACCTGGCAGGCTACAGTCCATGGGGTCACAAGAGTCAGATACAACTTAGCGACTAAACCACCACCACCACCTCCCTGTGAGACCCCACACTGCCTGGAGGTAAACTTGTCTAGGACCCTACCAAGTAGGCTCCAAGTTCACTGGGCTGGGGTCTTTACTCTTGCCAGCCCCTAATACTTCCCCATCCATAACTTCTATTTCTGAGGAAAAGGACCCTTCTTTCCAGCTACCAGCTTGTGCCTGATTCCATGGACAAGCCTCTTTTCTCAGGCCACTGCCTCCTCACCCTCTGGGGTCAACATGGATCCCCCTGAGAATCTAATGAAATCAATGGATCCTCTTCTCAGAATTGTCCAGTATTGAAAGCTTCACAAATGTCTTGAAGCCAATCCATCAGCTCTGTCTGTGACTTCTTTTTAAGAGGCATCTTGATCTGATTTAAGGTGTTGGTGAAATCTAACCAATCCTGATAGACTACATGGAATTTTCCAGACATTCACTGTGTGCCTTTGTTTTGTGTCTTTTGCTATTCAGGACATGACCCTTGCTATCCACTGCTTGTTACTCATCTCAGGGCATAATTCATCTTTGGAGGGTAAAAATGATAACAATAACCCATCTTGCTTTTGCAATTTACAGAATGTGGCATTACCTTAACTTGACCTTCACGAAAGTCTGAGTCATAAGAGTTATGTTTTGCTTTTAACAAAGGGCAAGAACAGGCTCACAAAAGTTGAGTGATGTACCCAGTAACAGAGTGAGAGGACAGAGTCCCTAAGTCCCAGTTCTGTATCCTTATAAGCTACCCTGCTGTCTCCAAATTATAAAGCCTGAACCCCACATTTTCTTATGGTACCCATAGCTCTTGGTCACAGAGGAGAGGGGAGGCTATTTTTCCTTTACACAACAAGTACAAAGACCAACAGATCATTTTGTTTACAACAGGGTTCAGAACAATGCTTTGGATTTTAAAATACTGGGTTCAATGCCAGTATTGAACTCGTGGCTCTGTAACTTTGCACAAAGTACTTCAGACCTTTAGAATTAATAGCAAAGTTGAAGCCACAGAGCTACTGGGGGGACAAAATGAGATAACACACATAGAGCGCTTGGCACATGGTACACGCTCGACAGATGTCAGACTAAAAAGGAATGTGGGCTTGGGAAGCCGAAAAGTTCTTCCTGAGAGAGGTAGGATTTAAATTGGGCTCAGGAAGTGAGTTGTAGGTATCGGAAGATAGAATGAGACCTGTGAAGAGGTGTCTAGGGAGGAAATTGCAAAGTGCGTTGGGTGGAGGAGGGGAGAGCATCATAAATAAGCTCCAGTCTTGGGCAGTCGAGGGTTTGATACCTGGGTTGGGAAGATCCCCTGGAGAAGGAAATGGCAACCCACTCCTGTATTCTTGCCTGGGAAATCCCAGGGACGGAGGAGCCTGGTGGGCTACAGTCCATGGGGTCTCAAAAGAGCTGGACATGACTTAGCAAGTAAACAACAACAACTTGGGCATTAAAGTTTGCATGGATGGAGGGAGCAGAGAGTGGAAAATAAGGTCAATTGGGGCTTTAGAGCTTGGACTTCTTTTTGAAGCCAAGGAGAGTCACTGAAGGTTATACACTAGAGAGTGATAAAGGATGATGCTTAGTCAATTGAGTGATGGGCACAAGCAGAGAGACACTAGAGAGCAGATAACTTGGGAGGTTATTGCAGTGGCCCGAGTGACAGAGACGTAAACCCATTGCTTATATCTTGTGTGACTCTAGCAAGCTGCTCTGCCTTATTCTCCATCACCAGGCCCCCCTCCCATCCTAACCTGGAGTGCCCAGGTTGAATGACTGGGCCACTGCTGTGGGCCCGGTTCCAGGGTTCTCATTCTAATGGCCTTATTCGTAACACAGTTCTAGCCTTAGTCTGGGATAGTTCTTTTTATTATTATTACTGAAGTATAGTTGATTTACAACGTTGTGTTCATTTCAGGTGTACAGCACAATGATTCAGATAGATGATAGATAGATAAATGGATAGTCAATAGAGAGACTGATGATTGATAGATATAGAGATCCAGATATATTCTTTTTCAGATTCTTTTCCCTTACGTGTTATTACAAAATATTGAGTGTAGTTCCCTGTGCTATACAGTAGGTCTTTGTTGGTTATCTATTTTATAAAGACTATTAGTGCTTCCCAGGTGGTGGTAGTGGTAAAGAACCTGCTAGCCAATTCAGGAGACAAAAGAGACCCGGGTTCAGTCCCTGGGTGGGGAAAATCAAGATCCCCTGGAGAAAGAAATGACAACTCACTCCAATATTCTTGCTTGGGAAATCCCGTGGTCAGAGCAGGCTGGTGGGTTACAATCTATGAGGTTGCAGAGTGGGACCCAACTGAAGCGCCTTAACACATTCACGTTAGTATGTATATGTTAATCCCAAACTCCAGACGTGAAAAACAACTTACAGGATAATTCTTAACTGTTGCCTTTCTGGGAACTGGGCCCCTGTTCTTGACCCCAACCACCTCTCCTGTAACTCAGTGTGTTGAAAACAGCAGTACAGCATTGGCTTTCCCTTGGTCTCAAACTCACTGACAGGGATGTTCATCCCCTCGCCTGCCTTAGACAAGGGGCTGTGCTGAGTGCTGTGGAGGGTGCAGAACTGGGTCTAGCAAGTTCACAGCCTTTAGGAAGCTTGCCATCCAGTATACAGAAGGTAAGCCATATATAAAAAAGAATATGATATAAGGTCAAGTATGACACATAGAAACAGCTCTGGCTGCTCTAAAAACAAATGACCCAGAAAACCATCTTAGTTCTCCATTTATTTAGCCAATATGATTGTTCCCGTCAGAGCTGTATGCCACCCATGTGTGAGGAAGCAGCTGCCATGGGAGGCAGTCAGCATCCCATCCTGCCCTGCCCTGTGCCCCTTACTCCCATCTCACTGCACGCTCCGCATTCCTGCGTTGGCTCTTCTTGGCTGTGAGATTATGGCTGATTCTCCTTCTAGCCATCGAAGCCTAGTCCCCACTTAGGTCTTCAAACAACACCCATGGTGACTGGAGGGAGGGAAACGTTTCAAGGAAAACAAAGGGAAAATACCAAGGACTATAAAAAGAAACATGTTTGCAGAGTTCTTTTTTTCTGATTGCCAATTGAACATGTAGCAAAATATTGACTTGGTGAACACAGCTCAGTGAGGACTCCCGGGCCTTGCCTGGGTCTCTTCTTGTCATTTCACCATTTGTTTTTGTTTTTTTTTTCCTAAAGGCTTAAGAGATGCTTGGATCTCTTCTCCAGACAGTTTAGGGCTGATCCTGCTCTGAGGTCCTGTGGGATTCTCAGTGGCTTCCCAAACCTGCTTTGTCTCTGAATTGGGGTCCTTATTTGTCCCCACTGGGCCAGCGCTGCTGCTCTGACACCTCAGTTCTACTCAACGTGGCCTGATTTGATTGGGGTGCTTCCCATTACCCCACCCCAGCCTGGGCCTCCCTACAATAAGCTAGCAGATCTTTCTTTGCTTCCACTCAAGAATCTCCTGGGACTTCCCTGGTGGTCCAGTGGTTAAGAATTCACCTTGCAATGCAGGGAATGCAAGTTAAATCCCTGGTCAAGGAACTAAGATCCCTCACGCCACAGGGCAACTAAGCCCAAGCACCACAGTTAGAGAGATCCTATGTACCGCAACTAAGATCTGATGCAGCCAAATAAATAAATAAATATTTTTTAAAAGTAGAAGAATCTTCTGACTTGGTCTGGAATAGCCTTCTTCACACCCACCCTCTCGGCTATGTGTGCTTGGCTCGCAGGTCACCAGTTAAAACTTGTTTCATCCCCAGGACAGCCTCTGCAGCCTTGTTTATCCACACCTCCCTCTCAGCCTTTAGAGCTGACATTGTCTTTCCCTGGCTGAGTCATGCTGCCACCACCAAGAATCAGAAACAGGTACCATGTCCCTTTCTGCCTATAAAGGCCACTCCTCCTTTACCCCCACCATCCCATCTTTCTGGGTGTGAAGCAGAGTCAGCCTGTCACGACTGCAGCATAGGCATCCTTCCTGCCTCGGTCTTGCCCTCTCAGGTCTGTGTTCCATGGTGCAGCAGAGAACAGAGCTTTCTTCAGTGTCCATTTATGCTGCTCCCTGGCTTCAGACTCACAGTGACTTCCACTACCTTCATATAAAACCCACTTCCTTGGCACCACTGACAGTGCCCTGCATGGTAAGCTCATCACCTGTCTTCTACAGAAGACATAGCCCACCTTCCCTCTAGCCATTTGGGTTGGAAGTTACCTAACGTGCCCTGCTCTTCACTCGTCCCTCTGCTTCCTTCGTAACTCACCCAGTACACCTAGAGAATGCCTATTCAACCTCCAGCTCAAACTTTCCCTCCTCCAGGAGCTTTCGTTGACCAGCTTTGATGGAGGCAGCCCCGTTATTCTCTGTGGATCCCACAGTGCTATATTTGGACCTATATTATTACAAGATTATGCCATTATTACAAAATGATGCCATTTCTGTAATTATGTACATTCTGTCTCTCCAAGATATAAGTCATGGCCAAGAGCTCAGACTCAGAGTCTAACAGAGCAGAGATCATATTCTACCTCAATTTCCTGGGGTTTCCCTGGTAGCTCAGATGGTAAAGAATCTGCCTGCAATGCAGGAGACCAGGGTTCAATCCCTGGGTAGGAAAGATCCCCTGGAGAAGGGATGGCAACCCACTCCAGTATTCTTGCCTGGAGAATCCATGGACAGAGGAGCCTGGCGGGCTACAGTCCATGAGTGAGGTACCCTCATGCAAGAAGAGACTTCATCTCAGTTTCCTCCTGTATAAAATGGTAGGGATGATAAGAAACCTGCCTTAGAAGGCTGTTAATGGTCTAAATCTCATTGCCTGGTACACAGCGAGCAGCCATCAATGGTGGTTCATTCTGTTTTAGACTCTGAAACCCTATGTTCTTACCACATAGAAACAGTTACTATGTTTATTTAGCAATTGCTTGTTTTACTTGCATCAATCCATTTAACACTTGTACAGCTGTGTCAAGATGGTACTTTTGTTATCCCCATTTTGCAGATGGAGAAACAGTAGAGAGGCTGCCTAACATGCCTAAGTGAACACACACAGTCAGCAGCAGATACAAACCCAGGAAGTCTAGCTCCAGAGCCTTCCACCCTAAGGACTATACCAGTGGCTCTTTAGATAGGCACTCAACATTTACTTTTAAAGCTGAGCCAATCAGTCTGTTCAGCTTTGTGTCCTTCGTGTCCATCATGGACCCAACATGTCTGAGTTCTCATAAGTGGCTGCCGACTGATGAGAAGCAGAGATTACAAGGCAGGGAGTGAGGCCCTTCCCTAAGATCAGGTCTCTCCCTGCCCTCCGTGCATTGATGTGTCCTGACTGGGGAGCCCCAGTGCGTATGTATTTACCCTCCCCCATAAACAAGTACAGTAAAGAGAGCAGACTACCCACTCACCGGCTCAGGTGGCCACTGCCCCTGGGCCACCCCATACAAAGCCCCCAACACCTGCAGCTGTCTGCAGACAGGCAAAAGGGAAAGAGCCAGCCTGGGACAGGGAGAGAGAGAGCATTTGACTCAGCTGCATATTCCATTCTGACATTTGAACCTGGCGGAATCTGAGTAGGGCTGGAGTAATGAATTAATCCCAGGGAAGAAGACAGGTCTGCAGCTCCTCAGCTATTAGCATCCTGCTGTGACGGGGAACCCTGCTGAGCTGACATGTGCCATGGAGTTTGTTCCCCACCACCTGGCTCCTTTCAGAACCTCTCTGGTCTAAGCCAGCCAACTTCAGAGAGACCATCCCATGATAGGTGTTTGATATGTATCTGCCAACTAAGGAACTGATTGAAGAGTGAGTTATTCTCCCCAGGTTCACTAGGGCCAGGACCAACCATCCTATGATTCTGAGGTTCCAGATAGCAGTCCCTACACTCCTAGAGGTCAATACTCCTGGCTCTAGGGAGTTTGTTCCCTTTTTCCAGGGTCACAGATCAGGGTATCACTTATCAACAGTCATAAAGGAAAAATAGTCTTTGGTTTCCCTAGATTTTGTTTCCTTTGTTCATTTTTTATTTGAAAAAGCCTTTATTAAATTTGTTACAATATTGCTTCTGTTTTTATGTTTTGTTTTTTTGGCCCCGAGGTACATGGGACTTTAACTCCCTGGACCAGGGATCAACACCGCACACTTCATTGGAAGGCCAAGTCTTAACCACCGGATCTCAGGAAAGTCCCTAACTCATTGATTTTCGTTCTCTTCCCTTTTCTTTTCCCTGTTTCTCCCTCACACCACACACACACACACACACACACACACACCCCCTTCTCAAATTCACCACTCTCCCTTCCAGTCTCCCTGGCTACCAGGAGGCCACAGGATGGTGCTGGCACAAATCTTCTTCAAAAGAGAAAGACAAGAGAGAAGGAACAACAGAGAGAGAGAGGGACATCAGCGCACCCCCTGGCTCTCTTCTCCAGACTTGGCTGTCTCTAACCCCAGGCCACAGGATTCATCGCTCACCCTGATTCAGTGGGACAGTTATTTTATATTATTAAAATAAGAGATTATCATCACCACCGATCTCCATCTCCTTTCCAATCTCATCTGAAAAGCAGGCATTGCCTCCTGCTCCCGGACCCCTAATTCTCTCTGCCTCGGCTGTTAAATCATTTAACCTAGCAAAGTGTCGGGATATGCATTTTACATGAGAGACACGAAGCAGGATAAATCTGGGCTGGCTGCAGAGGCTGAAAAGAAATATCTGAGGTGCGGACAAGGGTCAAAGAAGCCTTGGATGGGATGCAGAATCTGGCGGGAGGGGGTCTCCTTCCTCTCCTCTCAGGCTTCGGGGATAAGAAAGCTGAAGCCTGGTCCTTCTTTGCAGAAAAGCAACAGACACCAGTAACAGGGGCCAGCACATACCATGCAACCAAGTCTCTCCTAGACTTTTAAAATGGGACATTACCACCCATGACCTTACCAGGCTCTGCAGCTCAGAGCCAGGATCCAGCATTCAACTTGATCCATTCAAAGTCGGGCTGCAGAGTTCAGCACTGCTGGAGCCATCTCAGAATGTCTGAGCTGTAAAGACCCCAAGCACAACTCCCTTCCTTCACTGACAGATGAGGATACCAGAATCCAGGGTGGGTAAAGACTTAGCCAAGGGTACAGGATATTAGCCAACTCCAGCACTTGCACCCAGGGTTTGAGTCTAGGGATCCTGGCCCCTCATCCAGTGCCTGGTCCAGTGGACTTGAGACTGGTTCTGACTCTGGCTGTGTCTGTACACTTAACTCTCTGTAATTTATAAATGACAAACTCTAGTTACTCAGGAGCCTGGGTGAGAACACAGGGGAGGATCATTTACTCACGAGTCCATTTTGTTAACTTACATTGAGGGTCTGCCATGTGTTAGCCCTGGGCTGGGTGCTGTGGATGCAAGTGTGGACCAGGCACATCTGTGTTATCAGGGTGTTCCCGGTTAGATAACCCCGACAGGGTTAAAAGCTAAAAGCATTACCAGGTGTGTGCTCTTAGTTGAGAATGTTAATTTTCCATATGTTTTATCAGTCATATAGAAATTTTGCAAATGACTGTGTAAGAGGCCCATGAACATCTACATGCCCCTGAGTTCAAAGTTGCTTGTTTTCTTGCTTGACCTAGAAAGAAGAAGCAATGCTCTCTAGGAGATCTAGCATGTAGATAGGAGGCTCAGGCCTCAAACCCAGGAGCTCCACTTCAGCTATGAGGTCAGGCTACTAAAACAGGGTGGGGGGAGGGTTGCCAGATTTAGCAATGAAAAATACGCAAGGCCTGATTACATTTGAATTTCAGGTAAACAAAAATAAAATACTTTTGTAATATAAGTGTGTCCCAAATACTCCTTGAAACAGACATATCAATATTAAAAACAGTATCCACTATTATCTAAAATTTAAATTTGACTGGGCATTCTGTGTTTTATCTGGTAGCTCTACAGGGATGGGAGAGAAAACCACTTGGAAATTAGATACACCATGATTCGGATGAGAGATGGTGAGAGATGCTGGGCCTGGGAGCCTGGAGAAGCTGCTGGAGCCCAGTGAGTGTCTCCTCCGCTCCCAAGGGAGGCTGCCCCCACTCCCCCAGCCCAACGGCAACTTGAGCGGCCTCTGCAGCTGTGCTAACGAGAAGGCTCTTCCCCAAACAACAGATTAATTGATTTAAAACTTTTAATGCCAGATGCTTGGTGGAAGCATTTTAATAATCCTCGAGTCAGAATTAATCATGTCTCCTGATCTTTGAGGAGGGCAGTTATTAAATCCTGCAGAGGCAGGGGATGGGCCCAGGAGGGGGGGGTTGCTGCTTCTCCTGTGTCCTCTCCTGCTGTGCTCTAACCCTGAGCTCTGAGGTCCCCCTGGTGGGATGGGGTGGGACCGGAAGCAGTGGCAGGCTGTGGTCTGGATCAGCCCCAGAGGGGCAGGAAGTCCTGGCAACGCAGGAGACACAGGAGACGGGGTTCTGATCCCTGGGTTGGGAAGATTCCCCTGGAGGAGGAAATCGCACCCCACTCCAGTATTCTTGCCTGGAGAATCCCATGGACAGAGGAGCCTGGAGGGCTATGGTCCAGAGGGTCACAAAAAGTCAGACACAACTGAATGACAGCACACACATACCAAGGCCAAGGTGGACACGTGCAGGGGAGGCCTGCTCCAGAGGTTCCCCCACGACCTGGCCACAGTTAACTGAAGAGCCAGACACCCTTGTTCAGGCCTGGGACAGGGCTGTCTTTCTCCCTGAATCCCTCTCCCTCCTTCCCTTCTTACTTCCAAGGAACTTTAAAAGATTCTACTTCTCTGAGTCTAAGGATGAAGAGAAGGATACCAGAGGCTCCTCTATCCCACTTACTGCAAACTCTCTTGCTGCTTCTCGGCAACCTCTCCCCGCACAAACTGCCCCTCCATGGGCTCCGATGCCCTTTCTCCTTTGCCTGTCTGCTGTCTCTGCCTATGGCTTGAACCTGTCCCTCCTCCATCCAGAAGCCACTTGAATTCCTCCCCTGTGTCTCCAGACTTCCACCTTCCACCCCTCTCTCCTGTCTATCCAGTTGCTGTTCTCTATCCCTGGCTTGTGCATGCTCAGTTGTGTCCGACTCCTTGCAACCTCATGGACTGTAGCCCACCAGACTCCTCTATCCATGGAATTTTCCAGGCAAGAATATTGGAGTGGGTTGCCATTTCCTACTCCAGGAGGTCTTCCCAACCCGGGGATAAAACCCGCGTCTCCTGCAGCGCCACCATTGGCAGGTGGATTCTTTACCACGGAGCCACCTGGGAAGCCCCTTCTCTGCCCTTAATTTCTCTCAGTTCAGCCTCCTAAACTGACAGTATACTAAGCCCATCCCCAACACATGTTCCAGTCTTTATAATCCTGTTCAGTAGATTATTACTACCCTTCATTTGCAGAGGGATAAACTGAGGTTGGTTATGTTACAGGGCTTATCCACAGCCACACAGCTACATTAGCCTTGAGCCCCACCCCACCCAGAAGGCTTCTTGGCCCCCATTTTCCTCTTGGTTTCAGAGTTCTTAACATCATAAAGTCAGAGGGACCTGATTTTGCATATCATGATATCAAATGCCCATTCAAAGCTCCTAAAGGTTCAAAGCCATGTTGTATGCTTCTGTGCAGAGTGGTGGCATGTCAGCTCACCTGGAAAGACTTGTTCCATGACAACAGAAAGCTTTAGCCTGGGGGAAGATGTGTGGGCATGGGCTGTCCTGGTGGCTCAGTAGTAAATAATCTGCTTGCAATGCAGGAGATTTGGGTTCAGCCTCTGGGTTGGGAAGATCCCCTGGAGGAGGAAATGGCAACCCACTCCACTATTCTTGCCTGGAGAATCTCATGGACAGAGGAAACCGGCAGGCTACAGTCCATGGGGTCCTGAAAGAGTCGGATAGGACTTAGCGACTAAACAACAACAATAGCAGGATGTGTGGGCACCTGGGCTTCCACTAACTGAACCAAACAGCTCCACTTCTCTTGAGAGTTATACCGTGGATGGTAGCCTCACTCCGTCACTCCCCCCTTTCCTGAGACCCTCACATGGCCCTCTGCACTATCATGTAGACCCTATGCCCGGAGCAGGCAGGGTCTTGCCAATGGTCTCCACCACGTACGAAGTCCAGTCCCAAACAACACAGCCTAGAGGGTGACACAGTCTGCCTCTATTAATGCTGAGCACCCTTGGGCTCCCTGGTCCCCTGCTGGGCCCCTGTCAAAGCTAAATCAATACTCCCTTTTTTCTCTGCAAGAACATCTCAGTAATCCTAATTGGTCACTATGGCAACCCCATCTGCAGCTCTTCGTGGCCTCCATGAAGAGACAGAAGGATGAGAGGGGGTGAGATGGAGGTTAAGCCTACTTATTGTATAATGCTCTGCCTTTGATATCACCTAGATCCACATGCTAAGTACCTGGAAAGAAACAAAATCCCGTGTAAATTAGAATGATACCATCCAATCCCCTTCTTATGCCCTCACTAGTAGCAGCCGATAAGGCCATTGTCTGCCGCCGCTGGCCCCGACCTCCTCTGCCTGGCAGCAGATGGGGTTTCGGTGGAGGGTCACATTCATCAGAGAGGGTGGGCGGGGCGGTGAATCCTGCAGGGCAAAATGGCCCTGCCAGCCACTGCCTGCAGCACCCACACCCTACCCCCACCAGGAGGGGGTCCGAGGGAAAAGGAGAGACAGGAAGACCGCTGCCCAGAGCCGGGTCCCAGGTCTCTTCCTTGGCAGACTCTTGACCCTGCTACTCCATTTCCTCAGTGGATGGATCCTCCCCTGCTGGACTGGGGTACCTTCAAAACCCCAATCCTGCCTCAGGCTCTGGGGTGAGGTCTCCCCATCACGCACACACATGCACACACGCACATGCATACATGCACATGCCTACACACACATACACACTTCCCGCCTGCAAATGTATCTTCCCATCCAGCCACTCTCAGAAAAAGCCTCTGCTCTTTTCACTCCTCAAGGCTCCCTCCTCCCTCTCCCTTCAGTGTCACTGCCCCACACAGGCTGGGCTTTCCCTCTGTGACCCCATGATGTCACTCTTGCCAGGGTGGGGATTGGCTCTGCAGTTGCCCACATTCACCAGTGACTTCCATCGCCCCCCCCCCCACCAGCCCTCCGAATGGTCTTTTCGGAGCCCGACACCTTTCCCATCCCATATGGGTTTCAGCTTTCCCTCCTGACACACATTCGGCTGATTCTCCTCCTGCCCCATGGAATTTCCATCCCATTTCCCACTTGCTTAAACAGAAGACTCCCGCGGTCATAGTCCACCCTGGCTGGGGCCAGAGCCAGATCAATCCTGCTATAAAGGATGGGATGCATTGCCGTTCAGCTTCTTTTCTTGGCCCAGCTGCCCCAGGTCCATTTGAGCAGAGCTTTGTAATCCTATCCTGTGGACCCCAGAGAGATCTCTTTGCTGGGAGTTCCTCCAAGTTTTTCTATGGTCTGTTTTGGTCCTCTCCCGCTAGGAAATCCATGGCTGGACACCAGATTTTTCTTAATGTTAAACAGAAGGAGAGAAAGAAGTCCTGTCCATTCTGCCCTCCATCTGCCTCTTTCATAACTTCTCCTCGCTCTGTACTTGCATCTGTGATCAACATCCGTGTCTGAATTCTGTTCAGCACCTATGGCTCTACCTGCCTCCTGACAATTCCCTGTCAACCGTCCATTGTCAGACAATTTAGGGGGCATTTTGCCACATCCCAGGCACAGTTAGAGACACAGAGAACCCCAGTTCCCATTTTCCAATCCAAAGAGGACTAGAGTGCCCATATCTGTCCGTATCTCGTCTGTAGAAGATAAGGCATTTCTCTCTGTATCTGGGAACAGAGAGAAAGAACAGCTGTGGTGTGTGGGAAGGAGACATGACTTTGGAATCAGATCTTGTTAGGGAACCTTGAACAAATTACTCACAGTCTCTGAGCCTAGGACACATGGAGATCAAAATGCCTGGCTTGGAAAGTTACTGTAAGGAGTGAATGTGATACAGCCTGGAAGAAGGCTTTGTGGATGATAAAATATGGCACAAATGTCAGGAGATCTCATTATCATGGCAGTGATATGGGACCATAGTTCTCCTGACCTTGGGTGGGTAATCTGTGTCTCCCCTCAGGGAGCCTGTTCTGGGACAGGAGGAATCACAAGTCCATGTCAGGCCGTGACCCTATGTCTTCTTGCTCTTCTTCCCCCAGGTTGCTTCAGGACAGATGATTGTTCCTAGAGAATATAGGGGGCTTCCCAGGAGGTGCTAGTGGTAAAGAACCTGCCTGCTAACGCAGGAGATGTGAGAGACACAGGTTCGATCCCTGGGTTGGGAGGATCCTCTGGAGAAGGGCATGGCAACCCACTCCAGTATGCTTGCCTGGAGAATCCCATGGACAGGGGAGCCTGGCAGGATACAGTCCATAGGGTCGCAAAGAGTCCGACACAACTGATGCAACTTAGCACACAATCATGTGGGTGTAGGCACATTTCAGATATGTCCCTCGGGCCCCAGCACCTCCTGTGACACAGATAAAGAAAGCACTGTTCTTATCCTCCTTATACCAATGAGAAAACTGAGGCAAGAGAGGTGAAGTGACTTTCCCAAGGCCACGGAGCTAGCAAGTTGCCGATCTGAGACGTCTGATTCCCAAACGCAAAACCTGCACTCTCTTCCACTGTGCAGCTGGCTGCCTCCTGGAAGCTGCTCCCCATGGCCCGTTCATCTGCTATTCTGGCAGGGTAAACACTTGAAGGAGGCCCTTTGCTCAGAGGGCATGTTGAGTGGCATAGCAGGTCAGGGTTCATCTGCATTTTTGGCAACAGAAGGCTGCTGAGATAATAGGAGCCCCTTTGTGCTCTGTGGGCTGGATGGGAGCAAGCGGATGTCTGAAGGAGATTACAAGCAGTTATGGATATTGCTTGTCATGCTACCATCAGCAGACGCCTTTTTCAATTGACTAGTTGCTTGTATTTCCAGAATAGGGAATGCCAGATGTATTTACTGCGCCGAAAGAGAGTGCTGAAGGCCCTTGGAAAGATACCCAGCTGTTGGGTGTCCATGGAGGCCAGGGTAGTTTAACCCCTCATGGGCAGGTGATAGGAACTCCTGGAATGCCGAGGACAAACAGACAAGACAGCCCACATCTAACAAATGAATGGAAACTTGAAAGTCCTTTCTAAGTTGCTTGTTTGGAATTCAAAATTTACTTTCCTGTGTAAACAGTGTTATTAGAACTAACGTTTATTGAGTCTTGTACGCACTATATATGGGGTTCCCTGGTGACTCAGTGGTAAAGAATCCACTTGCCAGTGTAGGAGATATGGGTTCAGTCGCTGGGTCGGGAAGATCCCCTAGAGAAGGAAAAAGCAACCCACTCCAGTATTCTTGCCTGGAGAATCCCATGAAGAGAGGAGCTTGGGGGCGCTACAGTCCATGGGGTTGCAAAGGAGTCAAAGATGACTTAGGGACTACACAGCAACAGCACTATATAGTATCATGACATTCTTTCTGCTTTCCTTTTTTTTTTTTTTTCTCATTACATCTTTACCTGCTCACAACCTTACAAGGTAGGAGTGGCAGACACTGGCTTGTTCTCCACATCAGTAACCTTTCCTTCTTAGAGACACGGTGAGTCCTTCTTCAGCCGTCCTTGTAGTGGGGACAGCCTTCTGACAATGGAGTGCAGATGGAAATCATGGTACCACCTCTTCATCTAGGAGGTAAAAATACCTCCTGCCCAGCCCTTTCTGTGACCTCTCCCCCTTCATCTATCTGCCAAATGCACAGAGCCGGTGAAAGGCTCCCAAGCTCTGGAGAATCATGCAGTCCACTAAATGGAATGATTTGTGGTCCCTGAATGACTGCATGGAGCCAAACCCTACTATTGACCTGTGTTGGACTGTGACATGAGTGTGAAATAAAGCTTTACTGTGTTAAGCCACTGAGATTTGGTGGGTTTTGTTACTGAAGTTCACCTACCCAAATGAAATCAGTATCAGACTCTATCAATAGCCTTCACTTTACAAATTAGAAAACAGAGGCTCAGAGAAGAGGCATGATATGCCCAAGGCCACATAGCAAGTGATCTGTAGAGCGAAGATTAGAACCCAGATATCTCAGACTCTAAAGAATCCACCTGCCAACATAGGAGATGCAAGAGACTCAGGTTTGATCCCTGGGTCAGGAAGATCCCTGGAGAAGGAAATGACAACCCACTCCAGTATTCTTGCCTGGGAAATCCCATGGACAGAGGAACCTGGCGGGTTATAGTACATGGGGTTACAAAGAGTCGGACATGGCTGAAGCAACTGAGCATGCACGCATGTATATGCCAGACTCCAAAGCCAGTAATTCTCCATGCTGCCTGCCACAATAGGTGGCCAGGATCCTAGGCCGTCACAAAAATCAATTTAACCAATGAAATACCCAATGTACTTTCCAACTACTTTTAGCCATTTCTCATAGCAGTTTCTGTGGGACGATGATTCAGGTGCCAAACCTGACTCTGAGAACACGTCTCATCACCATAACCTCACCCCCATTAATTTTGGACCACACTTAGAGGTCTGCATAACATAAGATCTTCTATAGATGTGGAGGCTTCTCAGTCAGTTGTTCCCTAAAGACTGAATTAGAGTAAAAGAGCATGTGTCTCGTGGGAATGAGGGGCGCACACTCAGCCTTCGCCCGTGTATTCCATGTAACCCTCGCTGGGGCATTTGTTGGTAAATGAGGAGTTTGCTTATGACCTAGGACAAGTAGGTCAGTACAGTATACCAGTACTTAACAGGTATATTCTGAACTGGTATATATATAGGTATATTCCTATATTGGTCCTAGAAGCATGGATCCTAGAACCATCTTTTTCTGAGCCTGAGATCCAAATGCATGGTCTAACCAGCTGAGGTACAATTATGGTGACAAAGGGAAGGAAGATTTTAAATTGTAAGTGACCTTGAAACCCTGAGAACTCTGATTGCTATAGACACAGGAAAGCTCATGCTTCTTTGCTGAATGGTGCTCAGCCAGAGGAAACAAACCATCTCTGCAGTGTAGCCTGGGTGTACGGTGTGGCCCACCAAGGTACCAGTCCAAGGGAGGGCAGGAGGGAGGAGGAGAGGAGGCGCCATGCCTGCCCCGTGAAGGATGATAAACCAACTAGGGAGAGCAAGCTGAAACACAGGAGACAAACTCTAGGATCTCTCCCCAACCACAGCTAGGGAGAAAACTCTCCAGCCAGTGTTAATCTGCATGTGCTCACGTATGGAACACAGACCTCTGTCCCTTTCAGCCTTCTCTTCAAACCTCAGGTGAATCCAGCTGCGCATAGGTCATATGTATGGGATTACTGAGTATTTGGGAGGGAAGATGGAGACCTACTTCACATGCCCCACTGAAACTTTTAAAAATGTTTTCCTAGTTCTTCTCTCTCTTTACCCCAAATCTCCTCTCTTCCTTGCCCACCCTTGGGACCTCTCCTTTCTTACTACCCATATACTTACTCACTCCTGAATCCAGTTTACACTGGAAAAGATTGAAGGCAGAAGGAGAAGAGGGTGACGGAAGATAAGACAGTTAGATAGCATCAACAACTCAACGGACATGAACTTGAGCAAACTCCAGGAGATAGTGCAAGACAGGGAAGCCTGGTGAGCTGCAGTCCGTGGGATCGTAAAAAGTCAAACATGACTTAGCTACTGAACATTCACAAATCCATCTTAGTTTCTGAATCTCTCACTCCTGCTATACTATGCAGAGAAATGGGACCCTTTCCCAGATCGTGTCGTCAAACCTTTACCTTGAAAGATACCTCCCTTGTCCCAGCATTTGCATACTGTCCAGTCTTTAGCTAGTAGTTAACTAGTACTTTCTAGTTATCAGAATATATTCTAGGGGAAGAGGTGGGCATGTTGCAAATAACCCACTCAAAACGTTTCTGTACTAACGAGTTCCATTCCAAGAGCGGGTTTATAAATCTAATTTGTTCGTAAGTCCAACAAAGTTAGCCTAGGTACTCAAGCAACACAATTGGCTATATAGTCCTGCACTGTAATAGGGTTTTTGTAGTACTTTTCACACAAATAACACATAAAAACAAACACACACACACAAAAAAAACATTTTTAATCTTACAGGACAACACCTTGAAAAGTACAGTAGTACAGTATACCAGCTGGCACACAGGACATCTTTGAAAGCTCACAACTTGAAGGCTTGTATGTAAGGGACTTACTGTATTCTGCTTGTGGAATTTCACCCTCCAGAATCTCATCCAGGATTTTGCCTGAAAGTGAGTTTTCTCTCTGTGGTGCTAACCTGGGAAGCTAAAAAAACAAACAAATAAAAATTCGAAAATAGTAATTCTTTTTTAACTCATCATTCAGCCAGAGAATTGGATGGTCTTGCTGTCTGCTCTGAGCCTCACTCCACTCATCTCTAAAATGGGATTATTCACAGCACTTACCACATGCAAAGCATTTAGCATCCTACCTGACACAAAGAGATCCATAAATGGTAGTATTTATTATTGTTGTTATTATTATGTTATTATCCTACTGGCCCCAATATATGCACTGCCACTTCCCAGATATATTCTTTCCTCAAAAACCCAGCAAAATAGAATTTGGATAAGTGATTCCAAAATTTTCTCCCCACACTTTGCTTCAAAATGAACACAATTTTCCCAAGATTTTTTGCTTTCACAGTGAAAGAGAAGCCGAAGTTAATAAAACAACTAACTGGCTTCACTGGTTGAAATATGAGTGGAGCTAACTCCAGAATTTTTTCAGCTTTGATTTTGTCCCTTCATTGATTCATCTCCTGACTCCTCACATGGGAATAAAACCCACGCAAATGCTCCCTTTTTTTATTGCTGTTCTTGAAAGCATGTGTTCCCAAGATTCTCTGTGCTTGCCTCTCTCATAGCTCATCTCATGCTCTGCTGACATTGCCTCTTTACAAAGACCATGTCATTCACCTTTGTATCCTCAACAACTTGCAGAATGCCAGGTACATTATTTGGATCTGAATGAAAAAATACATTAATAACCAAATAAACAAAAGGACAAAGGGAAGGTGGTGGTTTGAGTTGTTTGCCCCAATCTTTCACTCCTCCCTATATCCACACACCCTTTTTCTTGCGTCTTTGCAATTCTTCCCACTGATGGAGTGGAGTAAATAATAGTGGGCCAGTTTTAAGCCCAAGGTTTAAGAGGCCTTGCACCTCTAACATCATTATTAAAAAGCACGCCCTGCAGAGCCCACGGTACCAGGAGGAAGATGAGAGATCTGCCAGAGCAGCCACAACCCAAAGCAGAGATGCCTCAGCCACTCAACCAGCTGAAGCTCTGAGGTGAAACCACCTAGCTGAGCCCATTCTAAATGAGCCACATCTCATCTGACCTTCAGAAGCATAAGCAATAATGGTTTTAGTTTTAAGCCACTGAGTCTGAGGATTAATTTGTTACATAGCTTTGTTTAGGCAATAGCTAACAATACATAGAGAAAACACACAACAGATTTAAAAAAAAAAAACAGAAGATCATAGCTGATGACATTCAGCAGCTCACTTTCTCCAAGCCTTAATTCTTCTTCTATGAAGTTTGGATAACAATTTCCAACCAAACTAGCTCACACGGTCATGGTTAGTTGAAAATGATCTAAGAGTAGGAGAGCACAGCAGTGAATTAACAGAACAGAGACAAAGGAGTATTATTATTAGGGGCCGGTTTTCATAATTCTCCTTAATATCCTGGTACAACCATAGTCTCTAACCCTGGGTCCTGTAAACTCAATGAAAATGAAACACCAGATGGCTAACGATGAGCATATGGGTCCACAAAAATATTGGTAAAATTAATTCTCTTCCAAGAGGCAACTTGAGACTGCCTCTTTTAAGTTCAACTGGAAATTCAACTGAATTTCTAGATTGCTGCATTGGGAAACTCCCATTCTACCCTACCTAGTGCTTAATGCACCTTACGATACCCCAACCAGGCCTTCCCGGCCCCCACTTACATGCTTCAGTTAAAGGAAACTCAGCTGCAAACCACCTATTTCAACTTTGGACAGCTATGGTTATAAGAAATCTTTTCCTTATCTTCCCTAACCCCTGCTGCTGCTGCTGCTGCTGCTGCTAAGTCACTTCAGTCATGTCCGACTCTGTGCAACCCCATAGACAGCAGCCCACAGGCTCCCCCATCCCTGGGATTCTCCAGCAAGAACACTGAAGTGGGTTGCCATTTCCTTCTCCAATGCATGAAAGTGAAAAGTGAAAGTGAAGTTGCTCAGTCGTGTCCGACTTAGCGACTCCATGGACTGCAGCCCACCAGGCTCTTCCGTCCATGGGATTCTCCAGGCAAGAGTACTGGAGTGGGGTGCCATTGCCTTCTCCGTCCCTAACCCCTAGACTAGGTCAATTTCCCTAGCTTCTCATAACACTCTATTCCTTCAGAGCATATAGTAAAGATTAGAATTTGAAAGTTACTTGTATAATAATTTCTTCAGTGCCCATCTCCCACATGGCACAGTAAATGTCTCTGCAGGGCAGAGATTGCGTCTTCTTTGTTCACTGCTGTATCTTCAGTCTGGCATGATAACAGTAAATTAATAAGCATTCAATAAACACTTAGTGACTAGATATACAAACAAGTTGTTTTTAATCTTATTTAAGGAGATCCAACCAGTCCATTCTAAAGGAGATCAGTCCTGGGTGTTCTTTGGAAGGAATGATGCTAAAGCTGAAACTCCAGTACTTTGGCCACCTCATGTGAAGAGTTGACTCATTGGAAAAGACCCTGATGTTGGGAGGGATTGGGGGCAGGAGGAGAAGGGGACGACAGAGGATGAGATGGCTGGATGGCATCACGGACTCGATGGACGTGAGTCTGAGTGAACTCTGGGAGTTGGTGATGGACAGGGAGGCCTGGCGTGCTGCGATTCATGGGGTCGCAAAGAGTCGGACATGACTGAGCGACTGAACTGAACTAAACTGAATAATCTTATATGCATGCATGCACGCTTGCATGCTCAGTTGCTTCAGTTGTGTCTGACTCTTAGTCCACAGGCTTCTCCAGGCAAGAATACTGGAGTGGGTTGCCATGCCCTCCTCCAGGGAATCTTTCTGACCCAGGGATCAAACCCAGGGATCGAACCCACGTCTCCTGTGGCTTCTGCATTGCAAGCAGATTCTTTGCTGCTGAGCCATGGGGGAAGGCACTAATCTTATAGAGAACTTACTAATAAGGATTCAGTCAACAATGAAGGAATGAATGAACAGAAGACAGTGTCTTCCTAAACTTCCTCCCCACCAAATAGTGTGAACTCTGTCTTTCAAGGGTCTACACAGCAAGTTTCTTTCCTGTGTCATCCCTTCACATTTCATGGTAGTAGAGCTGAATCCTGGGAGATTTCTGATTAGAAGAGATAAAGGATTAAAAGTGAAGGATTTATCATTTATATAACAAATATTTATAATTCATGACAAATATCAGATGCCAAACATACTTATGGGTATCAGAGATACAGCAGTAAGAATAATAGACCAAAAAAATTCTTCCTTTGTAATTTTATGTCCTAATGGGAGGATAGAGATAACAAACAAATAAGAAAGTAAAACATATAGCCTACCAGATGGTATTAAGTGCAATGGTGAAAAATAAAGCCGAGAAGGAAAATAAGGAACCCAAGGGAAAATTGCTATTTTAAGTGAGATGGTCAGGGAAGGTCTTTTGGAGAAGCTATTTGCACAATAGATCCAAAGATGGTGAGGGAGTGAGCCACGCAGTAAGATGGTTCTGGGCAGAAAAGAATAGCCAATGGGAAAGGTCCTGAGTGGGGAGCCTGCCTGGCATGATATGAAAAGAGTATGGAGGCCAGTATAACAAGGGAGAGAACAGCATGAGATGAAGTCTCGAGGGTTGTGAGGAGCCTTGTAGCCATCGTAAGGACCTTGGTCCTCACTCTGAAGAAAATAAAAAGCTATTGAGTGATTTTGAGCAGAGCATCCAAACATTGACTCAGTGCACTTGGCTGCTCTAGTGTGCAGACAAACAAGGGTAGATGCAGGTCACTTAGAAGGATCTGACAGTAAGCTAGTCAGATGATGACAGTCTGGCCCAGCGTGGGGTTCTTCCCAGCACCGCACATTTGCGTCCTGCGTGCTCAGCCACTCAGTCATGTCTGACTCTTTGCGACCCCATGGACAGTAGCCCACCAGGTTCCTCTGTCTATGAGATGTTCCTGGCAAGAATACTGGAATGAGTTGCCATTTCCTTCTTTAAGGGGGCTTCCCAGATGACACGGTGGTAAAGAATCTACCTACCAATTCAGGAGATGCAGGTTCGATCCCTGGGTCAGGAAGACGTCCTGGAGGAGGAAATGGCAACCCACTCCAGTATTCTTGTCTGGAGAATCCCATGCACAGAGGAGCCTGGCAGGCTACAGTTCATAGGATTGCAAAGAGTTGGACATGACTGAGTGACTAAGAACATACAACCTTGCATTTAGATGATGCTGAATAAATCAATGAAAGGTTAGATAGATGGAGAAATAGAATATGCTCTGGTTTTGGAGTCAAAACAACTAGATTTGGGCTCAGAATTCCAGTTAAGTCTTGCCAATGTCATCTGAATAATTATCCCTAGAATCCTGTCTTCAGTCCAAGGATAAGAATTAAAGTTACTACAGCATGTGTAAAATTAGCCAGCCCAGCCAGATACAAGAAATCACATCTTATATGATTCCATTTACCTGAAATATCCAGAACAGGCAAATCGATAGAAAGTAGATCAGTGGTTGAAAGGGGCAGCGAAAACGGAGTCCTGGAAAGAAAAAGGACAATAGGCCAAAACTAAGGAAATGTGAATAAAGTATAGACTTTAGTTAATAACAGTGTATCAATATTGGTTCATTAACTATAACAAGTGAACAGACTAATGCAGAAGGTGAATAATAGGAGAAACTGGATATGGGGGTTATAGGAGCTCTCAGTGACTTCACTTTCACTTTTCACTTTCATGCATTGGAGAAGGAAATGGCAACCCACTCCAGTGTTCTTGCCTGGAGAATCCCAGGGATGGGGGAGCCTGGTGGGCTGCTGTCTATGGGGTCGCACAGAGTCGGCCACGACTGAAGCGATTTAGCAGCAGCAGCAGCAGCAGCAGCAGCAGCAGCAGGAGCTCTCAGTATTATTTTCATAATTTTTTAATAAAACGGAAGTTATCTAAAATAGAAAGCTTAATTTTTAAAAACTGCATGGTCATTCAGACCTGGGAAATGGAAGAAAGAGTCTCAGTGATTTACCTGCCAGGGAGCATGGGGTGTCCCATCCCATGTGCAGAAATGACCCTTCCCTGGAGGCTTGAGGGTTCAGGGAGGCAGCCTGCCTTGCCCATTCTTTCATAATCCATTCTTAGAGCTGCTCCCTTCAGTGTACACCCTGGGCAGTCACTGATTGCTTAAAATAATAATAATAAGATAAGAAAAGCTTGATGCAGAAAATATTTCTAAATGACTTTAACTAATGTCCTCTGGGCTTCGGGGTGGGTAATCAGGGCCCCTTCTGTGTACAGGCAAATGTGATTACAGCGGGACCTATATTGGTGGGTCTCTGAGCTCCCAGGCCCCCAGGCCACTGCCTGCCCTAACCACATTAGCAGCACTAGAGTCATCCATCAGACTAATAGAGGGCCTGGGACTGGGCCTGGCCCTCCTGCAAGCAGCTAGGCTCTGCCATCAAGAGACATCTGGCTCCTACTTCTTCCTCATTGTTATCAGATCAAGGCTGTGGCTATGGGATGGACATGTCTGTCTTTCTCCTTCCTTCTGCCCGCCTTGGCCATGCCACTGCATCCTCAGAGCTGCTGGGAGGGGTCTGGGGAGGGAGCTCCTTGCTGCCTGTAGACAGACCAAATCTGGCCAGGGTGAGAGGCCACACTTCTAGTCACCATCTGCCTCCCACCCCCAGTTCAGCAGGCGATCCCCTCTTCCGCCCCCGCCATCAAGTCTCCCAGTCTCCTGGCCCAAGCCTGTCAAAAATAGAACTCGTTGGCAGCAGGAGCAGGAGAGTGGAAGGGGCAGGGGGTCTTGTTTACCTAACACCGTGCTAGTTGCTACAAAGGTCAAGGCCCATCTGCCAGGCAGCGGGTGCCAGGAAACCAGCTGCCTTCATGGCACGGGCACTAAGCATTAGTGAGGGGCAGGTGGACAGACCGAGTAACACACACACACACACACACACACACACACACACACTTCAGGCCTGGAACTGACTCAGTAAGCCATGGGTAATGCATTTGTTGTATGACTCGTGGCAAATGTTGAGACCTGCGTTGGCTTCTTGGCTTCTTCCTGTCATTTAAAATGCCCACATGCCACCATCCCCGCTTCTTGGGCACGCTCAGGGAACCCGTCTTAATATGAGAGTAAATTCAAGGTAATTAAGAAGCCTAATCAGCTTTTGTTTTTGGGGGAAGATAACCAACAACACTCTGACTCATTTTAAATCTGAACAGAAATAATTTGGGAGCACTTTGGCTTTGGGGATAAACATCAGTCAACTGAGAGTTGCCTTTTCAGGAGTCCATACGCCCTGACTCCCAGTTCTGCCCTTCTTCCCCACTGTGCTGCCTCAGTCCCTGTGGGAAGTCTGCTGAGACAGCTGATGCTGGGCAAGAAGGGAGCCACGGCCCCCGGGAGCATGCAGAGGGCAGGCCAGGGCGGTGTGAACCAAGAGGTGTGGGCTGCTTCCAGCCTCAGAGTCTACAACAGAGGAAAGGGTAGATATCCCAGCCTGACCCTAAGAGGAAGAACAGGCTCTGAGGAACTTAAGGATGAACCACCAGCGCACATCCCCTGCCAGCCCCCACTTCCCAGAACCTCACCTGTGGGCTCAGGGAGCCAGGAATTTGAGTGATGTCCCAGCAGGATCGCCCACTTTGGGGGTGTTTTATCTACACATAGGAAGGCTGAAGAGCCTATTGTTGTTGTTTAGTCAGTGAGTACTTGAAGGTGGACAAAGGCTCACCAGCGTGGACACAAGTGGGTGCATGTTAAGAGCCTCCGAGACCCATTCACATCCAGAAACATTAGCAACTTCGGGCAGGAGGGACCTAGGGGCTCTGGGAAGGCTTGTGCCAGCTGTGTGACCCTAACAATCCCCTTTCCTTCTCTGAATGTGCTTCTAATCTGTAAACTGTCAGACTTTTCCCGAGTGTCAACCTTCATGGCGCAGCAGAATCACTTGGAAAGCAATTTAAAAGTATATGTGCCCAAGTAAGCCGAGAGATCTGGGGTTCATTGGTGGTAGGAGGGTCACCAGTAGTTTTTAAATCTCACCAGATGACTCTAAAGTTTAGCCAGGCCTGAGAAATGCCACGTAGCTTGTATTGGCCCAGTTCAGTTCAGTTCAGACATGTCCGACTCTTTGCGACCCCATGAATCGCAGCACGCCAGGCCTCCCTGTCCATCACCAACTCCCGGAGTTCACTCAGACTCACATCCATTGAGTCAGTGATGCCATCCAGCCATCTCATCCTCTGTCATCCCCTTCTCCTCCTGCCCCCAATCCCTCCCAGCATCAGAGTCTTTTCCAATGAGTCAACTCTTCGCATGAGGTGGCCAAAGTACTGGAGTTTCAGCTTTAGTATCAATCCTTCCAAAGAAATCCCAGGACCGATCTCCTTCAGAATGGACTGGTTGGATCTCCTTGCAGTCCAACGGACTCTCAAGAGTCTTCTCCGACACCACACTTCAAAAGCATCAATTCTTCGGCGCTCAGCCTTCTTCACAGTCCAACTCTCATATCCACACATGACCACTGGAAAAACCACAGCCTTGACTAGACAGACCTTAGTCAGCAAAGTAATGTCTCTGCTTTTGAATATACTATCTAGGTTGATCATAACTTTTCTTCCAAGGAGTAAGCATCTTTTAATTTCATGGCTGCAGTCACCATCTGCAGTGATTTTGGAGCCCCCCAAAATAAAGTCTGACACTGTTTCCACTGTTTCCCCATCTATTTCCCATGAAGTGATGGGACCAGATGCCATGATCTTCGTTTTCTGAATGTTGAGCTTGAAGCCAACTTTTTCACTGTCCACTTTCAATTTCATCAAGAGACTTTTTAGTTCTTCTTCACTCTCTGCCATAAGGGTGGTGTCATCTGTATATCTGAGGTGATTGATACTTCTCCCAGCAATCTTGATTCCAGCTTTTGCTTCTTCCAGTCCAGCGTTTCTCATGATGCACTCTAGGGTGACAATATACAGCCTTGACGTACTCCTTTTCCTATTTGGAACCAGCCTGTTGTTCCATGTCCAGTTCTAACTGTTGCTTCCTGACCTGCATACAGATTTCTCCAGAGGTAGGTCAGGTGGTCTGGTATTCCCATCTTTTTCAGAATTTTCCACAGTTTATTGTGATCCACACAGTCAAAGGCTTTGGCATAGTCAATAAAGCAGAAATAGATGTTTTTCTGGAACTCTCTTGCTTTTTCCATGATCCAGTGGATGTTGGCAATTTGATCTCTGGTTCCTCTGCCTTTTCTAAAACCAGCTTGAACATCAGGAAGTTCACACTTCACATATTGCTGAAGCCTGGCTTGGAGAATTTTGAGCATTACTTTATTAGCATGTGAGATGAGTGCAATTGTGCAGTAGTTTGAGCATTCTTTGGCATAGCCTTTCTTTGGGATTGGAATGAAAACTGACTTTTCCCAGTCCTGTGGCCACCGCTGAGTTTTCCAAATTTGCTGGCATATTGAGTGCAGCACGTTCACAGCATCATCTTTCAAGATTTGAAATAGCTCAACTGGAATGCCATCACCTCCACTAGCTTTGTTCATAGTGATGCTTTCTAAGGCCCACTTGACTTCACATTCCAGGATGTCTGGCTCTAGGTGACTGATCACACCATCGTGATTATCTTGGTTGTGAAGATCTTTTTGTACAGTTCTTCTGTGTATTCTTGCCACTTCTTCTTAATATCTTCTGCTTCTTTTAGGTCCAGACCATTTCTGTCCTTTATCAAGCCCATCTTTGCATGAAATGTTCCCTTGGTATCTCTAATTTTCTTGAAGAGATCTCTAGTCTTTCCCATTCTGTTCTTTTCCTCTATTTCTTTGCATTGTCGCTGAGGAAGGCTTTCTTATCTCTTGTTGCTATTCTTTGGAACTCTGCATTCAGATGCTTTAATCTTTCCTTTTCTCCTTTGCTTTTAACCTCTCTTCTTTTCACTTTTCATTTGTAAGGCCTCCCCAGACAGCCATTTTGCTTTTTTGCATTTCTTTTCCATCAGGATGGTCTTGATCCCTGTCTCCTGTACAATGTCACAAACCTCATTCCATAGTTCATCAGCCACTGTATCTATCAGATCTAGGCCCTTAAATCTATTTCTCACTTCCACTGTATAATCATAAGGGATTTGATTTAGGTCATACCTGAGTGGTCTAGCGGTTTTCCCTACTTTCTTCAATTTGAGTCTGAATTTGGCAATAAGGAGTTCATGATCTGAGCCACAGTCAGTTCCTGGTCTTGTTTTTGTTGACTGTATAGAGCTTCTCCATCTTTGGCTGCAAAGAATATAATCAATCTGATTTTGGTGTTGACCATCTGATGATGTCCATGTGTAGAGTCTTCTCCTGTGTTGTTGGAAGAGGGTGTTTGCTATGACCAGTGCATTTTCTTGGCAAAACTCTTTGCCCTGCTTCATTCCGCATTCCAATGCCAAATTTGCCTGTTACCCCAGGTGTTTCTTCACTCCCTATTTTTGCATTGCAGTCCCCTGTAATGAAAATGACATCTTTTGTGGGTGTTAGTTCTAAAAGGTCTTGTAGGTCTTCATAGAACCATTCAACTTCAGCTTCTTCAGCATTACGGGTTGGGGCATAGACTTGGATTACCGTGACATTGAATGGTTTGCCTTGGAAACGAACAGAGATCATTCTGTCATTTTTGAGATTGCATCCAAGTACTGCATTTCGGACTCTTTTGTTGACCTTGATGGCTACTCCATTTCTTTTGAGGGATCCTGCCCGCAGTAGTAGATATAATGGTCATCTGAGTTAAATTCACCCATTCCAGTCCATTTTAGTTCACTGATCCCTATAATGTCGACGTTCACCCTTGCCATCTCCTGTTTGACCATTTCCAATTTGCCTTGATTCATGGACCTGATATTCCAGTTTCCTATGCAATATTGGTCTTTACAGCATTGGACCTTGCTTCTATCACCAGTCACATCCACAGCTGAGTATTGTTTTTGCTTTGGCTCCATCCGTTCATTCTTTCTGGGGTTATTTCTCCACTGATCCCCAGTAGCATATTGGGCACCTACTGACTGGCCCAACTGGAGGGCTTATTAAAACACAGATTTCTGTGCTTCCCTGGTGGTCTAGTGGTTAAGAACCGCCTGCCAAAGCTAGGGACACAGGCTCTATCCCTGGTCCAGGAAGACCCCACACGCCATGGGACAAATAAGCCTGTGAACTGCTACTATACTGAACCCCCTACACCAAAGCCTCAGCTCCACAGCAAGAGAAGCTACCGCAGTGAGAAGCCCGTGCACCACAATGAAAAGAAACCCTGCTTGTTGCAACTGGAGACAGCCCGCACGAAGCAACGAAGACCCAGAACCCAATAAATAATAAATAAATAAATATTTAAAATAAAATAAAACATAGATTCCTGGGCTCTGCCCTGAGAACTTACATTTCTAACAGATTCCCAGATGATGCTAAGGATGCTGGCCCAGGGACCACACTTAGAGAACCACGGTCCTGAACCAATGCCACTCAAAGTGTGATTCTCCAGAGTAGCAGCAACATTATTCTCTGCGAGTTTATCAGGAATGCAAATTCAGATACCCTATTACAAATTTTAAGATAATATGTCCTTTTAGGATGAAGAAGGGCTTCCCTCATAGCTCAGTTGGTAAAGAATCTGCCTGCAATGCAGGAGACCACTGTTTGATTCCTGGGTCAGGAAGATCCACTGGAGAAGGGATAGGATACCCACTCCAGTATTCTTGAACTTCCCTTGTAGCTCAGCTAGTAAAGAATCTGCCGGCATGAGACACCTGGGTTCGATTTCTGGGTTGGAAATATCCCCTGGAGTAGGGAAAGATTACCCACTCCAGTATTTGTTGGAAAATACTCCTGAGAGTCCCTTGGACTGCAAGGAGATCAAACCAGTCAATCCTAAAGGAAATCAGTCCTGAATATTCATTGGAAGGACTGATGCTGAAGCTGAAGCTCCAATACTTTGGCCACGTGATGGAAGAACTGACTCATTGGAAAAGACCCTGATGCTGGAAAGATTGAAGGCAGGAGGAGAAGGGGATGACAGAGGATGAGATGGTTGGATGGCATCACCAGCTGGATGGACATGAGTTTGAGCAAGCTCTGGGAGTTGGTGATGGACAGGGAAGCCCTGCATGCTGCAGTCCATGGGGTTGCAAAGAGTCGGACACGACTGAGTGGCTGAACTGAACTGAACTGAGGGTGAAGAAAAGAATGATGATGATGATGGTGCTGATAAAGGAGCTGCAGAGAGGTCAAGGAGCAGGGAGCCCAGGTGAGAGAAAGGAGAAGCTGACCTGAGCCAGCCCTGTGTTGATGTCGATGGAGTGACTATTGCCCTTCTCATAGGTCTCTTCTCTCCTCTTGCCTTTCCATACTATTGTGAAAAGCTTTCATAAGAGCTTCCCCTTGCCCTCAGGTATTAAATTTGCATAAATCACTGCTCAGCCCATACCCCCATCACCCACCATTATATCCAAGTCCATCACCTAGCTTGCATTACGAATAAAATACACACACACACACACACACATGATTTGAATAACTGCCTGAAGACCCCAGGGCAAGGCTTTAATTCATGTTTGATCCTGTCTGGTTGCTCTGTGCTGGAGCAGCAGATCCTCTCCATCAGCAAGGACTGAGTCACAGACTGAGCCTGCTGTGACTGACCCCCTTCCTTGGCCCGATGCCTGATATCTAGCAACAGCCCTTCCTCAAACCCTGAGCTTCCTAAGTGCTTTGAGATGCTAAGAAGAGAAGTAGGGCAGGTTGGTTGGGAGAACCGTGGCCTGGGAGACAAGAACCCTCAGGTTGCCTGGGGCTTAACTCCTATCTACTATGACCTTGACCCAGCCTACTCTCCCCAGATCTTAACATCACTCTTAGCAAAGTAGAAAAAGGCATCCTTGCTGGGTTCCTTCTGATGGGCTTGCAAGCTCCTATACGCCAGACTATCCTTTGTTTGAAGTCTTCCCCTCCAGTCACTATTGGGTTTCCTGTATTTAAAGAATATAGAGCAGACATCACTTGGAATGCCCCCAAAGTCCCATTCCTGTATCTTCACTCTGTGGAATGAAGCTTGGCCATGTGACTGATCTTGACAACATGAACATCAAAGTAAAAATAAGACCTTCTTCCAAGTGTGGTTCCATTACTTACCACATCACTCCGTTCCCATTCTGGGAACTGCCAGAAGAACCTGCTACATGCTACTTTAAATAGCCTCCTTGGTGGCAAATCTTCATCCTAGGAGGGTGGATTTGCTTGTTGGAAACAGCCCAAAGCTATCCAGAGCCAAGAATGGTGAATAGAGTGAGAGATTAAGGCTGGGAAATATCATTTTAGTCTAAAACAAGGTGTAACTGTAATTAAATCGATCCAGGGGTTGGTCTGAATGGCCTCTAATGTCTCTTCCAGCTCCAATACACTATCATTTTCTTGTATAGATAGAAAATGGATTCTGAAGGCAAATGAAAACATTCCACAGGTGTCTTGAAGGAAGTACCTTCAAAGGAATCTGTATAAAATTACTCCTCCCAGGATGACTCCTTTAAGAGGCAATTCTCCTTTAGATGCATACTTTATTTCATGGCTTCAGAGGTCATTTATTCTCACATTCTATCTCTGAAATCAGGATACAGAAGATGTTTAGGAGAGGGTCATAGTTTAAAGGGCGACATTTTTTCTTCCTCAGTGGTACATAAAGTAATTTCTATCAATGGCATCATGGATTCAGTGAAACACTGTAAATCCAAAACTATTCTGATTTTCAGTTACAGCTGCTTTAGAATCATACTTCTTATATCTTTCTCACTTCTCAGATAGTCTTGATTCTCAACTTCGGATGCACCAAAGACCAATTAAATCAAAATCTCTGGCTACAAAAGTCAGGCATTATTAGTTTTTAAAGCTCTCCAGTTGTAAAGTTCTATGACACCTTAAGGTAACTATAGCTCTCTTGTAGCTCCATAGGAATCCAGGCTTGCAGGGAAGCCAGGATCATGGCTGGTCAATCAGAGAAATGGAAGGTTTTAAGAATAAATAGTGTTGAACTCCAGGGTTGAGCCATGTCTAAACTCTTCCATTAAACTTTGCAGTTTAGTAAGCAATAGATCTTCTGAGTTGTTTAAGCTGGTTCAACTTCTATGTATGTCTTACAACAGCCATAAAATGAGGGGTGTGTTAAATGCAGTTGATTGGGCTGAGAAAGGAAAGCCCTGGGCAATGAGAGGTCTACTATCCTGGGCCAGGAGGTTGCTAATCCTTGTTCTGAGGTTGCAAATAGCTGATTAAATGATGACCTTTTTTTTTTTTCTTAAGACTCTTACCATCTATTTGCCAAGTTTTCAGCACCCCAGAATTTGTTAGCAAAATTTCAAAATATTATAGACTGAAAGCTGATTTTTGAAGCCTTCATAAAGGCTTACAACTAGCTCATCTGAAAATGATTCTAGAGAAGAAAACATGGATTTGCTAAGAGAAGCCCTTTTTAGCTTGTGGTCTGCAATACATATTCCTCAGGAGTCTGGCAATTAATAATTAGTCTTGCAGAGTTGCAAAAGCCACACAGTCTACTTTGAGCTCAATTTCCGACAGGTTGAGGCAGGAAGTAACAAACTATTCAGCAAAAGACAGATTAGGGCCCCAAAGAAACCTAATCCCCCAGGTGTCTCTCAAATACTCCTGCTAAGTATTTCCCCAAGGAAGGGATTTATCACTTCCCTGGCTAAAATGTAGCTGTAAGCCAGCCAACTTAGAGAGACGTTCTGACCCCAGTCAGAGGTTTCCAATTGCCCCGAAGTACAGAAAAGTAAAGCACTGATGCCAGGGCTGGTTGAGGGGATAGAAATTTACAGAGGCTATTCTCAGAAATAATTTCTCTCATTTTAATAATACATGATCCAAAAACAACAGGACCTGTTAGGATTGAGTTTAGTTGCCTCTCTAAAAGACTGACTAGTGACTTCACCAATATTTGTGTTTGCTTTTCTTATTATTCCCCTGAAATAAAAGATGCATCCCAGGCATAGAGCTAATACTTGACATATGATGAATAAATGAGTGAATGAATCAGCCCCAAGCACTAGCAACTGTATACAACAAGTAACACAATGCTTTCAAATTGTGGTGCTGGAGAAGAGTCTTGAGAGTCCCTTGCAAGGAGATCAAACCAGTCAATCCTAAAGGAAATCTACCCTGAATATTCATTGGAAGGTCTGTTGCTGAAGCTGAAGCTCCAATACTTTGGCCACCTGATATGAAGAACTGACTCATTGGGAAAAAACTCTGTTGCTATGAAAGATGGAAGGCAAAAGGAGAAGGGGGTGGCAGGGGATGAGATAGTTAGATAGCATCACCAACCCAATGGACATGAATTTAAGCAAACCCCAGGAGATAGTGGAGAACAAGGGAGTCTGGCATGCTATAGTCCATGGGGTCACAAAGAGTCAGACATGACTTAGCAATTGAACAGCAACAACATAACTCAAAACGAAGCAAAAGGACAGATGGTGGGAGCAGAGTTCCTCACTTCAGCATGTGAAAAATGAACCCAGGATGAAAGATTTGGGACTTAATCCTATAGACCTGAGCTGACCTCTTCATCTCTCACAGGGATCTCCATTTTGCCAGGTAACAAACACCAGGGTCTTCCCTAGGGGTGTGGGTCAATGCTGAGGACCAGGACAGAGTCCTGTTTCCTAGGAACCTTTAATGTATTGGGTGATGGACAAGATGAATACATCCAAAGTCATTCTCTATGGGTGATAAAAGGAAACAGGGTATCACATTCATATAAAAACCCAAAGGACTCAAAATAGCCAAACCAATCTTGCAAAAGAACAAAGAGGATTTACATTTACCAATTTCAAAACTTCATACATGACTACAGTAATCAAGATGGTATGGTACAGGCATAAATATAGACATATAGATTTTTGGAATAGAGCTGAGAGTTCAGATAAAAACCTCTACAGTTATGGTCAATTGACTTTGGCAAAGGTGCCAAGATAATTCAATGGGGGAAAGAAAAATTTCTTCAACAAACGGAGTTTGACCAGTTGGATATCCAGGTGTAAAAGTACTCTTAACTCACACTGTGGCACAAAAATTAAATCAAAACCCATCATGGATATAAATGTAAGAACTAAAACTATAAAACTCTTAGAAGAAATCACAAGAGTAAATCTTTCTGACCTTGGGTTAGACCATGACTTCTTAGATATGACATCAAAAGCACAAATGATAAAATTTACAAATTGGTTAGTTGGACTTCATCAAAATTAAAAACTCTTTCTTTTCAAAAGACACCAAAAAAAGTGATAAGACAAACCATAGATTGGGAGAATATTTGTAAATATGTTTACAAATCATGTATTTGACAAGGACTTGTATCCCTATGGGGTAGACAGAATTACGACCAGCCCAAGATGCCCACATCTCAAACCCTAGAATCGTGTATATGTTACCTCACATGGCAAAGGAAGCTTTGCAGACGTGATTAAGGTTAAGTCTTAGATGGAGAGGTTATCCTGGATTATCCAAGTGGCCTCACTCTTAATCACATGACATCAGAGACTATTTCTAGGTTGTGGTCAGAAAGAGATACAATAATAGAAAAATGACAACAGAAAGGACACATTGCTGGCTTTGAAGATCGAGGAAGGGGCCACAACCCAAGAAATGCAAACTTCTAGAAGCCAGGAAAAAAAAAAAAACAAGAAATAGGTCATCCTCTAGAGCCTGCCAACACATTGATTTTAGCTCAATGAAACCAGTGTCAAACTTCTGACCTTCAGAACTATTTAATGATAAATTTCTGTTGTTTTAAGCCACTGAATCTGTGGTAATTTTTACAGCAGCAATATAAAACTAACACATCAGAATATACAAAATTACAGAATACACAAAAAAATTACTCCAACTCAATACTAAGACTAAGACTCCAATATAAAAATGGGCAAAAGATATAAATAGACATTTCACTAAAGATGCATGAATGATCAGTAAGGACAAAGAAGAATGCTCAACATCACTAGCAATTAGGGAAATGCAAATCAATACAGTCATCCCTCTGTATTCATGGGGGGTTGGTTCCAGAACGCCTGTGGATACCAAAATCCAAGGATGCTCAAGTCCTTATATAAAATGTCATAGTAAAAAAATAAATAAATAAAATAAAATGTCATAGTACAATCATCCATCTGTACCCACAGATACAGGACCAGCAGATGCAGAGGGCCAGCTGTACCATAATGAGATACTGCTGTACACCCACTAAGATGGCTATAATTAGAAAGACATACAGTAACAAGTCTTGGTGAAGATATCGAGAAACTGGAAAGCCATACATTGCTGGTGGGAATGTAAAAGAGGGTGAAGTGGCTTGGCATTTTCTTCAAATGTTTATTATAGATTATATGGTAAATATAAATATACAGCATACAAACATGTGGACCAGTAATCCCACTCCTCAGCATCAACCTATGAGACATGAAGCCATATGTATGTGAATATTGCAGGTGAACATTTATGACACATATTGTTATTTTTATTGAAGTATAGTTGATTTACAATGTTGAGTTAGTTTCAGGTATACAGCAAGGTGATGCAGATATATAGATATAGATATATATATAGTCTTTTTCAAATTCTTTTCCATTCTAGGTTATTACAAGTTATTGAATATAGTTCCCTGTGCTGTATAGTAAGTCCTTGTTTTTCTTCATCTATTTTATATGTGGTAATATATGTCTTTACTCAAGCTCCTTATTTACCCTCCCCTTCTTCTCTTTTAGTAACACTAAGTTTGCTTTCTATGTCTGTGACTCTGTTTCTGTTTCATAAATAAATTCACTTGTATAACTTTTTAAGATTCCATATATAAGAGATATCATATGATATTTTTCTTTCTCCATCTGACTTCACTTAGTATGAAAATTTCTAAATTCATCCATGTTGCTGCAAATTTCATTCTTTTTTATGGATGAGTAATATCCCACTAGGAGAAGGAAATGGTAACCCACTCCAGTATTCTTGCCTGGGGAATACCAGGGACAGGGAAGCCTGGTGGGCTTCAGTCTATGGGGTTGCACAGAGTCGGACACAACTGAAGCGACTTAGCAGCAGCAGCAGCAATATCCCACTATGTATATATACCACATTTTCTTTATCCATTCATCTGTTGATGAACACTTAGGTTGCTTCTGTGTTTTTGACTATTGTAAATAGTGCTGTTATGAACACTGGCGCACATATATCTCTTCAAATTAGAGTTTTCATCTTTTTTCCAGATATGTGCCCAGGAATGAGATTGCTGAATCATATGGTAACTCTATTTTTAGTTTTTTAGGGACCCTCCATACTGTTCTTCATAGCAGCGTCACTGATTTATATTCCCACCAACAGTGTAGGAGGGTTCCCTTTTCTCTACACCCTTCCATTTTGGGGTAATTAAACTGTTGTAAAATTAGATTGTGAAGACAGTAGCACAATTCTGTAAATAGACTAAAAATCACTGCATTGTACACTCAAAACAAGTGAAGTTTGTGGCACGTAAATTATGTCTCAATAAAGCTCAGGAAGAGAAGGAAGTGAGCTCTGCACTATAGAGCTGCCAAATCCCGCCTTGTGAGCGCTTCCTGGAGGCAGCAGGTGGCAGTGCATTGAGAATTCACATCCATGGAGAATTACCTGTGTTCCTCATCGTACTGATTAAATATAGAGTTTGATTTTACCTCAGGAGACTACAGTGTTGGGCAGGTTGGCCAGAACTTTCCAGTGAGAGAAAGGTATCTTTTGGGGGAGCACTCTCTGAGAGAGGAAAGATTGGGGAATGAATTTGGCCAGAGGGAAGGTTGGCTACCGTACCCACAATTTCCAACCAGAAAATAAGTCACAGGCAAATATATTTAGAAGACATGAGACAAATTTTACAAAACCAGGCTGTAACCTCGGTCTGCAGCCTGTCCCCTAAGGGCACAGGGAAGAGAGGCCAGGAGTGGGCTCCAGGGAAAGGATGTCGAGTTGCAGTCCACGTAATGAATGGCACCAACCGATCAGGCAGGAGACTCTTGCGGGAATCAGCCTGCTCTAAAAGCAGGACCTGGGCTGCTGCATTCTGAGTACATGAAGCCCATCCTCATCCATCTATCTTCACACCTGAGAGAGAGAAGCTGCAATAACAAGCATCTTGATATATATGCGTCTACAATCTGGTTATGAGGTTATCAAGCAAGAAAGACACCCCCAGGGAATGCATATGCTTTTTTCATGGAGAAATCGGAGAGTAAATAGCTGAAATTTATCTTGAGGGAGATAATAGAAGCACTTTTTTAAATTGTGGAAAAAACAATATTTTTCCCCAGAGCATTCAAGCCCTTCCAGGTTTTGATCATGTTTCTCATTAATGGGCCTCCACACCAGATTCATCTTAGGTTCATGGGAAAAGAAAGGAAGTGGATCTGCTTTGGCCAGTGTTTTGAATCCAAGCCAAGTATGGGGAGGGGAGAGAAGAGAAGCCCAGCCACCCCAAACCAGGCCTCCGTTTTGCCCAACCTCAGAGAGTCTAAGAAGGTGGCCCAAGAGCATACGCTGCCAGTGACCTCAGGGGCACTGTACGTTTCTGGAAGAAGGCATGGCTTCTAAGTCTGTCTGTCTGCTGGGATCTCTATATGCCATCACTGCCTTGGTGAGGGACATTGGTCTCTTTGCCTGCATAAATGTAAATACTAAATGTATTTACTTTACTGACCTATTTGTGTAAGAACTATCTTTGCTGGCTGAAACAGTCAATGAGATCATGAATATGGAAGCTTTTATGAACCAAGAAGAACTGGTGGTGGGGGCAGCCGAGGGGGGGGTGGTTACAAAGGAGCTGGTAGGGATAAGCATTTTATTGAATACATTCAGGCATCAAGCTCTTTCCTTTTATTTTATAAATACTTATTTTTTTAAAAGCTCGCAAGGTAGACATTTCCACTTACACAGGGAGAAACGGAGGCTTAAAAATTACACATGGCATGTCTGACCCAGTCTATAATTGGCAGTGTGAGATTTGAACCCCAAGTCTGTAGGGCTCCAAATCCACAGCTGGTCCTGAAGATTGGCCATGGATGTTATTAGACTAAAAGTACCCTTGGGACCATGACTGGTACTGGACTCCTTCCTGTTTGGAGTTTCAAGCAAACCACAGTCCTGCCTGGGTTGCAAAAATATCCTCCGAGTCACTAGCACAGCAGTCCTGGTATCTCTGACTTGTCGTTTAGAAATCCTCTTTGATCTCTTCTTCCTCTGCTTAGCGACAAGTCCCTAACTCAAAGCACTCAGATGGTCCCCTCCCCAGGAGAGGTAGGAACAGGGTGGGGGGTGGGGGTGGGGGTGGTTCCTGTCCCTGGCTTAGCCATCATCTTTTTTCAGGGCTGGCAGATGCTTGTCCAGGCTCAGCACTCAACCTCTCTGAGTCTTGATCTCCAAACTGAAAGGTTGGACCAGGTTGATGCTTTTCACTTAGGTCACCACAACTCTCAGTAAGGAATATATATTCTCTGACAACTCAGTTCAAAACAAAGCTAATCCATACTACACATGCATATGTATATGCACTCCTCTATTTTTCTATTTTACTCTGTTTTTTTAATCCTGGTCACAGTCCGTTAATTGGTTTGATTTCACTTCCCAAAGGGATCGAGACCCACAGTTTGGAAGATCCCATTCTAGACACTCTCTAATGACCATTCCAGCTGTGACACTTGATGAATCTTTACCCAGCCTTCCCCTCCTTCAGAGGGGGTCCTTCTGAGCTGATGAGCTACTGTGGAGCCAGCCAGGGCTCTCTCCCTCCCTGTCCTTGGGAATGTTTCTCCTGCCAACCTGTTTCTTATGTACATGTTACCCTCATGAATTCCTCAAGGTAAAAAGACTCACTCAAGGTCACAGCATTAGTAGCTGGAGCAAGGACTTTAACCTGCACAACCTGATTGCGGGCCCCAGCCTTTCACACCAATATCTGCCTTCTGACAAGCACCCTGTGGTCTGGCAGCACCCATGCCTTCCAGGAAGAAGTCCTCCACCCTCTGACTTGCATGCCATCAGATTCCCTTGTGACTCCCATCAGACTCCCTTTGGAAACCATGTGACTCAGTTTGAGACTTGAACCTATGGTCTTGTAACTGAGATCACACACCTGGTTCAGGGCTTAATGAAGCTTGGGTTCTTGATGTCTTATCACAGAAATAATTCAGTGAAAGACAATGTGATGATAGGTAAGAAGTGGATTTATTTAGAGAGATGCACACTCCACAGAGTGTGAGCCATTTCAGAAGATGAGAGCAGCCCCAGGGTACAGGGTTGTCAGCTTTTATCGTTGTTCAGTAGCTAAATTGTGTCTGACTTTTTGCAACTCCATGGACTGTAGCATGCCAGGTTCCATGGGCTTTCCCAGCAAGAATACTAGAGTTGGTTGCCATTTCCTTCTCTAGGGGACCTTCCTGGACCAGGCATCAAACCTGGGTCTCCTGCACTGGCAGGTGGATTCTTTACCAATGAGCCACCAAGGAAACTCTTTTTATAGAAATGGGTAATTTCATAGGCTAATGAGTGGGAGGAGTATTTCAGATATGTTGGGGAAGGGGTGGGGATTTCCAGGAATTGGGCCACCACTCACATTTTGTCCTTTATGGTTGGCCTTGGAACTGTCATGGTGCCTGTGGGTGTGTTATGAAGAGCATATACTGAGGTTCAAGGTCTAGCAGAAGTTGACTCATCTGCCATCTTGGATCTCTTTGGTTCTAATTAGTTTATGTTCTTGGGCTATGTAATCCTTTTAAAGGGTGTGCCCTGCCCCCTTCCCTCCTGTTTCACTTCTGAATCCAGCTCTTGTCCTTCTACATCCAGCATCCTCAGCTTTTTGTTGCCTCTCAGCACACACTCTCCAGACTGTCTCTGACATCTGTCGGGGTACACCTGGGTTGTGTGTGTGTGTGTTGAGGGATGAGGGACAGGTAAGTCAGTCCATTTTGATCCATTTTGTCCATGGGCATATTTCTGAATTAGTCCCATGGGACAAGGCATTCTGCCTTATGCAGGTTTTAATTGGTCAAAAAAATATGTGCCATTAGTTTTATCTTCTAGTTCCCAAGTGGACCTTTGACTCCTCTCATCAAAGATCACCCCCATGCCATTTGTGATGTGGCCAGATTTTATTTTTTTGGAGTCCAAAATCAATGTGGACACTGACTACAGCCACAAAATTAAAGGATGCTTGCTCCTTGGAAGGAAAGCTATGACAAATCCAGACAGCATATTAAAAAGCAGAGACATCACTTTGCCAACAAAGGTCCATATAGTCAAAGCCATGGTTTTTCTAGTAGTTATATACAGATGTAAGACTTGAACTATATCAAAGGCTGAGCAATGAAAAATTGATGCTTTCAAATTGTAGTGCTTGAGAAGATTCTTTAGAGCCCCTTGGACTGCAAAGAGATCAAACCAGTCAATCCTAGAGGAAATCAACCCTGAATATGCACTGGAAGCACTGATGTTAAAGCTGAAGCTCCAATAATTTGGCCACCTGATGTAAGAGTCGACTCATTGGAAAAGACCCTGATGCTGGGAAAGACTGAAGGCAAAAGAAGAAGGAAGCAGCAGAGGATGAGATGATTAGATAGCATCACCAACTCAATGGACATGAGCTTGAGCAAACTCCAGGAGACAGTGAAGGACGCAGAAGCCTATCATGCTGCAGTCCACGGGGTTGCAAAGAGTCAAACGTGACTTAGTGACTGAAAAACAACAAGCCAGGAGTCTCACAGAGCAGAGCTATGGACGCTGGGAGAGGTGGAGAGTTGCCATGTATGCCATCCTGGCTGTGAATATACAGGAGGCCGTCATGGACAGTTCAGTTCAGTCGCTCAGTCATGTCCGACTCTTTGCGACCTCATGAATTGCAGCACGCCAGCCTCCCTGTCCATCACAAACTCCCCAAGTTCACTCAGACTCACATCCATCGAGTCAGTGATGCCATCCAGCCATCTCATCCTGGGTCGTCCCCTTATCCTCCTGCCCACAATCCCTCCCAGCATCAGAGTCTTTTCCAATGAGTCAACTCTTTGCATGAGGTGGCCAAAGTACTGCAGTTTCAGCTTTAGCAACATTCCTTCCAAAGAAATCCCAAGGCTGATCTTCAGAATGGACTGGTTGGATCTCCTTGCAGTCCAAGGGACTCTCAAGGGTCTTCTCCAACACCACACTTCAAAAGCATCAATTCTTTGGCGCTCAGCTTTCTTCACAGTCCAACTCTCACATCCATACATGACCACAGGAAAAACCATAGCCTTGACTAGACGGACCTTTGCTGGCAAAGTAATGTTTCTGCTTTTGAATATGCTGTCTAGGTTGGTCATAACTTTCCTTCCGAGGAGTAAGCATCTTTTAATTTCATGGCAACAATCACCATCTGCAGTGATTTTAGAGCCCAAAAAAATAAAGTCTGACACTGTTTCCACTGTTTCCCCATCTATTTCCCATGAAGTGATGGGACCAGATGCCATAATCTTCGTTTTCTGAATGTTGAGCTTGAAGCCAACTTTTTCACTCTCCTCTTTCACTTTCATCAAGAGGCTTTTTAGTTCCTCTTTGCTTTCTGCCATAAGGGTGGTGTCATCTGCATATCTGAGATTATTGATATTTCTCCTGGCAATCTTGATTCCAGCTTGTGCTTCTTCCAGCCCAGCGTTTCTCATGATGTACTCTGCATAGAAGTTAAATAAGCAGGGTGACAATATACAGCCTTGATGTACTCCTTTTCCTATTTGGAACCAGTCAGTTGTTCCATGTGCAGTTCTAACTGTTGCTTCCTGACCTGAATACAGGTTTCTCAAGAGGCAGGTCAGTTGCTCTGGTATTCCCATGTCTTTCAGAATTTTCCACAGTTTATTGTGATCCACGCAGTCAAAGGCTTTGGCGTAGTCAATAAAGCAGAAATAGATGTTTTTCTGGAACTCTCTTCCTTTTTCCATGATCCAGTGGATGTTAGCAATTTGATCTCTGGTTCCTCTGCCTTTTCTAAAACCAGCTTGAACATCTGGAAGTTCACAGTTCACGTATTGCTGAAGCCTGGCTTGGAGAATTTTGAGCATTACTTTACTAGCATGTGAGATGAATGCAATTGTGCCATAGTTTGAGCATTCTTTGGCATTGCCTTTCTTTAGGATTGGAATGAAAACTGACCTTTTCCAGTCCTGTGGCCACTGCTGAGTTTTCCAAATTTGCTGGCAGCATCCAAATTGAGTGCAGCACTTTCACAGCATCATCTTTCAGGATTTGAAACAGCTCAACTGGAATTCCATCACCTCCACTAGCTTTGTTCGTGGTGATGCTTTCTAAGGCCCACTTGACTTCACATTCCAGGATGTCTGGCTCTAGGTGAGTGATCACACCATCGTGATTATCTTGGTTGTGAAGATCTTTTTTGTACAGTTCTGTGTATTGTTGCCACCTCTTCTTAATATCTTCTGCTTCTGTTAGGTCCAGACCATTTCTGTCTTTTATTGAGCCCATCTTTGCATGAAATTTTCCCTTGGTGTCTCTAATTTTCTTGAAGAGATCTCTAGGCTTTCCCATTCTGTTCTTTTCCTCTATTTCTTTGTACTGATCGCTGAAGAAGGCTTTCTTATCTCTTCTTGCTATTCTTTGGAACTCTGCATTCAGATGCTTATATCTTTCCTTTTCTCCTTTGCTTTTCACCTCTCTTCTTTTCACAGCTATTTGTAAGGCCTCCCCAGACAGCCATTTTGCTTTTTTGCATTTCTTTTCCATCAGGATGGTCTTGATCCCTGTCTCCTGTACAATGTCACAAACCTCCGTCCATAGTTCATCAGCCACTCTATCTATCAGATCTAGGCCCTTAAATCTATTTCTCACTTCCACTGTATAATCATAAGGGATTTGATTTAGGTCATACCTGAATGGTCTAGCGGTTTTCCCTACTTTCTTCAATTTGAGTCTGAATTTGGCAATAAGGAGTTCATGATCTGAGCCACAGTCAGTTCCTGGTCTTGTTTTTGTTGACTGTATAGGCCTTCTCCATCTTTGGCTGCAAAGAATATAATCAATCTGATTTTGGTGTTGACCATCTGGTGATGTCCATGTGTAGAGTCTTCTCTT
>NW_024070201.1:26294687-26700812 GCF_014754425.2 Oryx dammah
TCCACAGCTGGGTATTGTTTTTGCTTTGGCTCCATCCCTTCATTCTTTCTAGAGTTATTTCTCCACTGATCCCCAGTAGCATATAGGGCACCTACTGACCTGGGAAGTTCCTCTTTCAGTATCCTATCATTTTGCCTTTTCATACTGTTCATGGGGTTCTCAAGGCAAGAATACTGAAGTGGTTTGCCATTCCCTTCTCCAGTGGACCACATTGTATCAGACCTCTCCACCATGACCTGCCCGTCTTGGGTTGCCCCACAGGCATGGCTTGGTTTCACTGAGTTAGAGAAGGCTGTGGTCCTAATGTGATTAGATTGACTAGTTTTCTTTGAGTATGGTTTCAGTGTGTCTGCCCTCTGATGCCCTCTTGCAACACCTATCATCTTACTTGGGTTTCTCTTACCTTGGGAATGGGGTATCTCTTCACAGCTGCTCCAGCAAAGCACAGCCACTGCTCCTTACCTTGGAAGAGGGGTATCTCCTTACTGCCACCTTTCCTGACCTTCAATGTGGGATAGCTCCTCTAGGCCCTCCTACGCCGGCGCAGCCACCACTCCTCGGATTGCTCCTCCCGGCAGCCGCCCCTGGCCTTGAGTGCGAGTTGGCTTCTCCCGGCCACCCCTGACCTTGGACGCGGGGTAGCTTCTCTTGGCCGCCTCCCCTGGCCTCAGATGCGGGGTAGATCCTCTCAGCCACCGTGTCTGACCTCGGACGCAAGGTGTCTCCTCCCGGCCGCCACTGACCTCAGACGTGGGGTAGCTCCTCCCAGCCGCGGCCCCTGACCTTGGACTTGGCTAGCTCCTCTCAGCCGTTCCTGCGCCATCGCAGCCTGGCATTCTCGGCCGCTGCCCCTGACCTCAGACGTGGGGTAACTCCTCTCGGCCGTGCTTAGTGCCCCAGTTCAGTTATCAGTTATCAGTTCAGTCACTCAGTCGTGTCCAATTCTTTGCAACCCCATGAATCGCAGCACGCCAGGCCTCCCTGTCCATCACCAATTCCTGGGGTTCACTCAGACTAACGTCCATTGAGTCAGTATGCCATCCAGCCATCTCATCCTCTGTCGTCCCCTTCTCCTCCTGCCCCCAATCCCTCCCAGCATCAAAGTCTTTTCCAATGAGTCAGCTCTTCGCATGAGGTGACCAAAGTACTGGAGTTTTAGTTTCAGCGTCATTCCTTCCAAAGAAATCCCAGGGCTGATCTCCTTCAGAATGGACCGGTTGGATCTCCTTGCAGTCCAAGGGACTCTCAAGAGTCTTCTCCAACAACACAGTTCAAAAGCATCAATTCTTCGGCGCTCAGCTTTCTTCACAGTCCAACTCTCACATCCATACATGACCACTGGAAAAACCATAGCCTTGACTTAGACGGACCTTTGTTGGCAAAGTAATGTCTCTGCTTTTCAATATTCTATCTAGGTTGGTCATAACTTTTCTTCCAAGGAGTAAGCGTCTTTTAATTTCATGGCTTCAGTCACCATCTGCAGTGATCTGGAGCCCCCCAAAATAAAGTCTGACACTGTTTCCACGGAGAAGGCAATGGCACCCCACTCCAGTACTCTTGCCTGGAAAATCCCATGGATGGAGGAGCTTGGTAGGCTGCAGTCTATGAGGTCACTAAGAGGCAGATACGACTGAGCGACTTCCCTTTCACTTTTGACTTTCATGCATTAGATAAGGAAATGGCAACCCACTCCAGTGTTCTTGACTGGAGAATCCCAGGGACGGGGGAGCCTGGTGGGCTGACGTCTATGGGGTCACACAGAGCCAGACACAACAGAAACGACTTAGCAGCAGTAGCAGCAGCAGCAGCATGTGCTGTGTGACAAGCACTATGTACTAGTCATTATTATTCCCATTTTGAGGGTCTGAAAGAAGGTAAGGACTTTGTCCAAGATCTTACAACTAATTAATGACAAAACTGGGAACTGAACCTAGGTCTAGCTAACCCCTAAACTCATGCATTTTTCTGCTACATCATCTATTACTCATTTAACATGTATCTTGAGTGCCTGCTCTGGATTTGTCATAAGTAGAATATAAAAGGGTTGTTCATCCAGGTGTTTCCCTAAGAAATCTCCTGATCTGCTTCCAAGGCAAGACAGACTCTGAGAACCATGAGGCCACACAAGACAGAGTTAGCAAGGCTTGAGGGAGAGGTCCAGAGAAGAGTAAGATCAGTGTGCACCAAGGAGGCTGGAGGTGCACCACTTTGTGCGTTTGCTCAGTAAACAGACTGGAGGAATGAATGATTTAATTAAGGTTAAGGGGCATGATGGGATTTAATTTGATCTGTAAATATTACTCACCCCAGCATCTCTGGTCCTTTCATTGCCATAAAGATGGGCATGAGGAGAATCATCCTGACCTCAGTCGACTTCTGTGTGTTTTCCACCTGCCAACACTCCCAGGAGAACTGGCTTTGCCTCCCTGGGGAGAAGACTCTCAGTTAGGGACCCCAGTCCTCTAGTGGGCAGCACTGTTCCTCCTAGTTCCTCCACGTGACCATCTCCTAGGAGCCTCCCCCATCCCGCTGAATATTTTTAAGTTATGGAAATGAAGGAACAGGCATATTCTTCAATTCCCTGCATGGCATGGTGGCCATTAACCAATTAATGGCTGGGCAGGTGCCAGCCAGTAGGGTAATTATGAGATGGTAATTACCATATCATTACAAGGTAAATATAGGGTCGGACTGTCATCCACCCCAAAGAGGGCAACTGGGAATTAATTTTATTCCTATTAAGCATAATTATTCCCCAGTCTCTGGGAACCTGTGATTTCCAATATAATTATATAGTGTTTGCCAATTCTATCCACATGGGAAGGGGGTTCAAAAGCAGACAATGAGGGGCAGCCTGGGGAGGCATGGAGCAGGAGCTGGGAGCTCACAGCAGCGTCAGGGTTTAGAAGCTAAATCAGTCGGGCATAACTGAAGACAAAGGGGCACAGTAAAGAAAGAGAAAAAGAGATTTCATTGAGGTTTAATAGAACGCTCTCCTCTGAACTTCTAGAAAACACATTATAAAGGTCTTTATTACCCCTAATCTCCCATCGATGGGACCATTCACTCATCTCTTCCATCCAAAGCTGATGAGGGAATATGACCAAATGTCAGAGAGGATGCACAGCCATGGAGATAGAGAGGAACATAGAGCAGGAAACTGCTTTGTTTTTTTGTTTTTTTTTTTTTTTTTTTGGCTGTTTCAGGTCTTGGGGCACTGGGGATCTTCATTGCCACTGGCAGGCTCAGTAGTCTTGGCAAGTGTGGCTTGCCATATGGCATGTGGAATCTTAATTCCCTGGCCAGGGGTCGAACCTGCATCCTCTCCATTGGAAGGCAAATTCTTAACCACTGGACCACCAGGGAAGTCCCCAGAAACCTGCTTTGATTTATTCTGTTTTCGGTATTCTTTTTTTTTTTTTTTACATTTTAAAAAATTTATTTTTAATTGGAGGATAATTGCTTTACAATGTTGTGTAGGTTTCTGCTGTACAACAACATGAATCGGCCATAAGTACACACATATCCACTCCCTCTTGAACCTTCCTCCCACACCCCCTTCTCACCCCTCTACCTTGTCAGGAGCACTAGGTCGAGCTCCCTGTTTTACCCAGCAACTTGCCACTGGCTGTTTTACCTATGGCAATGTAAATGTTTCAGTGTTACGCTCTCAATCTGCGCCACCCTCTCCTTCCCCCACAGCGTCCATAAGTCAGTTCTCTATGTCTGCATCTCTACTCCTGCCTTGCAAATAGGTTCATCAGCACCATTTGTCGAGACTCCATATATATGTGTTAATATACTATATTTGCTTTCCTCTTTCTGACCTACTTCCTTCTGTATAACAGGCTCTAGGTTCACCCACCTCAATTCAACTGACTCAAATTCATTCCAGGAAGCCTGTTTTTAAGGAGCCAAGTAGAGGCAGAGCTCATGCTATCTTCATTTCTCAATTTATAGGTAGGGAAACTGAGGTTTCCTGGTTGGCTCCACATGCTCAGCTCTCTCCAAGAAATAGAATTAAAAATCCCAGGAGCAGAAGGTTGTCTACAATGCCCAAAAGTGCAAACTGAGAACTTTTAATGCTTGACAGGAGCTGCGCAGGTGTGACAATTGAGACATAAAGTTGATAAAGCATCCTAGGTGCTGCAGAGTGAGGTGCTGGAGGCCAGGGTTCCCAGGCATGGAAGATGTGAAGCTCTGACCCAGAGCAATGTGGGAGCAAGCCGGAGACACCACTTTTCATGCTAATGTGGAATAAGGCCATATATCAGCTTTAAAGAGAACCTGACTGTAATAAACATTTACACCAAAACTATTTCCTATAAATCAAGCAACAAATCCCTGGTCTATCTGAGACATGCTTTGTGTCTGGGAGTCTCGCTTTTAAATCAAGCGTTATAATTTGCTTCAGAAATGTTTTGCCAAAAGGTTAAAATATACATAGTCATAGCTCATCAATCTCATGGGTGGGTAAGAAAACCCTTTAAGTTTTATTATTCAAGACTTCTTCTGATTTCCTAACTGGTTACCCTGTAGATTTCTACTGGTTATACTGCAGACTCTAGGGCACCGGATTGGGCAGGATGGGTTGCTAGTTGAGTAGAAGAGGAGGCAGGAGAATTAACTAAAACAAAGGCTTTTGAGTACCTACCAGTGATATAACAACAACAGCAACAAAGAATTATAACAGCAACAAAAATATTATGGGGTTGGCCGAAAAGTTAATTTGAGTTTTTCCAAAAGATGTTACAGAAAAAAAGTCTGAATGAACTTTTTTGGCCAACCCAATACAATGATCATTACAGACATAAACCTATTAGAAGTGAGGCACGGAGGTGGCACAAGAAATAAAGTGGAGAATAAGATGGACGGGGTCCTGCCTTCATGGAATCTATGGTTGAGCAATCTACAAGAACGTTTACATTTTGTGTTAAATTGAAACTCTGCAAACCGGTAGAATTATCCCCATTGTATTGATGAGGCCACATGAACTGCTCCACTCTGCACAGCTAGAAATGGGCAGAGCAGGGATTTCAACCCAGATCTGTCTGCTTTGAGTGCTTTTCCTATGCACTTCCTACCCCACCCCACCCCCCAGCCCTCTTTGTGTGGAGAAGCACACACAGTTCTTAGAACACTATAAACCCCTTCACCTCCACTCCCAGGTGGCCCTGCAAGTGTGACGTGTTGTCTCCTGTCTACTCCACCTGCCAATAACCGCTCTTCAATTGTGTTTATTAGCTTTGTGGCACACAGTTACCGTAGCAGTAAATTTATCCTCAACAATACAGTGCTCCTATGATTTTCGACTACTAATGGAATTACTATTTTTGTTTGTTTTAAAGCTATAGCCATAAAATAGGCTCCCAACAATACTCTTGCAGTTTTTTTTTTTTTTAATGTCTTTAAAATTTACTGGAAGTGATAACTGTAATAACAGAATGCCTGTAAACACACAAATGGTCTTCTCGGAAAAAGAGGGGCGGGGGGCTTTGGTTTCCATCATGAAAGATGAATGGTTGGGAGCATAGAAAGAAAAGATGGAGTTGCCCTTGGAGGTTTAAAGAGGTCTGTGATGTTTGATGAGCCACCCCTTCTCCCTGCCAGGAGCATCCAAGAGGGTGATTCATAAAGAGAAAGGAAGCTGAAGGACAATTGAATACGCCAGTTCTGGCTCCTCCTTGGGAAGGTGGGTGTGAACAATGTTGACCACACCCCCTGTAGTTTCTAGGCACTGCACTCTAGTTTTAGTCCAGAGTCTGGGGACAAACTGGAAGGCAAAGGCAGACAAAAGCAGAAACCAAGATGGTAGACCTAATCTGCAACCTTCTATAAGGTTAAAGTGCTAGTTGCTCAGAGTGTCCTACTCTTTGTGACCGCATGGAGTATAGCCCACCAGGCTCCTCTATCCATGGGATTCTCCAGGCAAAAATACTGGAGTGGGTAGCTATTTCCTTCTCCAGGGGATCTTCTCAAACCAGGGATCAAACCTGGGTCTCCTGCATAGCAGGCAGATTTTTGTTACCACCTGAGCCACCAGGGAAGCCCCTCTAAGGTTAAAGGCATGTGAAACATGAGTTGTTTCGGAGAGACATGCTTCCCAAGAATCTGAATACATGGCTTTAAAATTTTGGCTGGAGTGCTCACCAATTCACGGGCCGTTCCAGGACTTCTCTAATGGCCAATGGTTAAGAGTCCACCTTACAATGCAAGGGGCATGGGTTCAATTCCTGGTTGGGGTTGCTCTGGGATGTCAAGTTTGATCAAGCTGGGCTTGACATTTTAAGAGTGAGCCATTGGGTCAGCTGCTCAAAAGTGAGTGATTTTGTGCTTGGTCTGCTATAGGCTTCCAAAGAAAACCAGACCCACAGTTCAAAAAGACATATGTACCCCAGTGTTCACTGCAGTACTATTTACAATAGCCAGGACATGGAGGCAACCTAGATGTCCATCGACAGGTGAACAGATGAAGGAGACGTGATACTTATATACAATGGAATATTACTCAGCCACAAAAAGGAGTGGGTTTGAGTCAGTTGTAATGAGGTGGATGAACCTAGAGCCAGAGTGAAGTAAGTCAGAGAGATAAAAACAAATATTGCATACTAATGCATACATATATGGAATCTGGAAAAACAGTATTGATGAACCTATTTACAGGGAAAGAATGGAGATGCAGATGTCGAGAACAGACTTACAGACACAGCGGGCAAAGGAGAAGGTAGGACAAATTGAGAAAGTAACATTGACTTATATCATTATCATGTGTAAAATAGATAAGTCGTGGGAAACTGCTATGTAACAGAAGGATCCCAGCCTGGTGCTCTGTGATGACCTAGAGGGGTGGGATGGGAGCAGGGAGGGAGGCTCAAGAGGAAGGGAATATATACATAATTTTGGCTGACTTATGTTGTTGTACAACAGAAACCCATACAACACTGTAAAGCAATTTTCCTCCAATTAAAAAATTAATAATAAAAAAAGAAAATGAGGCAAACTGGGGCCATTGGGTGCATGTCTGAATACACTGGGGTGCACATTTGCATCCACTAACTAACTGATTCACGCAAGTAATAGCCAACTCTCTGCAGATCCACATGATAAATAATCCATGACCAATTTTTAACCCCTCCTCCCCTCCACCACTATTCACCACATTTCTCAGGCTCTCTCCAGATGGTCCAAGTCCCTGCCAGGATTGCCCACCTACCTTCTGTTTCTTCAAACTCCACCCATTCCTTTAAAGCCTACTTCAAGCCTCCCCACCTTCCATGAAACTGTCTCTAAAGGCCCCAGTGTGGGAAGAAGCCCCTTCTAAACTCAGGCTGCCTGTCTCCATACAAAGTTTTCTTCATGCCCTCCCTCCCCCATCTTTGAGACTGGTTCACTTTTCATGGAACATAAGTTCCTTGAGGTCAAGGAAGACCCCATCACGTACTGCTTTAATGTTCCCTATGCTCAACAAAAAACTTCCTTTTGAATCTATATCAAAAAGAACAGTGACTTCCCTAGTGGTCAGTGATTAAGAATCTGCCTACCAATGCAGGGGACACGGTTCGATCCCTGATCCAGGAAGACCCCACATGCCTTGGAACAGCTATGCCGCCATGCGCCACACCTACTGAGCCTATTCTCTAGAATCCTTGCTCTGCAACAAGAGAAGCCACTGCAATGAGAAGCCGGCGCACCGCAACTGGAAAATAATCCCCACTCAGCACAACTGGAAAAAGCTGGCACACAGCCACAAAGGCCCAGTGCAGCCAAAAATAAATGAATAAATAAAAGGAACAATGATCTCTAACAGGTTCTTACAGAGAAGCAGTTGATAACAGTTCAAGTTCTGGCTCTCTCTTGCTAGGTGAGCTCAGGAAATAGGCTTAGCTTCTCTGAGCCTCCATTTCCCTGTGGGGACAATGAGGAAATTAAGCCCTACCTCACAGTGTTTTGAATCCAATGAAATAATGTATGTTCGGTGTTGAAAACAAAAATAGACTTGTTATAGATACTCGAACAGGGTTCGCCTGGTGCCAACCCCCGGTCCAATTTTTGTTCAGTGCATTTAACAAAACTCTTTCTATACAGCAGCATCTCAGGTGGCACTAGCGGTAAGGAGCCACCCTGAAAAAGCAGGAGATGTAAGAGATGCTAGTTTGACCCCTGGGTCAGGAGATCTGGAAGAAGGCATGGCACCCCACTCCAGTATTCTTGCCTGGAAAACCCCATGGACAGAGGAGCCTGGTGGACTACAGTGCACGGGGTTGCACAGATTCAGACCCGACTGAAATGACTTAGCACAAACGCACACACACTTCCTATATATCACTTCCAGAAGCCTCGCAACTACCCCCATGAAGTCGATTCTATTATATTACTATTGTTCAGTCGCTCAGGTGCATTGACTATTTGTGCCCCCATGGACTGCAGCAGGCCAGGCTTCCCTGTCCTTCACTGTCTCCTGGAGTTTGCTCAAACTCACGTCCATTGAGTCGATGATGCCATCTTATATTAGTATGTTTGTTTTACAGATGAAGAAACCGAGGTCTGGGAAGTCTATGTAACTCTAACCCAAGGCAGCACCACTAATGAATACTAGAAATAGCCTTCTAATGGGGTCCATCTGACTTTACAGGCCAGGCAGCCTGGCTGGGGTATGGCACCTAGAGGCAATGCCAGTTAGGTTCAGGCACCTAGAGGTAATGCCAGTTAGGACAGGGACTCAGGTCAGTGTGCAGTGAAAACAAAGATGGAGAGACAGGTGGGGTTCCAGGGGCCACCCCATGACAGGAAGGGTACAAGGCCAGAAGGACCCAGGCATGGCAGCACTCTGCGTGATCAGCTTTGCCTCCATCAAGATGCTAAGGAATTCAGATTATGAGCAGTCACCATGGCGATGGCACTGGAGAAGGCATCAAGCAGAGAGCTCCTCCTGACCCAGCCTTTCTTTTAGGGAAAGAGCAACAAGATTCTCCAGGTACTTCTTGATTCCCAAACCTCAGCCCACCTCACTCCATGCCCAGAGTCCAAGCCCTCCGTGGAACAGCGTCATCACAAGACTATGGGAAGGGGGGACAAGGCAAGGGAGGAAAATTTAGGAGAGCCAAGAAGGTCTCTGCTGCCCCAGTGTCTCCCCCACCATTATGAAAGCCACCAGCAGATGTTCAGGTAAGGTTTCAAGGAGGTGAGGAGGGGGCAGGGCTGGGGAAGGAAACTCTCGTTGGTGTCAAGCATTGTGCTACACCCTTGAGGTCCATGACTTGCTTCGATTTCACAATATTCCTGATGAGGAAGGTATTAGTATCTCCACTTCTGTTGTTCAGTCGCTTGGTCGTGTCCAACTCTTTGCGACCCCATGGACTGCAGCATGCCAGGCTTCCCCATCCTTCACTATCTCTTAAAGTTTGCTCAAACTCATGTCCATTGAGTCAGAGATGCCATCCAACCATCTTGTCCTCTGTCATCCTCCACTTTACAAATAAAGAAATGGAGACCCAAAGAGGTCAGGTATAAGTCAGGGTTTAGCTCAGCCAAACTTTGAGCCCACCAGACCTGTCTGATTCAAAATCTGTGACTTTGAAGTGTTATCACGTCCATGTTTGGGGAATGGGGCTATGATGACTGTTGCCAAAAAAAACACAGCCTCTGTTCACCAATGCAGAATATAAATACAGAGTTTTAGGGGAGTAGAAAGGAGTAGCTTTATTACTTTGTCAGGCAAAAGGGGGACCACAGCAAGTTAATGCTTTCAAGACTGTACCTCCCTTCCTGGGAAGCTGGAAGAGGTCTTATAGTTTTAGGATGGAAAATGGGGCTGAAGGTAAGGATCAAGGTTGATGCGGTCTTGCATTCTTCTCCTCCTGGAGGCATTGAGATCGTTAGGGCTGGCATCAGGTGATTCCAGGACAGGTTCCTCAAGGTCATCGTCCCATAACATTCTTTCTGGAACAAAGAATGTTCCCAGAAGAAAGGAGTGTTCGAGAGTGTTGTCTTGAAAGGGTGTCAGGTGTAGCTAGAGGGCAATCATTTTCAGAGTGCAATTAAGCGAGAAAGAGAGGGAAAACAAACATCTGTAGGTTAACCAGGTGGCGAGAACAGGGGCTGGATAAGGGCTAACATAATGGGGTGCTTCAATTAGTTTTTGCTACAGTATGGCTGCTTGAGAGGAAGGCAGAGGAAATGGAATATAATTCAGGGCAGGGCAGGTGGAAGATGGGTTGCTGGGGTGGGGGTGGGGGAGTCCTAAAACCAAACTCAGCTAAAGGAGCCTGTCCTTAAATCTAAAGCCTCTCCTTCTCTCCTCTGTCCACTGACTCTCCCTATCATATTCCTTCCCTGGGAATATGACAGGAAGAAGGAGGAGGGTGAGGGAGTTTAGAACACTGGTGTATATGCCCTGGTACCCACTTGGAGACGGCAGCTGGTGGGGGTGAGGCAGGGATGGGAGGGGGAAGACCCCCGCAAGCAGATACTGTCCTTACCCTCCTGCAGACTTGTATTAAGAAGAATCCAGGAAATAATTACAGGATGGAGAGGATTTATTAAATTGGATAAGTCCTGGCTACAGCCTTCTTTTTAGGCTTTGAGTCGTGTATGCATCTTTTTTTCATTAAGGCTGCATAATAAAATAATTGCATAATTAGTAAGGAATTTGTTTCCTCTCAAGGAAGAGTCTTTAATCCCCCTAAAGAACACCTCCCCTCCCCCAGGCTCTGCCTTTATGACTGAGGAAGACAGAAGGTGAGAAGGAAGGAGGTTATCCTTTCAATGAACAACCCCTGGAGGTGAGAAACAAAGGTCACTCCCCACCCCGACCCTAACTCCAAACTTGAATCACTGATGGCTCAGGCTGGCAGAACCTCTTGGGGGTCATTATGTCCATCCTCCTTCTCGACCTGGACCACCCCCATGGCCCAGCTCGTGTTTCCCAAATGTATAGTTCTCAGGAAACGTGTGGTTCTCGGAATCATCGTCAAATGCAGATCACTGGGTTCCAGTCCTGTACAACCCAGCAGAGTAATAGAGTTGCAGTTTTCTACATCCAGCGTCACCTAACTATTGCTACTCGTATCAAAGTTTGATAACTACCGGTCCGTTTGGAACACAGGGAGCAAGGCAGGGAGTCAGGAAGAGGAGGACTTGATGCTGATGGAAACGAGCTTGTGGAAGAGTTGTGTGCCCTCCTCGTTCTCTGTATACCATGAAGAGTTAGGGAAAGCCTCATTTACTGCTGAGTCTAGCTACTGTCCCTTCTCCTACTTGATATTCACTTTTTCCATCTGTACAATGGGGGATTGTGCCAGATATTTTAAGCTCCCTTCCACCGCTGAGATTCTTTGATTCAAAGACCTGTTACCAACCCACACCTTATGATCTGCCCTCTACTCTGATCGATTATTCCTCCCAAGTGCAGACAGAAGTGACCCTACAATTCCGATGAAAGAAAACAGATGTCAGGACAGTTTAATCCTGGAAAGGACTCTCCTCTTCAGATTTCAAAATTAAAACTCTGGTCCCTAGATGAACACAAACATCCCTGGGAAGGGTTGAGTTGTCACGAGCTTCTTTATTCCTCACAACAGGTTTTACTAGGAATAAAATGGAGAGAAAAAAAATGTAAGACCGCTCAGCTAAGAAGGAGGTAAGAAGATGGAGAAATGAAGTGACATCAGTGGTCTGGGAGTCCAAGGTCCTGGATTCCAGTCCTAACCCTGCAATGTCTAACTATGTGAGGATAATGTTGGACTTCACCTGAGCCTGTGAGCCTGGAAATCAGTGAAGGCTAAGAAATCCCCCATCCTTTGTGTTCCAAAATAAAGCATGCTGTAAAAACTCCCACTTCCCCATGGGACTTAGAAAAAATTCAAAGATGCCCTCTTGTTTCCCTATGACAAGACCAGACACAGACCCTCCAAATTCCCTTTCTTTGCTTCATCAATGATTATCTGAACTGCTCATTGCACTCATCAATCAGAAATAAATGCTGTGGATCACAATAAACTGTGGAAAATTCTGAAAGATATGGGAATACCAGACCACCTAACCTGCCTCTTGAGAAATCTGTATGCAGGTCAGGAAGCAACAGTTAGAACTGGACATGGAACAACAGACTGGTTCCAAATAGGAAAAGGAGTATGTCTAGGCTGTATATTGTCACCCTGCTTATTTAACTTCTATGCAGAGTACATCATGAGAAATGCTGGGCTGGAAGAAACACAAGCTGGAATCAAGATTGCCAGGAGAAATATCAATCACCTCAGATATGCAGATGACACCGTCCTTATGGCAGAAAGTGAAGAGGAGCTAAAAAGCCTCTTGATGAAAGTGAAAGTGGAGAGTGAAAAAGTTGGCTTAAAGCTCAACATTCAGAAAACGAAGATCATGGCATCTGGTCCCATCTCTTCATGGGAAATAGATGGGGAAACAGTGGAAACAGTGTCAGACTTTATTTTGGGGGTTCCAAAATCACTGCAGATGGTGACTGCAGCCATGAAATTAAAAGACGCTTACTCCTTGGAAGAAAAGTTATGACCAACCTAGATAGCATATTCAAAAGCAGAGACATTACTTTGCCGACTAAGGTCCGTCTAGTCAAGGCTCTGGTTTTTCCTGTGGTCATGTATGGATGTGAGAGTTGGACTGTGAAGAAGGCTGAGCACTGAAGAATTGATGCTTTTGAAGTGTGGTGTTGGAGAAGACTCTTGAGAGTCCCTTGGACTGCAAGGAGATCCAACCAGTCCATTCTGAAGGAGATCAACCCTGGGATTTCTTTGGAGGGAATGATGCTAAAACTGAAACTCCAGTACTTTGGCCACCTCATGAGAAGAGCTGACTCATTGGTAAAGACTCTGATGCTGGGAGGGATTGGGGGCAGGAGGAGAAGGGGACGGCCCAGGATGAGATGGCTGGATGGCATCACGGACTCGATGGACGTAAGTCTGAGTGAACTCCGGGAGATGGTGATGGACAGGGAGGCCTGGCGTGCTGTGATTCATGGGGTCGCAAAGAGTCGGACACGACCGAGCAACTGAACTGAACTGAACTGAACTGAACCAAGCTTTGGTTCTGCCTCTCGCTTTCTGCCACGCCTTGACCTCAGCCCCAGTCCTCCTGAGACAGCCCCTCCTGAGGACCCAGTGGCCTCAGGTGAGCCACTCCCTAGTCTACTGTCTGCCCACCCCCACCCCCTCCCCCCCACCCATCCCTTCACTCCCTCCCCACACCTGGCTCTTCTAACATGGTGGTGGTTGTTGTTGAGTCACTAAGTCATGTCCGACTCTTTGTGACCTCATGCCATGCTTCCCTGTCCTTCACTATCTCCCAGAGTTTGCTCAAATTCATGTCCATTGAACCAGTGATGCTATCTGACCATCTCATCCTGTCATCCCCTTCTCCTCCTGCCTTCAATCTTCCCCAGCATCAGACGGTCTTTTCCAAAGAGCTCTTGGCATCAGGTGGCTGAAGTATTGGAGCTCCAGCTTCGGCATCAGTCCTTCCAATGAATATTCAGGGTTGATTTCCTTTAGGATTGACTGGTTTGATCTCTTGCAGTCCAAGGGACTCTTGAGAGTCTTCTCCAGCACTATAATTCGAAAGCATCAATTCTTTGGCATTCAGCCTTCTTTATGGTCCAATTCTCCCATCCATTCATGACTAATGAAAAAGCCATAGCTTTGACTATACAGACCTTTGTTGGCAAAGTGATGTCTTTGCTTTCTCTGTATTAAAAAAAAAAAAAAAAAAACCTATTTGCCCCACTTTTGTGGCACTTGCAGATCTCATGGATAGATCACCCTCCCTCCTGCAATGGCCCTCTCCCTGCCTCCCAGTCATCCTTTGGAAAGCCTCCAAACTCTCCCCCTGTCAAATCTGGATCTGTTTTCATTTGACTATGATCATGGCGGGCAAGTTATTTCACTAGACTTCCGTGAAGTAAGAAAAATATGTCACAAAGTTATAAAATCAAAGACATCATATATGGGGACTTCCCTGGTGGTCCAGTGGCTAAGACTCCACACTCCCAATGCAAGGGGCCAGGGTTGAATCCCTGGTCAGGGAACTATATCCTGCAAGATGCTACTAGATCCCACATGCTGCAACTAAGATCCAGCACAGTCAAATAAATAACTAAACAAAAAATAAGGTTTTTTTTAAAGGGCATAATGTATGTAAAAGTACTTTTCACCATAAGAAAAGAACATACAGGTCAAGGGGTGCTCAAGTCCCCCACTCTGGATTCCCTTCCAAGGATGTCCTCCAGCATCCACTCTCCTTATACTCCACCCCTGCTCAGCCTGTCTCTGCCCCTGAACAATCCCGGGTTCCTGCCCAAGTTTCCTGGGGCAGTTCAGCTCCTCAGTCTCCATCCAGAAAGCCACCCCTCCCTTCCCCAGGCACAACCATCCCTCATTCATCACTGTCACATCCCACAGAGGGCTTTTATTTAACAACCAATTTATTTCCAATTTAACTAATCTAGGGATGGGCCATCTCTCTTGCACGCAAACCAACGATGCCTGGGTTGTAAATAGACTTACAAACTGGTGTGCTGGATAATAGAAACTCTCATCACAGCCACATCAGGAGAGAGGGGAGAGGAGGGAGGAGGGGTCACAAGATGGCACGGTGATAAAAAATGCAAACCCCCCAGGTAGACAACCCTGGCCTCCCTCCCTCCTGGCCCCTGCACTCGGTGCCCCTGGAATTATTCATTTATTTGTCTCACTGATCCCACGGCTCACCTCAAGCCCAGATAAATGCTTCATAAACAATGCATGAGATGCCAACTTGGGGTTGGGTGGGAGCACACAGGTGCTCAAGGAGGTGGCCAGGATGTGGCCCGAAACCCAGCTCCCCTGACCCACCCTCACCCCTGCTGGCAAAGCTGCTTGTACTTAGATGAGACCGCGGCCCCAGTTGAGAAGAATCTTGCTCTTGGAATGGGACAGCTCATCAGTAGTCTACAGGGCCCAGCCTGCCCCAGGAACACATTTCGATCCACGAGACGTCTCTGAGGGCAGAAGCGCTTTGTTTACAAGGCCAGTGAGGCTGGATCAAGGCTCAGGATATCTCCTGGGCTGGGTGGGCTGCAGTAGGTCACCAACAGGCCTGAGGCTGCCTCCATGCCTCGACTCCCCTGCCCTCCTGCTCTGCCTCTCTCCAGATTCTCAGCTTGAGTGCAGATCCCTGGAGTCCCATCCAGGACTAGCGCTAGCTGGGGGAAGAGGCATCAGGCCAGGAAACTGGATTTCAGACAGAGTGGAGCCACTTTCTAGCTTGGCAATTTGGGGTAAATTATCTCCCCTCCCATGTCAGTTCCTTTCCCTGAGATGAAGGCCTTGAACCAGACCATCTCCGAGGTCTTTCCAGCTTAACTTCTAAGAGGCAGAGACACAGAGAGGGTGGCTAGGCTGTGAGAACGATTCATCTTCCAACTGGGAGACCATCCAACATGACTCGAAACTACACCTCCTAAGACTCTGCTTTACTCAGCACTTTCCAGAGCTGCCTTGGAGGACTGAGCGAGTTTATGCTAAACAAACAGCACTTGGTCATTAGGAACATATATATAGTGGTTGTGCTGCTGCGGGAATGGAGAGTCCATCCCAGGCCAGGCCTTTTGGGAGGATGTCCCCACTGAGCAGCCTCTCCAGCCCCCAGGACAGACCCCCTTGCCCATCCCAACCCTGAATTCTTCTCTCTGCAGCTGCCATAATTCCATGCCTATATCATGCTCCTGGCAGCCCTACTGATTCCATTTAAAAGGATGAATCATGTGAAAATGATTTTTAGCTGGGTGTCCAACTCAATCCTAAAGCAATTAGTAGAGAGTGTGTTTATTAGGAGAGCCAGGGGCATCTGTTTGAGAGCTGACTTCAGGATGCTGGTTGTGTGTTAGAGATACAGGGGCGTGTTAGGTGGGAACCCTTTATCTTGACAGCAGGGAAAACCTGGGAATAACAGAGCAGGGAGAGGGCCCTTCCAGCAGAGCCATCATTGTCTGAGAAGGGATGCCGAGGACCAAAGGGAGAAAGAAGCAGTAAGGCTTCCTTTCCCTCCCTTTACCCACATCCCACTGTTACATGGCTGGATGCCTCTAGCGGCCAGAAATATTTAATCGAATACTTTTGTTTGGATCTTGCATCCCTGGTAACCTGAAGATGTTACCATGGCAATCACTGAGTAATACATCTCGATTATTTATGGCCTTGCAAATAGGGTGGAGAACCACTCCTGGCCCCACAGAAACAGCAGGGAGTTAGAGCCTCATTTCCTCCTTTCTCTTTTCCCCACCAGCCCCAGAGAAAGGGGGCAAAGAAGATGCCAGCTTGGTTGGTTGGAAATAGCTCAAGGCAGTTTGCCATGGAAAATCTCCACCACCTCCCCAACACCACTTCCCTTTTATGGCCCTTAGAATTTTCCTGTTCCCCAGCCCTTTCATTCTGGAGTCCCCACAGCTCTTCCAGGTCACCCACTCCCCAGGGAATAGCCAAAGATGGAGGAGAGTAGTTAGGAGTATCTAGTGACTTGGGCCCCAGTGCTAGCAGAAGCTGGGCTAGAATCCTAGTCACACCACCTATTACATCTCTGACCTCAGACACAGAACATGGCCTTCTGAAGCTTCTGGTTCTTCAAGTGTCAAATGAAGGTAACGATGGGTCTTATACTCACACAGTTATTGAGAGGGTTAAACGAAATAATGCATAAAGCTCTTTGTACAGCACTTGGCATTTAGTAAGGGCTCAATAAATCATAGCTGTTTTATGGCCATTACAATCAACCGTCCTAGCACATGTGTGTTCATGGATAGATGTTGGGGCCATCAAGAGGACAACAAGGGCAAGAGAATAAAGCTGGGAGCTGACAGGTATTGGCGTGGGGTGGGGGAAGACAGTTTTCTTCTCTGGTCTGGAAAGAGGAACAGTAGGCATCTCGGTGGCCAAATTAAACCTGGACCCCTCAGCCCAGGTCTCAGCAGGCCCATCACTCTACTCCTAAAACCAAATCCCTCTTCTCACAAGGTCAACCCCGTACTGGGTTGAATTGTGTCCCAACACAATCCACGTCCACTCTGCCGACAGAACCTGATTTAAAAGTAGGGTGTCTCTTTGCTGTCTACCCGATGCTGTAACAACATTGTTCATCGTGGGCTTCCCTGGAGGTTCAGTGGTAAAGAATCTGCCTGCTAATGTAGGAGACTCCAGTTTGACCCCTGGGCCAGGAAGATCCTCTGGAAAAGGAAATGGAAACCCACTCCAGTATTGTTGCCTGGGAAATTCCATGGACAGAGGAGCCTGATGGGCTACAGTCCATGGGGTTGCAAAGAGTCAAACATGACTTAGCAACTAAACAAAAAATACTCCAATACAAAATAAAAAGTTAAATAAAAATTAAAAAGTGGGGTCTTCGCAGGTTAAAATGAGATCATACTGGTTCATACTGACTCATTGGAAAAGACCCTGATGCTGGGAAAGACTGAGGGCAAGAGGAGAGGATGAGATGGTTGGATGGCATCACCGACTCCGTGGACATGAGTTTGAGCAAACTTCAAGAGATAGTGAAGGACAGGGAAGCCTGGCATGCTGCAGTTCATGGGATCAAAAAGAGTTGGATACCACTTAGCAACTGAACAACAACAACAATACTGGGTTAGAGAACACCCACCCTGTGTTCACCCATGACTAGTGTCCTTACAAGAGGGAACTTGGGACACAGGCACACTACATACTACACAGTGTGACAAGAGGCAGAGGCTGGAGCGATGCTGGAAGGAGACTGTTTATGAGATCACAGCCCTGATGCTGTTGTGGCACAGTGGTCGTGATGAGTATGTGTGCACGCATGTGTGACTGAGTTCACGTGTGTGTGTGTTTGTGTGCCCTGGACGACTGGAAGGAGTGTCATGCTACTTATTCTGTCCCTGGCAGTAGTGCAGCTTGTGGGCAGAGGGGTGTCTGCAGCCCCCTCAGTGGAGGAAAGCTTCCTGAGAAGGTCACAGAGACACCGAGGCCTGAACAGAGCAGATAAGCAGGGTCTGCAAGATCCAGACCAGTGGCCCCAATCTGCAGTCCTCAGACCCCTACAGGTTCCCACAGGTAGTAATGGGGCCTCAGGAGCTATTTTTAATATTTCTGTATGCCTAGCAGAAACGACACATTTACCAGAGATAAGGCTGCACAGACTGCTAACTGAGACATCATTTCTTTGCTTTTGGCTGGAATCATATCAACTCGGTGTGATAACACTGCTAATCTCACACTGATCTGAACCCCTGATTGGCAGTCATACATGGCTTTGATTAATAAAAAATGGGAAAACAAATTATTACTTGATAAATGCAGTTTGCTTGGTAGACAAAAATCTTTAAAAATACGGGGTGCATAGTGCAGATGGAGAGAGAGATGACGTGACTGTTAAGAATACAGGCTCTGGAGCCAGATGCTCAGAACCAAATCCTGGCTCAATCACCTGTCACAAAAAGTTGTACAAGTCTTTGAACTCTCTAAGCCTCAGTTTCTTCATCTACAAAATGGGAGTCATAATAATATTCATCTTCTAGGACTAGTGTGTGGATTAAGTGAGATAATATAGAGACAGCACTTAGGTCCTTATTTGGCACATGGAAAGTATGCATGGAATATCACGTCTTTTTATTGTAATCACTATTACCAGTCTCACTATTAGTAGGGGACATCCCTGGTGGCTTAGGCAGTAAATAATCTGCCTGCATTGCAAGAGACCCAGGATGGAGCCCTGGGTTGAGAAGCTCCCCTGGAACAGGAAATGGCTACCCACTCCAGTATTCTTGCCTAGAGAATTTCATGGACAGAGGAGGCAGATGGGCTATACAGTCTATGGGGTCGCAAAGAGTCAGACATGACTGAGTGACTAGCATTTCACTTTAACTATTAGTAGGGAGAAAAAGTTGGGAACCACTGGGCTAGGTTTTTCTTGAGATTCAAGACACATCTGTCATCAATGTTCCCACAAAGAGGGAAGAACTAGAGTAAATGGACCCTCAGTTCATAGGTCAGAGCTCACTTTGAGTGCAGGAAGTCTCTCAGGGACTAAAAGGTTTGAAGAGGATGGGCACCCACTTGACCTGTTCCCCACTGATAGGGAAACAGATTTTATCTGCCACCTAAGAAAGCGATGGCACCCCACTCCAGTACTCTTGCCTGGAAAATCCCATGGACAGAGGAGCCTGGTAGGCTACAGTCCATGGGGTCACTAAGAGTTGGACACGACTGAGCGACTTCACTTTCAATTTTCACTTTCATGCATTGGAGAAGGAAATGGCAACCCACTCCAGTGTTCTTGCCTGGAGAATCCCAGGGACGGGAGAGCCTGGTGGGCTGCAGTCTATGGGGTCGCACAGAGTCGGACATGACTGAAGCAACTTAGCAGCAGCAGTAGCAAGGCCTGAAATTAGGAAGGATGGAGTCCAGGCCAGCATGGACTGACTGTATTATTTTGTGTTGCTGGATAACAAATTGCCAAACATTTAGCGACTTAGAAGCACACCACATTTACTACTGTCTCACAGCCTGTAGGTCCAAACTCCAGGCAGGCTCAACTGAGTTCTCCGGTCAGAATCTCACAAAGCTGAAATCAAAACATTGGGCAGCCCGTCCCCTTATCTGGAGGCTCTGGGGAAGAATTCACTTGTAAGTTTCTTCAGGTTGTTGGCCAAATTCAGTTCCTGTGGTTGTAGGACCGAGGTCTCAGCGCCCCTTCTGGCCACAAGTCAGGGCTGTTCTCCATTCCTACAGGCTGCCCACAACCCTCCTCCAGGGGCCCCTCCATCTTCAAATTGGCATACTCATCAATTCTTCTCACAACTTTCACTCCCGCTACCAGCCAGAGAACATTCTACTTTTAAAGGAATTGCTTGATTAGATGGGACCCACCCCAATCATCTCCCAATCGTAAGGTCAAAAGTGTTGTAACACAATCATAGGAGTGATAGCACACTCACAGGTGAGGGTGAGGGTCACTGGGGGTCTCGGGGGGTCATCCATAGAATTACACAGGAGGCCAGACAGAGGGCAGCTGGCTTAGGATAAGGCATTGAGGGCTGAGTAAGGCACTGTTTGCCCCAAGGAGGGATTGTGAATTTCTTTCCTTCCAAGGGCAGCATAGCCATCATGAAGGAATGTTATTAACACAGGCTAGCATCCACCATTGCCAGTTTGCTCCAACAACTGTTGGGTGCCTAGGGTTTCGGGGAGCAGGGCTGGTTTGTGTTCATGTCACCCACATGCTCTGAAAGCAAGTGCTGATTTGCCTCCTGATTTCATTCTCCTCCCTTTGTCTTCCCCCAGCTTTGGCTGAGCCACTTTCGTCAGCTCCCCTTTTCACCTGGAGGAGGAAGGCCTTTTGTAATTCAACCAGGTTCTTCCTCTCCTCTGCCTGCTTCTGTTCAAAACCTGATGACTCCTCTGAGGCCATGACTCCAGCTCTGTCTTAGGAGAGTGCTTGTGTCCCCTTAACCTGTGGAGTGAGCCTCACATCAACCCTTAGCGGGTCCAAGACCCCCATCTTTGGCTGGTCGATCTTGTTCTAGGGCCTTATGTCCCCAGTGTGCACTTCCATCCCACCTGCACCCCGTGTGCTCAGCAACTGGTGGGCCTTCCACACGGGGGCCTCTGAAGGGTGCTCCAACTCCCCACAGTCCCCCAGGCCAGGTATTCTCTATGTAATCAGTGTCACCCACAGAGCAACCGGTCACCTCCCAGCACCTGTTCTGCAGGTCCCCAGCACTTGGAAATGACCCACTCCATCACACTCCACCTTACTCTCTGCATCTGTAACACAGAGGTATGGACAGTTAGATCAGCAATCTGAATTCTGGCTAGGTAGAAAATCACCTGTGGAACTGCTGAAATACAGATTTCTGAGCCTAACTGCTGAGAGGTGATGTGAAGCTCTGGGGTGGGCCCAGGGCGTTCCTCTAGGCCATTCTTGGTGACCAGTTCAGGAGGCCTGGTCCTTCCAGGTCTAACTTCCTGCGCTGCTGAAAACCTCTAGGCCACACACAAGCTAGATGGCTCACAGCCCTCCCTCTGCGAGGCCCTTCAGCAGGGCACGAGCCCTCTTGAGGAAGAGGCAGGGGCATTCTACAACATTTTAGGTCACTTCCAATGGCTGTTCGATCTGGGCGATGAGAATGCCTGAGTATAGAAACATCCTCATTGTTCTCAGGATAAAGGAAAGGGTCCTGCCCCATCCTTGATGGAGCAGTGTGTGTATGCGCTCGGTCACTCAGTCATGTCTCTTTGTGACCCCATGGACTGTAGCCCACCAGGCTCCTCTGTCCATGGGCTTCTCCAGGCAAGAGCACTGGAGCGGGTTGCCATTTCCTCCTCCACTGGATCTTCCCAACCCAGGGTTGGAACCCGTGTCTCCTGCACTGGCAGGCATGTTCTTTACCGTCAGAGCCATCAGGGAAGCCCTGATGGGGAGGGGCAGGGGCCATTCCACTGGAGCCAGCCCCCAGGACCAGCCCCCGCCTGTTCCCAGGGTTCTTGGAAGCAGCGACTTGCCGCCAAACTGCTCAGAGCAGCAATTGTCTCGTTCGCCCGGTTGTTATGGAGAGAACCGACACACAGGCAATCAAACCCCTTAGCTCACCTGCCAGAGGAAGAGAGAGAGCGACAAGTGTAACGGGGCGGGGGGGGGGGGGAGAACAGATCTCCCATGTCACTCGGCTCACATTATCCCCCGTAATGAGCTCTGCCCGACAGACTGCTGCTCACACGGCTCACCCAGGTACAGCGCTTACTCGCGGCCGCTTGGTGCCAAGGAAACCCAGAGAAGGCTTCTCGGCACCCCTGCAAGTCTGGGGGGCTGCACCAGGCTCCCTCCGGGGCCTCAGCCTCCCCTCCCCAACGCCCCCTCATCCCAGCTCGCTGAGCAGACCGGAAACCAAACCCTCCTCAAGGCCGAGGCTCAGCTCCCTGTGGAAGCAGACAGCTCACAAGAGCCTTACGCTCTCCAACCCTTCATTTCAGATGCGTAGAAACTGAGGCACCTCAGGGGGTCAGATAGGGGCTGTAAAGGACGTGATTTGAGCCGTGTGTACCTGTGTGTGTGTGTGTGTCAGGGAGGGAAACACAGACAGAGAAAGAGAGGAGGCTATAGAACGCTGTTCCTTGTGAGTTTCCACTGGGGTGGGGAGGAAGGGTGATAATCAAGCTCCCTGACCTTACAGCCCCTGATGAACAATACACATACCTTGACAGGCTAAACTGTCAGGCAGGACCAAGGCCTGGGTGGAGGCTGCAGGGAGGAAATGAGAGTTATGCTAGGCTCTGGAGGAGAGACCGGAGGAAGCGACAGGTGTTAGGTGAGGGCATGGGGGAGTAAAGGGACCCTGGGCTTCCCCTCTGGCTGGGGAAGGGGCAGCCCGGGTCTCCTTAACAAGCTGTTCCCCCACTTAGGACAGGTGAGGGGAGGGAGCAAGATAGAAGTAGAATCAGGTCTCTAAATTCTCGGAGACCTTGATATTTTCTAAAAGCCTAGTTGGTGGAGTTAGGAGGGGCGGGCTCCAGGCCGAGCTTCTGACCAGGACATGGCAGTGGGTGACCCACTCAGCCTCTCTCCTCTAGTTCTTTCTAAGCCTTAACTGTGTGGGGCCGGGTATGAGCCAAGAGTGAGGAAGCAGGCAGGGAGAGGCAGGGGAGTGTCCCTCCTGCATTAATACAGGGTGGACTCGGCAGAACTTTGTGTCCTGGAGAAGAGAAACCTCAGCTCACACACAGGGTTTCCCCAGAAGACCTCCCCAGGAGTCTGCAGGCAGCAAAATAAAACAAACTATAAATTCTTTTTTTTTTTTCTCCCCAGGGGCATAGTAACTCCATTCTCAGTTAACACTGGGCCTGCTTCCCGCCTCCCGCTCTCTCTGTTGCTGGGGGCAGCCTGAGAAGCCTAGATATCTGAGGCAGGAAGGGTCGGGGCCTGGAGGGGAAGCCAAACGCCAATTCTTCCCAGTAGCGGCTCAAGATTTGTCCGCTGCTCTCTCCTCATTGGTTCCTCTCTCTCCTACAGCCAATGGGTGGGCTCCTCGGGCCAGGCTGGACCCAATGAGGCTGAGCCGCAGTCCGGCAGCCTGTCCAGTGGCAGGATGCAGGGAGGGGAGAGGGAGGGAGAGAAACAACCTGGGGAGAGCAAGAAGCGGGGGACTTGGAAGAAACCTCAGTGGTTCCTGAGCAGTAAATGAGTTGGTGTTTAAACGAGATGCAAATGACATGCAAATGAGCCTCTTGTACTTTTGAAGAGAGGCATCGCAGTTTGGCTAAGAGAATAGCAGTTAATCTCGCAGCCCACCAGAGACATCCAGAGTGACCCGCTCCTCTCCTGGGGACTCTCCACTGTCTTTAGGAGCTGCCTGAGCTCCCCAAATAGGTCCTCACCGTATTAGGGCTGCCCACCTCCTCGGTGCTGGGTGCCCCCGACACAGCATCTGCCGGTGATTCCACTTTCTTCCTTTTTCACAAGCTAAATGGGTAAAGAGTGAAAGAGTGCCCTCAGATCTAGAATTCACACCATCAGAGAAGTCTAGTGACTGGTGGGACCCTGCTATCAGTGCAGGGGCCCCATTCACACATGAGGGGCCTGACCCATGTCACACAGCAGTTTGTGGCAAAGCTACTCCTAGTATTCAGGGCCCCAAGACCCACCAACCCTCTGCTCCAGTTCACCGGCTCACCCTGTGAGTGCAGCTTCCCTTCTGAGGCCTGTGAGCTGGGGAACTGCTCGTAGGAGAGAGGGCCCAGCAGCATCCGAGAGAAAAAGCACCTGTCTGGAAACAGCCCGAGTCTCCTCCCAACTCCAGAGCCCAGTTCAGAGGAAGTGGGACCACAATGCCCCAAGGATTCCACACAGTTCTGAGTCTCTCCAGTCTCCGTGGCCCCTCAGCAACAGTCCCTCCCGCTTTCCCCATCTTTGCCCAGACCACTGACATTCCTGGGCCTGGGGCCTCCTCCACCAACTGGGTCCCCTAGTGGTCCACACCTGGGGTGTGGGGATACCGGAGGGAAGAAGGCAGGCAAATATCAGAGCACAGTGTCTCGCGAGCAGATTGGATCAGGGGCTTGAGATGTCAGAAACGACCTCCAGAGGGCAAAGGGGAGCTGGCTGAGTACCCCCGCAAAAGGCAAACAGCCTGAGGAGAAGAGGGGAGCCGGTGAGGGCTGCGGTCCACAGGCTCTCCAGACCAGAGTGCCAGGTGCCCAGAGGAGGAGTCAGCCCCCGACTCACCTCCCGCAGCCCTTGGCAGGCTTTGGAGCCCACCTTCTCGCCCTCAACGGACTTGGCCGAGCCCATCTCTGCAGTCAGCCCCAGTCCAGGATGTAAGGCCCCCACGTGAGCCCACCCGGGGGGCTGGGGAGGAACAAGGAAGCAAGCCTGTCATACACTCCCTGACAGGAACCCCTGTAGTTCAGAGGCCAGCCCCCTGTGCATAGTAAAAGTCTGATAAATAGACATGTTAATTGATTGGCTAATAAATTGATTCGTGTTGGAGACAGCCAGTGACTTCTCATCCCCTCCCCAAACCTTTTCAGATTCAGATAGAGAACCCAAACCTCAGACTACAAGGTCACAGCTGGCCAGGGACCAGATCTGACACAGAGGGCCAGCGATTATCCCCACCCAGGAAGGTCACGGTGTTTCCCAGATGGCTCAGCAGGTGAAGTGCATGCGTGCTCTAGGGACTGCGACCCCACCAGGCTCCTCTGTCCATGGGATTTTTCTCAGGCAAGAATACTGGAGTGTGTTGCCATTTCTTTCTCCAAGGGATCTTCCTGACACAGAGATTGAACCCACATTTCCTGCACTGGCAGACAGATTCTTTACCATTGAGCCACCAGGGAAGCCTCACTCTGAGCCTTAGTTTCCTCACTTATAAAAGAAGAGTGAATATTTATTTTCAGATAAACAAAATAAAATTAGGTAATAAAATGTGTGAAATGCTCTCCACACTGTCTGGCACAAGACAGGTACTCAACAAATCTTAATCCTTTTTTTTTCTTATATTTCTACAGAAAATAATATTTGGCTTTTACTCCTGCCAAATATTCTTTCCTTCCCATTGTCTATGTGGCAAACTCCTATTCATCCTGCAGTGCCCAGCAGAGCAGCATGAAAGCCAATAAAAAGTAGTAGTTAGGATGGTACAATGGATAAGAATCCACCTGCCATTGCAGGGACACGGGTTTGATCCCTCGTCCAGGATGATTCCACATACCTTGGAGCAACCAAGCCTGTGCCCCACAGCTACTGGGCCGGTGCACTGTAATTACTGAAGCCTGTGTGCCTAGAGCCCAGGCTCTGCAACAAGAAAAGTCATCACAATGAGAAGCCCGAGCGCCTCAGTGACGAGTAGTCTCCTTTCGCTGCAACTAGAGAAAGACTTCTCCCAGCAATGAAGACCCAGTGCAACCAAATATAAACATTTAAATAAATAGATTATTTTTTCAAGTAGTAGTTAAACAAGTACAAACTGTTGACCCACTGTTCCTGGGTTTGAGTTCTGATTCTGCCAATTACTGTGTGACCTGAGATAAATCACTTAACTTCTCTGTCCTTCAGTTTCTTCCCCTGTTCCATGGGATTATTATGAGGATACAACGTGCATGATGTACTTAGACCAGTGTCTACTACTTAGTAGGTGCTCTGGTGGTACTGGTGGTAAGGAATCTGCCTGTCAATACAGGAGATATAAGAGATGCAGATTCGATCCCTGGGTGGGGAAGATCCCCTGGAGGAGGGCACGGCAACCCACTCCAGTATTCTTGTCTGGAGAATCTCATGGACAAAGGAGCCTGGGTCGGGTAGTGGGGGGGGGGTACAGTCCATAGGGTCACAAAGAGTCAGACATAACTGAAGTAACTTAACACACACACGCTGTGAGTTTTTTAAAATTAAATGGCCAGCTCAGATGTCATCTGAAAAATCTGATATGTTACTGATTGAAGCTGAGCTTGTGACACTGCTCTTAGCTGTAAATGATCCTAGGCGTGGGCTCCCCTCCACGTTGCCCAGGGTGGCCTGTACATCACAGAGCAGAGAGTGAAGGTCAACAGATGAACTATAAACTAAGTGGAGAAACTAGGGCATGAGCTGACCTGGGGGCCAGGAGTCTAGAAGCAATCCAAACCCCAGACCTAACTACCTCTCACTTCTACATTTCTGGGGAACTTAAAAACCAGACAGATTCTCCTCTCAAATGGCTTAGGCACTGTTCTTTCAGAGGTGGTTTCTCAAGGTCATTGCAAACATGGGATCTAACAGCCCCTCCCTGCAGCCTTCCTCCTGGGGAATATAGTGCCACCGAGACCCAACTCTTAGCTTCACAAATGCAAGATGTGTTCTGATCATTTTCAGGCTCCCTCCCACCCACCACCGGCTCTCTATCCCCTGAGCCAGGCAGCAGCGTAGCCACAGTCAGGAAATCCTATCTAGCCTTGGCTTGACATTTCAACAGTCCAAGACTTGGAGATAAAAGTTGTCACTGAACAAAGTTCATTTCCCCCCACCTTCTCCTTTTCAGAGGCTTGATAGGCATCAGTGTGGGTGCCGAGATGGTCCTTTGCCTCTTGCTGCTGCTGCTGCAATTCCTGCTTTTTAGGGAGGGAGCCTTCACAATTGATGATTACAAAGAAGCAGTTTATCACCTGTGCTTTTATGATTGCTGCAACTAAGGGGAAAAAGATGTCCTTTCAGATAAGCATTTGAAGGAGGGGGGAGAAAGATTTTCAAAGCTTCCTTTGTTCTCTTGAAGAGCCATGCCATAGCATTCTGGCAAGCAGCCCAGGAGAAAGGAGAATTTTAAAAACACAATCTGAGCTGACTTCAAGCCACTACACCATCCCTGTCATCAATTAGGGATGTTACTTTACAAGGGGTATGGACCATTGTCTCATCTAGCCTGCTCTCCCTAATTGGGTGTGAACTTGTGATGAATTCTCCCGAAAAGGGCTCCATGCTTAGAGGTCCTCTCCTGCCCCTTGGCACTCAAGGCCAGCTTGGATTGGGCTGGCACAGGCCTCTGGGGCACGTTGCTGGCAGGCAGATAAGAGAAGGACCTTTCTGAGACCCTTCAGTGCAGATAGAGAGCATAGACCCAGAATTTAGAGAAGAGCAGGCTGCCTATCCATGCTGGGAACTGAACTTGGGTAGCCAGGGAAAGGATGGAAGGTCAATTCTGTGCTTCCTGCCAATTACATCCCTGCCCAGTTGCAGCCTAAGGTCCTTCCCACCCACCCCCTAACCAGGGTGCAGAGAGCTTTCAGGGCCTCAGTCTTCAAAGGAATGGATTGAGCTTCTGCAGATCCAATAAATACTGTGCTCAAGAAGCCTGTATACCCTGAGTCACAGCCTTGCCACTACCAACAATCAAGGAACAACCATCTTCCTTAGCAAAGTGAAAATCCAATCTGCCAGTTTGTGATGGAGGAAACTGCTGGAGTGAAAGAGAAGTGGGATCTGGAAGTGTACAGGACCACCTAGGCCTTTGGAGAAGATAGAGCCTGGAGATCAGAGAGCCCTGGACCACCAAGCAATCTGCAGAAGATGGAGCCTAGAGCTCATGGACCCTGGGACCGCCTAGCATCCTGAGAAAGTGAAGCCCAGGGCACAGGTGATCCCCACTTCACCTTGCAACCCCAAATGTAGGGAGGACCATTTTCTTTTTCTCTATAGTATAGTGAGATCAAGGTAGAAAGGTAAAGAAAACTTTCCCAAAGCTTCAGGAAGAGCAAAAAGGGAATAAACACAGAGCAATACAAAACCAGAGCCCTGGTTCAAGACCTACTCCTGGCTCATGTTCAACATGGCACCCTCCTGAGGCTGCTGCCCACCAGGATGGACCCTGGATTGAACCCTTGCCAGAGGCCACCTTTCTCTCAGCCAGGGTCCTGGAGGTCATGTCCAAACAAGTGAGATGGGATTTACACTACATCCCACCTTAGATCTGCCTTTTGAGTTCTAGGTTCTGTCCCAGAACCCACCAGGATAATTAACGCAAGGAATATCCAGCAAATATCTCCAGAAGGAAACCTCAGCAGGCCTCAGTATCATGAGCATCGAGAAATGCAATCCTATAACCTCTCCCATGAGCAAGAAACACAGAATTCAAAAGCAAAGGGCTGTTCTCCTAGTCTAAGAAAGCCTAGCCCACTTGAAAACTTGGTCTTCAGCCTGCGTTTCCTCTTATCCCTTCAGTTCTCTATGGCATTAAAACTGTGCCCTGCATGGCTCTAACCAATTCCCTGTCCTATGCACAGTCCTGGATGCAATTCCCTAGAACTCTTATTTGCCAGTTGGGTCCCTATATTGATCAGATGGATCATCTGTATCCACGATAAAACAACCACCTGACTTCTAGCACTAACTCCTGACCCCACCCTACTGCTGACCTACTCTCTGATACCAACTTGAACAAATGCTAAAAGTCATCCCACATCTACTTAGAACTTGTGAATGGAGGATCTGGTGGCCCTTTCACCAGCAACCAGCCATATTGCTGAGAGCGACGATAACCATCCGGGCACCAGAGATAAGAAAACGAGTCAGAGATCTGGAAATGAACAAAACTGTTCTACATGAGGCAGGAATTTACCTGATACTCTGAAGAGGGAAGATAAAAAAGAAAAGAAGCAGAAAGAGCTGGCAAGATGGCCAAAGGTTGTACGTCACCCAATGAACTGAACCATCTCTTCAATCCCTGCATTTTCTAATCTCCAACAAGTCAACAAAAACTCAGAAAATCTGGAAGCGCTTAGATGGTATATGGAAACCAACAAAGGAGAGGATACAGACAAGCCTGGGAGTGGAGCATCTGAAGTATGAAATACTAAGTGAAGGAGCTCAAGAAATCACAGGGTAACATCACAGGCCACAGAATTGAGGTTCCAGCCAACTTCAATAGATCTCTTAAGTTTCAGGAGGTTTCAGTTCATACCTTAAAGTGTAAACATCACAGCTGCCATTTTATTAAGTACCTACTATGTGGCAAATTTTGCATAATTTGCTCTTTTAAGCCCATATAATCCTGTGAGGTAGGTATTATACCTACTTTAGGGATAAGGACACTGAGGTTCAAAGTGGTTAAATAAACTCCCCAAGATCATACAACTGTTTTGTCAGAAGCAGTCCTTTGGGCAGCTGAGTCCAAAATCCATGCTCTTTCCACCATGATATGTTGGACTCCAGAAGTGTCCTGATTCTCTTCCATCTTCATCTCAGTCTCATGTCGTTTTCCTTTAATCTGCTCCTGAAAGCCCAGCTTGGGTCTGTGGCAACATCCACCGAGTTAGACCACAGTCAGTCAGCCATTAAACTCTTGCCATTTGCCAGGAATTGTGCAAGAGATTGAGAATTCCAACGCAAGTACGATACAAGCAATGGCCAAGTGCTGGGTGCCATAATAGATATGTACGTAGGGTTCTATGGGATAGCACAGGTGGAGCCCAGGTCCTGGCTTAGGGCAAGGAGTGGAGATCAGGGCATTGAAGTGCCAGGAGGTTCTTTGGGTGAAATGGTGACATGGACCACACACAGTCTCCCAATGTCAAACAGCGGAGCCTAGAGATCCCCTAGGGACTGTGACTTTTTTTTCCCACTTCATTCCTTTGCCAATCAGGAATGACAGAAAACACAGATGGCCTTAACAGACCCAGTCCTACCTTGAGGGAAAAGAAAAATCAAGCTAACATTTTCTGAGTATCTATGTTTCCAGTACCCCTTCAGTCTATATAACTTGATTTTGCTATGAGAGTAAGAGAGTGGTTGACTTAACCCAACCTAGGGCGTTCAGCTGGAGAAGACAGAGCCGGGATTGCAGACCCAGCCCCGCCTACTCTGAAGTCCATGAATGAGCTTTGGGAAGAAGCTGCTGGATGTCCACTTGAATCTACTGGTAGATTAAAGGCGAGCACAGCCAGTACCACGTGCTGTGTGGGTCTGTGCCAACCTGCCTTTGCCCAGACCCTCCCCATGTCAAAGGACACAAAATAATAAAATAAAAGGACCCAAGGGCTTGAGTCCATGCTTATCCATGCTCTTCAGCCTCTTTTGCACCAAAGACCCTTCCCTGGAGCTGCCGTGATTCCCTACATCTCCACCTCCCCTGCCCAGCTGGGAGTCCTGAGCATCAGCCTCAGGAAAATGTCAGCCAGGCCTGGCCAAGCATATGCCTGTGTCATTGGCACCACAGGGAGCTCCAGCAGTCGGGAGGTGGAAGAACCCGTGCCAGGGGCGGGGCAGATGGCTTCTCATCGGCCCTGCCATGGGTCTGAGAACCCTCCAACCTACTCTTGGCTTCCTCTCTGATACAAGGGCTGCCCATGAGCCTTCATCTCCCCCGCCCATGGCAACCCACCCGGCCCTCGGTTCCCTGCTAGCCCACGAGCTGGCAGAGACTCCTGCGGTGTGATCCCCTCTGCCACCTGCCGGTTGTCACTCTTCATTGAGCATCGCTGCCCTTCCACGGGGCTGTGCTCCCAGGCCCCAAGCTTCCAATCTGCTCTCTGGGAGGCTGACAGAGGATGGGCAGGGCCAGGAGAGGCCTCCCTACCTCACTCCCACCAGCTCCTTGCCCAGGGCCTGGTTGCTGGAACAAGAGCTAGGAACCCAGATGGTGATTGCTGCCATCTAATTATGCATGCATATGATATTAGCCAAAAGCATTTGACAGTCTCCTGCAGGCTCAGGCAGATCAAATGGAGAGGCGCGCAGGTTCAAGGATTACTCCAGCAGGGCAAAGGCTGACAAGACTGCCTACTGCCACTCGAGCGGCCACTGGCAGCCCATCTCCTCCCAGCAGACTCCTCACTCTTCACCCAAGGGAAGAGGAAAATCTGGGGCCAGCAGCGGCTGGAGTCCTCCGAGGTTCCTGGCTCTTGGCCTTTCCCTAACCATGACCTGCCAGTCCCATTACTAAAGATCTTGAACTTCACCAGGAGAGAAGCAAAGGGTTGTTGTGTCCCCTAAGGGGCAACTATGGAGAATTCTGTTCATGTCCTGATAATCAGGAAGCAGTCTCACGTTCTTTCGAGATAACCGCCTCTGTCTCACCGGTTGATAACCCCTTATCTAGAAGGAAACTTCAACCCGTGTGGCACTTTTTAAAGTTTGTATTTACTTATTTGGCTGCAATAAGTTTTTGGCTGCACTGAGTCTTCGCTGCTGCGTGCAGGCTTCCTCTAGTTGCAGTGAGCCAGGGTTCCTCTTGGTTGCAGTGCACAAACTTTAGGCACTTGAGCTCAGTAGTTGTGACACACGGGCTTAGTTGCTCCCCAGCATGTGGAATCTTACTGGATCAGGGATCAAACCCACGTCCCCTGCATTGGTAGACAGATTCTTATCCACTGTATCACCAAGGAAGTTCACATGTGGCACTTTTTGCAATTAATCAAGAACTATTATTGCCTTGGCCTGGCCCAGCTTCCTGAAGGTTAGATACTGTTTGGTTTTATTTTCTTTCTGGAACCTAAGAAATGTGCTAGTGTATACCTAGCACATGCTTTGTATACACTAGGGGTGTAAGACAAGTTTCTTGAGCTCAGTTTCACAATTCCAGTCAGCTGTTTTCTGGTTATCTGCTATGATGGTACCACGCCAGACACTGGGAAATGGACATGAACAGACTGCAGCTCCTGCCCTGTAAAATTCTCATCTAGCCTGCTAAGATTTAATTGTGAATGACGGCAAGGGAAGAGGGACCCTCAAGAAGGATAAAAACAGGTGGGGGGCTGAAGGCAGAGGCTGGAGTGAGTCACGGGAACAGGAAGCGTCTAGGGAAAGTAAAGAAGGACTTGCTGAGGATTTCAACATTTGCATTGCCAGTGTACATTCACTGTGTATGAGGCGGGGGGTTCACAGGGGGTCTCACCTCCAGGGATATACAAGGACGTCAAGAGAACAGGATATGTCTGTACAAAGATAGCATTGCCTCCTGTACTTGTCACTTAAGAAGCAAGAGAATGGCATGGAGAAAGACCTGTAGACCACAGCAGTCAGACTCATCAGCTGTTGGGAGTTACCAGAGCACAGCAGAGAAGAGCCAGTCCTTGGCAGCAGGATGGGGAAGGCAGGATGGAGCAGGAAGCCAGCACTCACGTGCCCCTGGGGTGGGCTAGGTGAGATGGAAGCTGACCTAGCTGAAGATAATGATATTTGAGGCTCAGTCCAGTGAATAAGCGGTTACCAAGGGACACAGCTGTCTCCATCTGGACCAGGGTAAGAGCTCCAAGAAGATATAGAGGCTCATGTTTAAGGACTGAGATTCAGCTGATTCCTGGAACGAGGATTTGTGGACACACAGGACAGAGCGCTAAGGCCCTGTCAGAACTAGAATTCAGGCACATAACCAGTGTCATCAGAACGGGCACGTGGCATTGAGGTGAGGCCAGCAAAAGGACTGCAGGCATTCCCACTGGGTCCCTTTGGAGTAGCCCTCCTCACCCATTGATTCTCTCTGGCCTGGGCCCAGGGCTAGACTTCCTTTCACGGGAAGGAACAACACTCCAGCTGTGGGCAGGATCGGCTCGAGGCTGGGCCCAGGAAGGGTTTTCCGAGAATAGGTAGGATTTGACTTGGGTTCTAAAGGATGAAGAGAGAAGGGCATTAAAGGCAGAGCCATGGAGTTAGAAAAAACACAGAGGTGGAACATTTGTTTAGCATGCTTCTGGTCCATGTTGGAAAAAGTGTTCTACTGGAGTTTAATACTCAGATGAAAGAATATTGCTTATTTCATTGGGGAGGGTGGATTGTGGGTAGACTGTAAGAGGGAGTGCCCTGCTCACATCATCTGTGGAAAAATTCAAGAAGAGAATAGCAAATCCTCTCATAAGTTGCTGCGAACCCCAGAGGAAAGTTCTAGGTAGGAAACAAGGAAAGAGATTGACTCGGGTGTGTGTGTGTGTGTGTGTGTGTGTGTGTGTGTGTGTAGGACTGGGTGCTGCATGAGCATGGCTGCGTTTGCATTGTGCTCGCTAGGTTCACTCCACACCTGGCTTTGGGTCCAGGGCTAAGCTTCTGAATTAGACATGGGATACAGACAAGGCAACGCCCGCGGCCGGTCCCCACCTTTCCCTCCAGCAGCTTTCTTCTCCTTCCCCTCGTCTTCCCTCGCTCTTTGTCTCTAGACCGAAGTCTTCCAGCTCCCCCACCAGCAGCCTGACTGCCTTCCAGCCACAGGAAGGCTGGCGTGTCAGGCTGTGGATCACCACGCAAGGGCTGATACCTCGTGGGTAATGAAGAGAGAAAAAGCATCAGGGGTGTTTAGGGGAGATGACAGCTGATCACAGAGGCCTCCTCCTTGCCCAGATGTATTTTGTCAACTGATCACTCAGCAGACTGGAGAGGGAGCTCAGTCGAGACCTCTGGGTGCTCCGGAGAGACGGGGACTCTTTTGATCCCAGATGCGCTTAACTGTGGTCTGAGCCACACTCCCACTGCTCCCCTGGTGGGGCGGAATGAGGAGGGGACAGACTCCCTTTGAAGCTCATCCTGGGACAGGGCACAGCTTCCTCTCCCTGTAGAAAAATGAGAGCGGCAAGCTGTGATGTGCTCGGAAGTCAAATCTCCTGAAAGCAGAGAAGATGTTCTCTCCAGGGGTACTAAGGCTTTTTGCATAGTCCTGACTTTCTCACAGCTCCTTCATCCTGTGTAGACAACAACAGAGATGTGTGACCTTGAAAAGCCACCAAATCTCTCTGAACTTCAACCTCATTATCAGCAAAACAGGAATGACTCTCCATTTTCTTAACTCTGAGATACCATCGAGCGTAAGACCCATCATTGTTTTATTTATCACTAAGAAAAAAATAAATGCTACCAATTAAACTGTGACATGCCATCAATTGTCAGACACATCCTGATGTCAGAGATGTTAAAGTGAGAAAAAAATGTCAGTGCAAAAAATTATGAAATAGGATAATAATAACTCTCACTGCACCGGGTTTTGGAGAGATCAAGTGAGCTGAGGAGCAGTGACTTATTTTGTAAACTCTGAAACTCTATGTCTGGGAGTGAAGAGACCCAAGATGGACCTGAGCTGTGTACCATTGGGAGCATTTCTTGACCTCTCAAATTGGGCAGGCTCATCTTTCATGGGTGATCATGAGGCTTACACATAAAGCATGTCACCTAGTACCTGATCATTATTATATTCTACCAAGAATGGTTCTTTATCCAGTGAGGGGAGAGTAAAAGCACCTCCTAGGGTTGTCACGAGGATTAAGAGATAACCTTTGTCAGACTTCCCTGATGGTCCAGTGGAGTGGTTAAGAATCCACCTGTCAATCCAGGGGACACAGGTTTGCTCCCTGGTCTGAGAAGATTCCACATGCTACGGGGCAACTAAGCCCAAGTGCCACAACCACTGAAGCCCAAATGCCTAGAGCCCATGGTCCCCAACAAGAGAAGCCACCGTAAGGAGAAGCCCATACATTGCAACTAAAAAGTAGCCCCTACTCACAACTAGAGAAAACTCGTGTGCACCAACACAGTCAAAAATAAATAAACATTTTTTTTAAAGAGAGATAATCTATTAATTGATGCTTTTGAACTGTGGTGTTGGAGAAGACTCTTGAGAGTCCCTTGGACTGCAAGGAGATCCAACCAGTCCATTCTGAAGATCAGCCCTGGGATTTCTTTGGAAGGAATGATGCTAAAGCTGAAATTCCAGTCTTTTGGCCACCTCATGCAAAGAGTGGACTCACTGGAAAAGACTCTGATGCTGGGAGGGATTGGGGGCAGGAGGAGAAGGGGATGACCGAGGATGAGATGACTAGACAGCATCACTGACTCGATGAACGTGAGTCTGAGTGAACCCCAGGAGTTGGTGATGGACAGGGAGGCCTGGCGTGCTGCGATTCATGGGGTCGCAAAGAGTGGGACACGACTGAGCAACTGAACTGAACTGAACTGAATCTATTAATATATTTGTATTATAGGTATTCAAACACATTAGCTCCTTCAAGTTCCTTCTGGGGGCTTCCTAGGTGGCTCAGTGGTAAAGAATCCACCTACCAATGCAGGAGACCCAAGTTTAATCCCTGGGTTGGGAAGATCCCCTGGAGAGGGAAATGGCAATCCACTCCAGTATTCTTGTCTGGGAATCCCACAGATAGAGGAATCTCAAGGGCTGCAGTCCATGGGGTCACAAAGAGTCAGAAACAACTGCACATGAAAACTATAATTCCTTTTTAGGACTTATTCTACAGGATCGAATCTAGTTAGTACTTGGATCGGAGAACTTATTCTGCCATTTAGTATATTTATTGTGTACTTACCTCTTTTGTTCTTTATGGTGCAAGGACTGTGGTTTATGCTCATTTAATAGAGGCAGGATGGAATTGTGACAATGGAATGGATTTTAGGGTTGGACAGAAAGCCCTAGGTTCAAATCCAAGCCCACCACTTATGCACCAGTGGTGTGACCTTGGCTAAATTGCTTCATTCTGTTAAGTCTCCATTTCCTTATCTAAAAGTATCATCTCTAAAAATACTCCCACGGACATGCCTGGCTCATTCAACATGATTAGTACTATTTGTTGAGTGTATGAATGAAGAGGCAAGAGGGAAGCTACCCCCAACTGGACTCCCCCAAGTGAAACCCTGGTTACCCTCATCTGCTCTCCTACCTCCTCATCTGCTCTCCTACCTCCTCATCTGATTATCACTAAGTTCTGAATATGCTGTCTCCTTAATAGTTTAGAATCTTTCTCCCGTCTGTCTTGCTGGTAAACTCTCAACCCAGGCCACCAGACTTTCTAGGCTGAATTCCCACAAGAGTCATTAAACCATCTTCTGTAGCAGACTCTGTTGGTTTTTCTGTTCAGGCATCCACCTCTCTCCCACATGGAGAAAAGGGAAGTCTGGATTCCTCAAAGCCAATCATGTAAATTCATTCACCATGTCAGTGATTCATTTAGGACCCACATCTGGCCACATCTTAAAACAGTGTCAGAACCAGTGACACATAATCAATGTTTGTGGAAGGTCCATCCACATCTCTACAAATGACCCAATTTATTCTTTTTCAGGTCTGAGTAATATTCCAATAAAATAGATAACTAGTGAGAACCTACTGTGTAGCTCAGGCAACTCTACTCAATACTCTGTGGCGACCTAGATGAGAAGGAAATTCAAAAAAAGAGGGGATGCATGTAAACATACAGCTGATTCACTTTGCTGTACAGCAGAAACTAACACAGCATTGCAAAGTAACTACACTCCAAAAAGTTAATTTTAAAGAAGAAAGCAAGTTTTTTATACTTTTCAAAGAAATATTTGTGGAAGGAAGGGAGGAAAGAAAGGAGGAAGGAGGAAAAGGGAAAAGAAGGAAGAAAAGGAAACAGCCTTTTTACCCCATGCTCTCTTCCAGACAGTTGTCAGGGGATTTTTAGGCTCTGGATATGGGGAGAGAGGGCTTCCCCAGGGGCTCAGTGGTAAAGAATCTGCCTGCCAATGTAGGAGACATGAGTTTGACCCCTCAGCCAGGAGGATCCCCTGCAGAAGGAAATGGCAACCCACTCCAATATTCTTGCCCAGAGAATCCCATGGACAGAGGAGCCTGGTGGGCTACAGTCCATGGGGTCGCAAAGAATTGGACATGACTTAGAGACTAAACAACAAGAAGAGAAGGCTCCTACCAGAGAGTATTATAAACGTGTGCTTGATTCTTCCTCCTGAAAGAGAAAGTGAGTGAAGCCGAGGAACCATTTCCTTCCGATAACAAACTAACATGAGGCTATAAAGGTAGAGTACCCCAAAGATTTCATCTATAAATAAATGGTGCATCTGGTGTGGAAACTGTCTTGGTAGGGAGGGTAAAGAATAGGATGATGCTCACTATTTTCCTTTCCTTCCTCCCTTTTCTCCACAAATATTGATCAAGTTCCAGTCTGATACTACGGCTACAGGCTCTGCACCTTTCCAGACTGGTCCAGACCGTGGAGGTGGGGACAGGCTGTGTCAATGAGCTGAGCACTGCGCTGAGTGCCCTGGGAAGGGAGCTGCTCGGGCAGCGGGGAGCAGAGGCCAGATGCTGGGCTGGCTGACCTGGGGGGCGGTAGGAAAAGAACAATCCCTCCCCCAGAGGCAGTGAGGCAGCTGATGGTTCACTGCTCCCCACTGGGAGAGAGGCGAATTGTATTGGCTTCCTATGGCTGCTGTCACAAATGACCATAAATATAGTGGCTTACACAGACTTATCGTCTTACTGTTCTGGATGTCAGATGGTCAAAATGGGTTTCAGTGAGCTAAAATCAAGGTGTTAGCAGAGGCACATTCCCTCCTGGAAGTTCTAGGGGAGGATTCATTCCCTGGCCTCTGGCAGCTTCTAGAAGATGCCCACTTTCCTTAGCTTCTCCACCCTCCAAACAAGTAATATTGGGCCAAGTCCTCCTCATGCTGCCATCTCTCTGGTTCTTCACTTTCTGCTCTTTCTTCTGCCTTTAAGAACCCTGATGGGGGCCTCCCTGGTGGGCCACAGTTAAGAATCTGCCTGCTAACGCAAGGGACATGGGTCCGATCCCTGGCCTGGGAGGATCCCATGTGCTGCTGGGCAACAAAGCTCATGAGCTATGATTACTGAGCCCACGCACCCTAGAGCCCATGCTTCAGAACAAGAGAAGCCATTGCAACTAAGAGTAGCCCTCATTCACTGCAACTAGAGAAAGAACGCATGCAGCAACAAAGACCTGGTACGGCCAAAAGTGAACCAATCAATAAAAAAAATTTTTTTTAAAGATTCCTGATGATTGCATTGGGTCCACTTGGATAATCCAGAATAATCTTCCTATTCTAAGGCCAGCTGATTAATTCCATGTGTAATTTTATTTCCCCTTTGCCATGTTAGATAGCATATTCACAGGCTCCAGGGATTAGAGTGTGGACAAATTTGGTGGCAGTTGGGGGACATTATTCTGCCTACTTTTCTACCTTCTGATGCCCAAAGATATACATCCATCCTACAAGCAAAACACAAATACATTCACTCCACTTCTGGTACCAAACTTTACATTGCGTGGGTGCACGCTAAGTCACTTCAGTTGTGTCCAATTCTTTGCAACCCTATGGACTGTAGCTAGCCAGACTCCTCTGTCCAAGGGACTCTCTAGGCAAGAACTGGAGTGGGCTGCCATACCATTCTGCAGAGGATCTCCCTGACCCAGGGATGGAACCTGCCTTTCCTATGTCTCCTGCACGGCAGGTGGGTTCTTTACCACTGCACCACCTGGGAAGCCCACAAAAGTTATACACATGTCAGGGCTTAACCAGAGAAGCAGAACCAGTAGGAGGTATGTATATATTAAGAGATTTATTGCAGGAATTGGCGTACAAGATGGTAGAGGCTGGCTAGGCTAGTCTGAAATCTGACTAGAACGCTGGGGCATGGCCTGAAGTTGCTGCCCATGGGTGGGATGTCTTCCTCTCTAAGAGAATCCTCAGCTCTGGCATAAGTGCCTTTCAACAGACTGAATCAAAACTGCCCAAAGTATCTAGGATAACCTCCCCTACCTAAAGTCACCTGATCATGAATTTTAATCATATCTACATTAGACCTCCACAGCAACACATAGATTAGTATTTGACCGAATAACTGGGGACGGTAGCCTAGCTAGGCTGACATCTGACACATGAAAGAGACCATCGCACAGATGGAGGTAGCTTCCTAAAGTCCCTGTCCTCTGCCTCAGACTGTTTACCACAAGCCCCTGTAAACCTGGAGTGGATGCTTAGTCCTGAGGATGGCCTTCTCCATGAAGTTAAATGGGCCCAGGGAACTGTGAAAGTTGATTCTTCGGCTCTGCTCCACTGTTCCCTGAGATTAGAAGTACCTAAGGACAAAGGCCAGGGTTTTGTATTTATGTCTGTATCTAGCAGGACCTAAGCTAATGCTCCTTGTATAGGTGACACTCAGGGAATGCTGGTTGGAAGAATCTTGTCATTGTTGAATACATATTCTCCCCTGTTTCTAACCAGACAGCCCACTATGGCAGCTCTGAATCTGACTGCATTTTCAGCTACTAATTCAGACAAGGGTATAATACAGTTTCATATATACCCAGGTGGCATTGGTAATAATGGAAAATCATTCTAGGAATGGCAGTGGGGTGGGTGATACTGAAACACACAAGTAGAGAAAGAGGCCATGGTATCTCTTTGTAGAGACATTTATAAGCAGGAAAGAGCCCAGTCTGGCTGCATCAGAATGAATACTGACTTATCCAGAGACAAGCTCCAAAAGTTTGCCCACCTGATGCCAAGAGCCAACTAATTGGAAAAGACCAAAAAGTGGGTGATGACCCAACCTCTGCAAATTCCTGCCCCTTTCCCAAAATAGTTGGAATAATCCTCCCACTCATTAGCCTATGAAGTCACCCAGCCCATAAAAGCTAACCACACATTTCGAGGCTGCCCGTGCCGTCTGTGGCACCCCACTCCAGTACTCTCGCCTGGAAAATCCCATGGATGGAGGAGCCTGGTAGGCTGCAGTCCACGGGGTCGCGAAGAGTCGGACACGACTGAGTGACTTCACTTTCACTTTTCACTTTCATGCACTGGAGAAGGAACTGGCAACCCACTCCGGTGTTCTTGCCTGGAGAATCCCAGGGACAGGGGAGCCTGGTGGGCTGCCATCTGTGGGGTCACACAGAGTCGGACACGACTGAAGCGACTTAGCAGCAGCAGCAGCTTGCCATCTGCAATGGCCCATACTCTGTCTCTGTCAGCGGAGTGTGTTTCTCTCTGAATAAATCCACTTCTTACCTCTCACTTTGTCTCTCACCAAGTCCTGAACAAGGTTTGTAATTTCAGCTTAAAAGACCACCAGTTCAAGTCCCAATATGAGCTACATGGTTTCATGAGGATTCTGGAGGCTGGGGGCCCAGACATCGTTTCATGAGGATTCTGGAGGCTGGGGGCCCAGACATCTTCAACCTCTGTTCCCACACCGCTGAGGTGTGATTCTGGAGGAAGCAAGCCTTTCTGTAGGTGGTCGGGCAGCCACACTTCTCCTTGGAACTCCTCAGGCCTGTCTGGGCTCCTGTCAACCCTGCAACCTGGGCCCGGCGGATGGCGTGTAAACCCCTTGCCAGGGACCCACTGGTTTGGGTTTAAACTTGAATCAAGTTCCCTCCAACTCTCCCTCCCCCACTCCTCCCCACCCCCTGGCTGAAATCTTATCTCCTTTTGGGCTGAGAAAGAGACTGTTATTCTCCACAGTCTGGTTTATGATATAAAATCTGTGCTCTGAGCCCTCTGGCTTTGGCTTTTGATATTTAAAGCCAAGCTTTTGAAATTCAAAAATACCCTTTTTTCTCTCAAGCACCTTGCCCTTAGAATTGAAATCCGTGGCTCTCAATACCATTGCCTCTACAATAGATTTACAAAAGGCTACTTAAGAGCTCAAAAGCCAGGAAAGGGACTCTTTGTTCTCTCTGTATGGTCCCTACCCTAAGGGCAATGCAGAAAAGCACAGCTGCCTCTGGAAAGGTGAGGCGGAGAAGTGAGGGGGTTAAAAGATTGGAAAAGCACCAGTTTAATAGCAAAATTTTACTGTGAGGCATTTATAAAATGCTGAGGTGTGTTTCCCCAAGGCTTAGCGAAGTGTGGTTTTCATGACTCATTCCAGTAAAAGTATTAAGAAAAGCAAGCAATAGGGCCTTTATAAATATTGACACAAATCGTTGACAGGTAAATTTATTGTGTTCATTTCTGAGCATTTGTTAACTTGAGCTTTTTGAAGATAATCTTAGAATTTCTATAACATGCAATTTTAAATACATCACTTATTTTATACTTGAAAGAGTACATTAAAGTATTTATAAGAATTCACACATCTATGGTCAACTAATTCTTGACAAAGGTGCAAACACACTCCAGTGAAAAAAGGGTAGTCTTTTCAACAAATAGTGCTGGGACAAGTGTATATCCATATTTTAAAATATTAACTTCTATTCGTACACCCACCATTTCTCAAAATTAACTCCAAATGAATTATAGTCTTAAATGTAAGACCTAAAACAGTAAAAGTTCTGGAAGAAATTATAACAGTGAATCTTCGTGAACTTAGAGTAGGCAAAAACTTCTTCGACACGACATCAAAAACACCATTAATAAAAAAATGATAATCTGAACTTTATTAAAATTAAAAATTTCTGCTCTTGAAAAGATACCGTTGATTGAAAAGATAAGCCAGGGACAGGAAGAAAATATTAGAATGTATATCTTAAAAAGTACTTGGATCCAGGGTGAATAAGGAGTTTTAAAAATTCAACAATAATACAAACAACACAATTTTTCCTCATGAACAAAAGATTTGAAGACATTTCACCAAAGGAGATACAGGAATGGCAAATAAGCACAGGAAAAGATGCTCTACGTCGTTAGTCACTGTTGTTGTTCAGTGCCTAAGGCATGTCTCACTCTTTGCAGAACGCAGCATGCCAGGCTTCCCTGTTCTTTCTATCCCAGGGCTCGAACCCAGGTCTCCCACATTGCAGGAGGACTCTTTACCAGCTGAGCCACAAGGGAAGCCCAAGAATACTGGAGTGGGTAGCCTATCCCTTCTCCAGTGGATTTTCCCGACCCAGGAATGAAACCAGGGTCTCCTGCATTGCAAGTGGATTCTTTACCAGCTGAAAGCCCACTCTCTCCCAGAGTTTGCTCAAATTCATGTCCGTTGAGTTGGTGATGCTATCTAACCATCTCATCCCCTGTCACTCCCTCTCCTCCTGCCCTCAATTTTCCCCAGCATCAGGGTCTTTTCCAGTGAGTTGGCTCTTGGCATCAGATGGCCAAGTATTGGAGCTTCAGCACCAGTCCTTCCAATGAATATTTAGGGTTGATTTCATTAGGATTGACTGATTTGATCTCCCATTACAGGAATGTAAATTAAAACCATGATGAGATACCACTAGCAGAATGATTAACATGAGAAAGGCTGACCATGTTTAAAGTATTGGCAGGGAATTCTCATACACTGCTGTTGGGAATATAAAATGGTAGAACCACCGGGGAAAATAGTTTGACAATTTCTTAAAAAGTTTATACATTTGTTGTTGTGTAGTCCCTAAGTCATGTCCAACTCTTTGCTATCCCATGGACTGTAGCCCACTAGGCTTCTGTCCATGGGATTTCTCAGCCAAGAATACTGGAATGGGTTACCATTTTCTTCTCCAGGGGATCTTCCCAATCCAGGAATCAAACCCACCTCTCCTGCTTTGCAGGTGGATTCTTTACTGCTGAGCCAGCAGGAAAGCTCCAAAATTTATACATACACCTACCATATGGACCAGCCATTTCTCTCATAGGTATTTGCCCAAGAGAAATGAAAGTAGATATCCATACGAAGACTCTCACATGAATGTTCAGAGCAGTTTATTTGTACTAGCCTCAAACTGGAAACAACCCAAATGTTCATCATCTAGGAAATGAATAAACAAAGGGTAGTATATCCACACAATGGAATACTACTCAGTAATAAAAAGGGATGAATGATTGGCACTATGGATGAATCTGATGTTGCATGAAAGACACTAGACAAAGAAGAAAACATTCTATATTTGTAGAAAATTATAAAATTTCAGACTGATCTCCAGTAATAGAAAGTAGATCCATGGCTTGCCTATAGGGAGAATGGGCAAGAAGGGATAGAGAGAGACAGATAGGGGCAGGAGGAATGGGTTATAAATGGGCATAAGGAAATCAGGGCTGTGGGTGATGGATATGTTTATTATCCATTTTATGGTGATGATTTCACAGGTAGATAGATATGTCAAAACTTACCAAATTGGACATTTTAAATATATGCAGTTTCTTGTGTGTCATTATACTGCAATAAAGCTGTGAAAAAGATATGTTTATAAAAAACAACTTGTGTTTCTGGGTCTGTCACTGTTAGAAGTGACAGATTTCCAACAATTAGGGACAGACTTCTAAGATAATTCAAGCATACCTTCCAAAACCTAAACTTAGTCACACTCAGCTACGTATGGATCTCAAGGATTCACTTGTTACTCTCATTAAATGTTGTACACAAAATAAACATTTTTATATGTGCTTTAAATAAAACCCGCCTGCCAATGCAGGAGACATAGGTCCGATATCTGGGTCGGGAAGATCCCCTGAAAAAGGAAATGGCAACCCACCCCAGTATTCTTGTCTGGAAAATCCCATGGACAGAAGCCTGGCAGGCTACAGTCTATGGGGTCACAGAAGAATTGGACGCAAATTAGTGACTAAACAACAAATAACAAAATAAAATAGATAACTAATTTTTAAACGTTCATAACTTGTTAATAACTGAAATAAAGCAGGATCCTGTGGGGCCCTCCCACGTACAGATGCTTTCCACTTCCTCCATTTCTTGTTTTCAGGAAAAAAGTCTTCAGCCTCCTAGACCTTCCTGAACACCAAAGTGAAGATTCACCCTGTTAGCTCACTACCAACCAATCAGGAGAAAGTCACACACCCTGTAGCCCTCATCCCAAATTTTGCCTATAAAACTTCTCCCCCCAAACCATCAGGGAGTTCAGGTGTTTTGAGCACGAGCCACCCATTCTCTTTGACTGGCCCCGTGATAAATCTTTCTCTGCTTCAAACCTCAGTGTTTCAGTTTGTTGAGCCTCCCTGTGTATCATGCACACAAACTTGTGTTTGATAACACCCCAAGTCACAGAGCTACATGCATAGGGCTGTTAGGGAACCACTGGCTAAGATCATTCACTCTTTCCAGGCAGGATAATAACCACTTGCATGAGCTATCTCACAACAAGAGGTCCTGACAAGGAACACAGAACTGACAAGCTACCACCAGACAGAAGAATTCAGGGGGAGCCAAACGAAGGGAGGAGATGCCAGCCCATAATATGTCCTGCCAACCTCCCAGAAATCCTCACACTGGAAACAATCTTGACTGAGAGATGCACATGCCACCAGGAAGTCTTGAATTGGACCAATGTGGGCACAAGTAAGATGACTGGCCAGAGATGATCTGGAAAGCTAACCCCGTTACAGTAAAACCCATGACTCTGGGTCTCCTTCCCTGTGGCTCTCTGTCCCGGCACCCCTTCCCGATAAATCTTCTGCTTTATCAGCATATGTGTCTCCTTAGACAATTCATTTCCAAGTGTTAGACAAGAGTCTACTCTTGAAGAGGTCCCCCCTCCCAGTAACAGAGCCACAGAAGGAGAGAGTGATAAAAGAGAAAAACTGTACTAAGAAGAGGTCAGGATGGGAGAGGATGGGAAGGTGAGAGTGGGTTACAGAGCCCCACATAGCCTGCTGGAATAATAATCCTAACATGCTGAGCGGGTGTGGGTGCTTCACTTGTTATCTCAATTCATTCTTAAAATCCTATGAGTTGGACTTACCTGGTAGTGAAGTAGTTAAGAATCCACCTGCCAATGCAAGGGACATGGGTTCAATCCCTGGTCAAGGAAGATTCCACTTGCCTCAGATAAACTAAGCCTGTGCACCACCACTACTGAGCCTGCAGCTGCATCTACTGAAGCTCATGAACCTAGAGCCTGTGCTCTGCAACAGGAGAAGCCACTGCAATGAGAAGCCTGAGCATCGCAACAAAGAGTAACCCCTACTCGTTGCAGCTAGCGAAAGGCCGCTCACAGCAACAAAGACCCAGCACAACCAGAAATAAAATTAATTAATTTTTAAAAAAGAAATCTGAGCACTGCAGACTATTTCTTAAAAAAAAAAAAATCCTATGGGTTAAGAACTACTGGTAAACTCCCAAAAACGGGAGGGGGCTGGCATCTGATAGGAAATTTTAATAACTTGCCTTAGGTTAGAAACCAAACAGCTGAGAGCGTTTCCAACTGTGTTAGTTTCCTAGTATTGATTGGTGCCTGTACCAATTTAGTGACTTAAATGAAATCAAATTTATTCTTTCACAGTTCCAGAGGTCAGACGTTCAAAATGAGTCTTACGGGGCTAAACTCAAGGTGGCGGCTATGTGCCTTGTGAAGGTCCCAGGGGAGAATCTGGTCCTCATCACTCTGAGCTTCTCAAGGCTGCCATCATCCCTTGTGAAGGTCCCAGGGGAGAATCTGGTCCTCATCACTCTGAGCTTCTCAAGGCTGCCACCATTCCTTGTGAAGGTCCCAGGGGAGAATCTGGTCCTCATCTCTCTGAGCTTCTCAAGGCTGCCATCATCCCTTGTGAAGGTCCCAGGGGAGAATCTGGTCCTCATCTCTCTGAGCTTCTCAAGGCTGCCACCATTCCTTGGTTTCTGGCTGCATTACTCTAGTTTCTGCTTCCATCATGCACGGCCTTCTCCTCCCTTTGACCCTTATGAAGACCTATCTCCTTCTTATGAGGACCATTGTGACTGCATTGAGCTCTTAAGAAAAACAAACAGCAGGCCCCCAAAAAAGTCGTTGGCACTCATGACAGCCAAAAAAAGTGAAAGTGTTAGTTGCTCAGTTGTGTCCGACTCTTTGAGACCCCATGGACTGTAGCCCACAGGGGTCCTCTGTCCATGGAATTCTCTAGGCAAGAATACTGGAGTGGGTTGCCATGCCCTTCTCCAGAGGATCTTCCCAATCCAGGGACTGAGCCCAGATTTTCTGCATTGCAGGCAGATTCTTTACCATCTGAGTCACAAGGAAGCCCATGACAGCCAACCAAGACTTAATTGCAATGCCAATTTCTCCAGGGATGTGGCCTTTAAACAGATGACTTTTTATTTAAATTTTTTTAAATTGGAGGATAATTGCTTTACAATGTTGTGTTAGTTTCTGCTGTACAACAATGTGACAATCTGAAATTTCCTGATCAGCACTAGCACTAGTGAAATAATCTGCAGAATAAGACCCCTGTCATTCCCTTCACCTCAAAAAAAGATGACCTGGCCTGAAACAACTCTTTCTTTTCTCTTGATAATAGCTTCCTTGCCCCATCTTCCTTCTGTCTATAAAAAATTCTTCCATTTTATACAGCTCCTCAGAATCTCTCTCTACAACTTACTAGATGAGTTGCTACCTGATTCATGACTTGCATAACAAAGCCAATTAAACCTTCAAATTTACTCTGTTGAATTTTTTTTTTTTTAAACAGAGAGCACCTGGATAATCTCTCCATCTCAAATGTTTGATTTAATCACAGCTGCAAGTCCCTTTTACCATGTGAGGTAAGATAGTCCCAGGTTCTGAGGATTAGGACACAGACATCTTCAGGAGCATTGTCTGTCTACCACACCATGGTTGACATGCCTCTCTCATTCAAGAGGGGAGGCCCTTGTTGACCAGTCCCCAATCCCCCTTCCCCATCCTACCTTCTCTCACTTCCTTCCTATAGTTGGCACTGCAGCCAGACCTCACAACCTGCAAGCCTGTGGCATTTGGGTACCACATTCAGCCCTATGCTAGGTTTGTGAAAGCTTTTTAGGCTGGAATCACGTCTCTTTCATCTGTGTAGCCCCTACAGCCCATAACACAGAGCCCTGCACACAGGGGGACTCTGTATTTATTCAGCACCTCAGTGGATCAATGCTGCTGTTGCTGCTAAGTCACTTCAGTCATGTCCGACTCTGTGCGACCCCATAGATGGCAGCCCACCAGGCTCCCCCGTCCTGGGATTCTCCAGGCAAGAACACATCATGGAGGGAAATAAACCAGGACCCAGGTAAGTCATCCTCTGAACACACTGCTTCCAGAATGCACTGGTCACCCCAGGGCCCCCAAGCCTGGGGCCAAGGCAGTAGCCCTGCCCCAGATCAGTACTGACTACCCCTGATGCCCATGGCCGGGCTCGGGGTATTTGCTCAGAACTGTCTTAACTTGGATCTTAGGCTCAAATGAACAGGTAACATAAATAGGGCTTTTGATAGCTCAGTTGGTGAAGAATCTGCCTGCAGTGCAGGAGACCCTGGTGTGATTCCTGGGTTGGGAAGATCCCCTGGTGAAGGGATAGGCTACCCACTCCAGTATTCTTGAACTTCCCTTGTGGCTCAGCTGGCAAAGAATCTGCCTGCAAGGTGGAAGACCTGGGTTCGATCCCTGGATTGGGAAGATCCCCTGGAGAAGGGAAAGGCTACCCACTCTAGTATTCTGGCCTGGAGAATTACATGGACTGTATAGTCCATGGAGTCGCTAACAGTTGGACATGACTGAGTGACTCTCACTTTCTTTCACTTCGGAGAATTAAAGGAAGAAAGCAAGAGCATCTGCATGGCTGAGAAAGGCAGGGCACAGTTTGGGAATGTATTTTCTCCGACTTATTCAGGCTCCTGGTTAGCCTTCTACCATTTGGGGCCTGAGGAGTGCCTCTGTATCCGGAGCCACCAGCCCCCCGCCCCAACCCGGCATATACTGGACACTTACCCAAAATGATTCTCAAGGTCACTGGGGTCAGAACAGGCAGTGACACCACACTGCTATAGGCTGAATGTTTGTCTCTATCTCCCCACCCAATTTATATGTTGAAATCCTAACCCTTCAAAGTGATAGCATTTGGGTGTGGGGCCTTTTAGAGGTGATTAGGTCATGGGGGTGGAGACCTCCTGAATGGGATTAGTGCCCTTATGACAGAGGCCCCAGAGAGCTCCCTGACTCCTTCTGCCACATGAGAACACAGCAAGAAAACAGCCATCTATGATCCAGGAATTAAGCTCTCACCAGACACCAAATCTGCCAGCACCTTGACCTTGGACTTCTCAGCCTCCAGAACTCTAAGAAATAAATGTTTGTTGCATAAGCCCCCCAAGTCTAAGGTATTTTTGTTATAGCATTCCAAACAGAGCTAACCATAACATACAGAGATAACACTTTTATTTTACCTACAAGGAAACCCAAGCTCAATGAAGGGAAGCCCTCAGGCATTAGAACCACACCACCAATTTCATCAACCAACATTTTAAAAAATTAATTTATTTATATTTCTTTTTGGCTGTGCTAGGTCTTAGTTGCTGAACGCAGGCTTTCTCTAGTTGCAGAGCACTGGGCCTATGCAAAGATGGGCTCAATAAAGGACAGAAATGGTATGGACCTAAAAGAAGCAGAAGATATTAAGAAGAGGTGGCAACAATACACAGAAGAACTGTACAAAAAAGATCTTCATGACCAAGATAATCACGATGGTGTGATCATTCATCTAGAGCCAGACATCCTGGAATGTGAAGTCAAGTGGGCCTTAGAAAGCATCACTACGAACAAAGCCAGTGGAGGTGATGGAATTCCAGTTGAGCTATTTCAAATCCTGAAAGATGATGCTGTGAAAGTGCTGCACTCAATATGCCAGCACATTTGGAACACTCAGCAGTGGCCACAGGACTGGAAAAGGTCAGTTTTCATTCCAATCCCAAAGAAAGGCTATGCCAAAGAATGCTCAAACTACCACACAATTGCACTCATCTCACATGCTAGTAAAGTAATGCTCAAAATTCTCCAAGCCAGGCTTCAACAATACGTGAAGCGTGAACTTCCTGATGTTCAAGCTGGTTTTAGAAAAGGTAGAGGAACCAGAGATCAAATTGCCAACATCCGCTGGATCATCGAAAAAGCAAGAGAGTTCCAGAAAAACATCTATTTCTGCTTTATTGACTATGCCAAAGCCTTTGACTGCGTGGATCACAATAAACTGTGGAAAATTCTGAAAGTGATGGGAGTACCAGACCACCTAACCTGCCTCTGGAGAAACCTGCATGCAGGTCAGGAAGCAACAGTTAGAACTGGACATGGAACAACAGACTGGTTCCAAATAGGAAAAGGAGTATGTCTAGGCTGTATATTGTCACCCTGCTTTATTTAACTTATATGCAAAGTACATCATGAGAAACTCTGGGCTGGAAGAAGCACAAGCTGGAATCAAGATTGCTGGGAGAAATATCAATCACCTCAGATATGCAGATGACACCACTCTTATGGCAGAAAGTGAAGAGGAGCTAAAAAGCCTCTTGATGAAAGTGAAAGAGGAGAGTGAAAAAGTTGGCTTAAAGCTCAACATTCAGAAAATGAAGATCATGGCATCTGGTCCCATCACTTCATGGGAAACAGATGGGGAAACAGTGGAAACAGTGTCAGACTTTATTTTTGGGGGGCTCCAAAATCAGTGCAGATGGTGACTGCAGCCATGAAATTAAAAGACGCTTGCTCCTTGGAAGAAAAGTTATGACCAACCTAGATAGCATATTCAAAAGCAGAGACATTACTTTGCCAACAAAGGTCCGTCTAGTCAAGGCTATGGTTTTTCCAGTGGTCATGTATGGATGTGAGAGTTGGACTGTGAAGAAGGCTGAGTGCCGAAGAATTGATGCGTTTGAAGTGTGGTGTTGGAGAAGACTCTTGAGAGTCCCTTGGACTGCAAGGAGATCAAACCAGACCATTCTGAAGGAGATCAGCCCTGGGATTTCTTTGGAAGGAATGATGCTAAAGCTGAAACTCCAGTACTTTGGCTACCTCATGCAAAGAGTTGACTCATTGGAAAAGACTTTGATGCTGGGAGGGGTTGGGGGCAGGAGGAGAAGGGGACGACAGAGGATGAGACAGCTGGATGGCATCACTGACTCGATGGACGTGAGTCTGAGTGAACTCCAGGAGTTGGTGATGGACAGGGAGGCCTGGCGTGCTGTGATTCATGGGGTCGCAAAGAGTCAGACACGACTGAGCGACTGAACTGAACGGAACTGGGCCTACACTAGTTGCTGAACGCAAGCTTTCTCTAGTTGCAGAGCACTGGGCCTACTCTAGTTGCGATGCGTGGGCCTCTAATTGCAGTGGCTTCTCACTGCAGAGCGTGGGCTCTAGGAGCTTGGGCTTCAGTAGTTGAGGCATAGAGGGGCATTAGTTGTGGCTCAAGGACCCAGAGCAAGCAGGCTTCAGTAGTTATGGCATAAGGGCTGAGTAGTTTCGGCTCTCAGGCTCTAGAGAACAGGCTCAATAGTTGTGGTGCACAGGCTTAGTTGCTCTGTGGCATGTGGGATCTTCCTGGATCAGGGATCGAACCCATGTCTCCTGTACTGACAAGTGGATTTTCACCTCCTGCACCACCGGACAAGTCCAGCCAACATTAACTGACACAGTGTGCAAAAGCCACAGAGTTAGATACTGGTTCATCTCCTCCAATGTGTGTATCCTGCACACCTAGGTTCAGATAAATGCGTACATGTCTGTGTGTACATGCGTGTGTATGCTGTGGCCCCTGGGATTGGAAATAGAGACCCCGAATATTCTTCAAGGCAGCCCTGCATTTCTATTTCTTGTTGATTAAATCCATTACTTTGCTTATTTACCTCCTCTGGAGACACAGAGATTTGAGGCCAAAGATTTACTCTTTAACTTAAACTGTAAGGCAGTGCCTCTTAAACAAAAATATTCCGAGAGTTCCTCCAAAGAATGTGTGAGTATTGAAACTTCCTAGTGGTCCAGTGGCTAAAACTCCAAGCTCCCAATGGAGGGGGGTCTAGGTTCAATCCCGGGTCAGGGAACTAGATCCCATATACCACAGCTAAGACTTGGTGCAGCCAAATAAATTTTTTTTAAAAAGGAACTTGCGAGTATTGGAAGCCAAGAAATTGGAAATTATTTGGGCCAAGTGTTTGGCACATGCCCGAGTGGTGATGCTTTCTGTGCCCAGGATGAAGTAGAGAAAGAAATGGCTAAGGAAGAGGGAAAAGGAAGTGAGATGCTCTTGGATTACCTTCCACATCCTCCTTAGTCAGATTCTCACATGTATAATAGTATTATATAATAGTATAATGGTATTAATCTCACTCACCTCCATCAGAACTTTAGAAAAATATACTAAAACAAACAAAAGATGGCTTTTGGCATCTCAGGAGTTTGGGACCTGATAGAGTACGGAGTCTTTCTCTTGAAATATTTGATGGTAGCTGCTGTCCTGTGGATCTCCAACATCATTCACACAATAAACAATAGACCATGACCACGTGGTAGGCAAGGGGCTTGCCGAACAAACCTTAGGGCACCATTTACTGTCGTCATGCAGGGTCCTACATTCACTGCAACAGTTTTCCAGCAGATGGCAGTGATGTGTCTGCACCATAGGAGCTGGGGACGTTGCTGCAAGACCCAGAGTGTCTGGTTCACCTACTTGACCTTGGGTTCTCTTCTTTAGAGGCATGGTGCTGGGAATACAAAGCTGGTCAGAAGGCCAGACCATCCCCACCTGTGTCCCCACCTGGAGTGGCACCCCAGTCCAGTATTCCTGGCTGGAGAATCACATGGACAGAGGAACCTGGCTGGCTACAGTGCATAGGGTCAAAAAGAGTCAGGCACAACGGAGCACGCATGCCCAGAAAGCAGAGCCTGTTATGTGACAATGTCCACTGTGCTAGCCTCTGTTTGGGGTCTGATGAAGACAAACTGCGCGGCTAAGGGGATGCTAAGCTCCATCCTGGGCCATGACCATCCCCAGGTGTGGAATGAGTGTCCTTCTCACTGCTGTGTCCCCAGAAGCCAGCTGGTGCCTGACTCAGATAGAGCACACATGACAAGTTAGGTGAGGGAATGAATGAATGAATGAATGAAACCTTCCCAGTCACCCATGGAGTACCTGGTCTGGTGCATCCTCTCCCTTGGGTCCTTAGAGAGAGACAGCAGAAGCAATGCCCAGGGACTTCTCCCAGGGAAGGCAGAAACTACCAAAATGAACTTACTAAAAAGACCTCTCGCCAGGAGGCAGCCCCCTGAGAAGGGGAGCAAATGTCGTCCTTCATCACCCTGTGCTGCCCTTGCTGCTATAGCTCACTCTGTCCAGCTGTCTGTCCAGCTCTTATCAGAGCCGACTCATCCAGCCCATTTGCAAGTCTGAGATGTAATCACTGGCTTTCTCCTCAGAAAACCAATGTTCCAACAGATCTTCCCAGGGCTGGCTGGAGCCCCTAGCTGGCCTGGCTGGGTGTGGCCCTGCCTCTCTCCTCCCATGCTGTCCCCACCCCCCACGAGAAATCCATAGCTAAGGCAGAAATAGAAATCAGGTGAAAGTCTGGGCTGGGACCAAGAGACTCCTGCTGGGAATTGCCAAGGGCAGACTGGCCTTGGAACCGTCAGCTTATTGGCTTTAGGGATGAAGGCTGGGGTGCCCCGGGATCAGGCTTTAGGTGCTCAGGGCTCTACCTTGCTCTGCTTGACTCCCTAACAAGTCAAAATTCAGAATGGCAAGAACTGCGAATGGGAGAACAATGACAAGAGAGGACGATCCCCAAGAGCCTTCCTTGTTAACCAGCATGGAGTCTGCAATTGCCCCTGGGCTGGGGTGTCTGCAGGCAACAGCAACAGGGTTTGCAGGAATTTGTGAGGCCAAAACAAGTTAGGGATGAGACAAGGGGATTGGCAAGGAAGGGACAATGAGGGATTTTTGGCAGCCTGGAAACCATTTTTGAGCATTTAAGGCAAAATTCTATCCTATCCCTTCTCCCCTAAGTGATAGACACACTTGGGTATAAAAGAAGGTTCCAAATAATTCTTCATACTCCACACTTCAGAAAGGATTTTCGCATCCATCTCCTCATGTGATCCTATAATAAAGTGGCAAGTAAGATCATTTTATTCTGCTTTACAGATGAGGAAACTGAGACCCAGGAGGTAAAATGACTTATTGAAAATAGCACAATAACTATAGATGCATCAAGAACTTTCTATTTTCCTAACACTAAGTTTTTACATAAATTCTGTGACACTCTAAGGTTAGGAAATGTGCTTGGGGCTCACCAGCGCAGATCTGAGCATCGTTTCACCACATCTCCCCCTCTGCCCAGAAGGAGCAAATGCCGTCAGGAGTGGACCCCAGGGTCCGAGAGCTGGCCCAGTGCCCTTGGCTTGGCAAACCACACAACCTGAGAGAAACCTCAGAAACCTCCTCCAGCATCTGGGGGAATCACGCAGAGCCCCCATAACACATAAAACACCGGGGCCCAACATGAGCAGGTGTGGGCATAACATGCCAAGCTGTTAGTATCACACAGAGATCCCTGGAAATTCTAAAACCTGCACTGTTTTCCCATCCCTCCCCACTCTCTGCCTCCCAGCCCTGTGTTTTCTGGCATCCTAAGGGTGTTCACTTCTGGAGCCTCCCTTCTGGAAGCTGAGGCTGTCCTGCTGTTGGACACCCTGCTTCTCATGTCACACCAAGGGCAGGAGCCAGCTCTCTCGGGCATGCTGCTTAAGCAGGAAAATAAATAATCCCATTTGGAACAGCAGTGGCAAACAGAGCCCTCTGTCTGAGGACCTTTCTGCTTTTCTCTCCATCCCTGGGTACCTTCTCGACTAGAGATGTTTTTCTGGGGAGGAAGAAAGGACAGGGGTGTGGAAATGGACTCTATCCTTCTCTTAAGAGGGTCTTTGTTGCTGTTATTTCCATCTTCTTCTGAGGACGGAGGGCCCCCGCAGAGCCGTGAGGGTTGCTCAGTGCCATGGAGACAATTGTGATATCAAAGGGAGAGGATTATGGCTCCAGTGGGGAGGGAGGAGAGGAAGCTCCCCGCCGGAGCCGGCAACTGACAAGAGAAGATGACAAGTCACTTAGGCCCCAGGTTGAGAGCCGGTGGCAGAGTGTGAGATGCAGAGACAGGCCTTGTCAGTTCTGAAGGATTGCCGGTGTCACCGGAAACAAGGCTCTCCACAAAGAGGAGCCGTCCCCCTGAAGTAGGGACACCTGGAAAGCAGCAGCTGGCGGCGGAGCTGGGGGTGGGGGCAGGACCAACAGCAAGAGGACATCCTGATAACAGCACTGATGGCGGTGGGACCGGAGACAGACAGAGACGGAGGGAGGGGAGAGGCAGGTCTGGCCAAGGCAGAAGGGTGGGAATGAGGCCCCCAAAACGTGGATCCAGAAGGTTTGGATAGACATGCATGTAGTTCGGGTTCAATAAGCAATTGCCAGAGAGGATGGTGACCTGGAGAAGAGTCCCTGGACTCAATCAATTGATCAAGATGAGTTGTGAGCTTGCCCTATGCCCAGTGACATACTAGACAATTTGTGTGTGTGTTAGTCGCTCCATCATGTCCAACTCTGCAACCCCATGGACCTTAGCCCGCCAGGCTCCTCTGTCCATCCATGGGATTCTCCAGGCAAGAATACTGGAGTGGGTTGCCATTCTCTTCTCCAGGGGATCTTCCTGACCCAGGGTTTGAACCCAGGTCTCCTGCATTACAGGCAGATTCTTTACTACTGAGCCACCTGGAAGCCCTAGGCAACTTGGAGGACTCAGCAAATATTAGCCATGTCCCTGCCTTCCTGACTGGCAGCAAGTACTTGTCAATGACACATCCATCTCTCAGTGCCCAGGGCTCACGGTGAGTGGGTGCAGGGAATGGGTAAGTGGAGGCACTCTCAGGAGAACTGGCAGTGGTAAAGAAGACAGAGGGAGAGCCGGGTGGTCCCATGGAAAAAAAAAAATCTACTTAATTTCCCTGGGCCTCACTTTCCTTATCTGTTCAATGGAGCACCATGAACTGAAGGCTGCTGCATTAAAGGCTCTCTCCCACTTTTCCACCAAGATCCAGCTTCTTCTAGTCTGTGGTAGCAGGGAACCGTCCCTGATGTCCATATCTCTCAGAACAGAAATAACTCAGGCCATGATTTATTACGAAACAGAAGAAGAAAGAAAATCATGGTGGTATCTTTGAGGCAGTGGGTAACATCTCCTAGGAGCACCGACCCCCCCACCAATATCCCACCCCATCACACCCAAAATAAATGGGGGAGACATATTCCAAGCTCTCCCTGAAACATCAAACGGATATCAGATGGGACCATCCGCAAAGCAAATAGGAATCTAATCTATCCTCTCGTTCAGCCAAATGGAAACAGCAGGATATCCATGGCTGAGCCTCTAGCTTCTGGCGGGGGACACGAAGAAGGAAAATGGAAACAGATTACAGTCAGTCTGATATCCAAATAACAAATAGGTATCCTGGAGAGAAATTTGTTTTATTGATGTTCGGGAAGAGATCCACTGATTTCCTTGTCTGCTCTGCCTTGCCACTTTAATTGAGGAAGGTGCTAGTTAAAAGTCAAAGTAAAAATAAAATGAAAGAAAGTGTTTCAAGCCTCACAGTCATCTGCTCCCAGGCACATCCAATCACACGTATGCGCTGCACACGCTCTATAATGAATTCTCCCAACAACCCAAAGTGTCCATTGGAACTGACCCGAGATTCAGCACAGTTCATTTTCCCAGGGGTTGACAGCTGTCTGGGCTTCGAGGCAGAAGGATTGCACAGGAAGGAATTAGCTTTGGGCCTGGCACTGGGGGGCTGGGGCCTGGGGATGTAAGTTTCTCTAGGGAGGAGCTGAAATTGGCCTGGGGTTCAAGCAGAAAGGGGATGTGGCCTCCCAGAGGCCAGGGAGGGCAATGGGATCTTAACAACAACCCTCAGAAAAATCTCAGCTCTGGAGCCAAAAAACTGTAGAAGGAAAGGAAAATGAAGCCAAATCATGGCAGGAAGGCACATAGTTCAAAGGAAAGGAAAGAAGAAAAGGTATTTAAAAGGGGCAAAGTGACTAAGGCCCTAGTGCCACTCCAGCTCTGGATGCTTCATTATCACCAGGACCACAGTCTACCTCTGAAGATGCCAGGTAGAAGGGAGGTTTTTGTGATACTATAAATATAGTTTATAGGCTTTGGTTTATCTTTATGACAGATCCAATAAATAATTTACTGGTCAGTAAAAGATCAAAGAAACTGCTAGAACTGCAGCCCGAAACATTAAAACCTCTAATGTTTATACGGAAGTGATACCGACCCTGCAAATTTACTGTTTGATGGGGTAAGTTTATGGTCCTGTGCCTGGGGGCCCCAAAGCGAAAAACTTTTAAGAAAACAGAACAAACAAAACACTGGGCCAAATAGACATAGGAAGAGACATAATAAGGAGAGAGTTAGAATAAAGCACCCGACATCATCACATCACTGTTACCATGGAAAGTTTCAGTGATCCAGTCCCACCCTGTTTCCTCAGCTGCCACAAAGAACCTCAGAAGGATGTGGATACTTGCAACAGCCAACAAAATATATGTGATCAACCTTCTGAGGAATCACTGGAGACAAACCCCAGATCCGAGTGAGTGAAGAGTGAATGGTCCCAAGCTAGGGAGAACTGGATATGATTGTACTTAAGGTCTGGAAACCCCAGGAGGGGAAGGCTGGACTAAGAGAAGATGCCAGACCTGCCTGAAATCCTTCTTCCTGAAAGCTCAGACACCTGTCAACCCCCAGGATGCCAGACCTGGTTCCTGGAAGAGAAAGCCCCAAGCAAGTCCCACCCTTTTCCTTCCCATCGCAGCTCTGTCCTAGAGCTCAAGCCATGGGTTCAAGCGCTGTCTTTCCACCTCCTGCAGAACAACTGCTCCTTGGCCATCCTTTGTCTTAGACATCCACCCAGCCAGTGGATCTGGGGTCAAGGTCCTGGAAGCTGGCTTGCAGCTGTTGGGACAGGAAATCCAAAGGCCCAGGTAGGGGACTTCTCGACTAGTTCAGTGGATAAGACTCCATGCTCCCAATGCAAGTGTGTGTTGTGTTAGTCGATCAGTCATGTCCGACTCTTTGTGACCCCATGGACTGTAGCCTGCCAGGCTCCTCTGTCCATGGGGTTCTCCAGGTAAGAATACTGCCATTCCTTCTCCAGGGGATCTTCCTGACCCAGGGATCAAACCCGGGTTTCTTGCATTTCAGGCAGATTCTTTACCATCTGAGCCACCAATGCAGGTGACCCCCAATGTAGGTGGTCTGGGTTCAATCCACGGTCAGGGAGTTAAGATCCCACATACTGCAACGAAGTCCACGTGCTGCAACTACTGAGCCTGGATGCCTCTAGGGTCCACATGCTGCAACTAGACAAGCCTGTGTGTGGCAACACACTCAGTGCAGCCAAAATACCTTTTTTAAAAAATTTATTTATTTATTTATTTTAGTTGGAGGCTAATTACTTTACAATATTGTAGTGGTTTTTGCCATACATTGACATGAATCAGCCATGCATGTACATATTTTGTTTTTTAAAGTTACACATAGGAGGAGGGCTGGACTAGGGCTCTCTGAAGCACAATCTCAGGGCAAGGTCTATGGGTGGCAGGAGCCCCAGAAGCAAGTGTTTGTTGAGGTTTATCCAGCATGGGCTGAAAGGGAGAGACACAGACACCCATGAGTATTCCAGGCTCTAGAGAGGCATTTGTGACAGTAATGAGAGATGGTTGGTTCACAGGGTCTTAAGGTATCCTGGCTTCCACTAGCTCCCAGGCCACGCTCACCTTTGGCCTGATGAATCACTTTCCATTTCATCCTGGAACAAGAAGGAGCTCCAAAGAGCAGAGAGAAGTCTCCATCCATGGAACAGGAACAGCTGCTCTGTAAATTGTTCCAGGGCAATTCTTAACTCTTGTGAGTTAGCATGAGTCGGCCCCCTTGAGACCAGTTACCCTGGAGTATCTTTGATCCTCTTGCCCTAGACTTAAAAAAAAAAATTTTATTGGAGTATAGTTGATTTACAATGTTGTGTTAGTTTCTGCTGTACATCAAAGTGAATCCGTTATACGTATACATATATCCCCTCTTTTCTAGATTCTTTCCTCATATAGGTCATTACAGAGTATTGAGTAGACAGAGTTCCCTGTGCTATACAGTAGGTCCTTAACTATCTGTTTTATATACAGTGTGTATATGTCAATCCCAATCTCCCAATTTATCCTTCCTCCCTTCCCCCTTGGTAACCATAAGTTTGTTTTATGCATCTGTGACTCTGTTTTATAAATAGGTTCATTTGTACCATTTTTTTAAGATTCTACATACAAGCAATGTCATAAAATATTTGGCTTTCTCTCTCTGACTTACTTCACTCGGTATGACAATCTCTCTCATGTTGCTGCAAATGGCATTATTTTGGTCTTCTTAGTGGCCGAGTAATATTCCATTGTATACATTAGGGTGGCCAAGAGGTTCATTCAGGTTTTCCCCTAACATCTTATGGAAACACCCAAATGAACTTTTTGGTCGACCCAGTATATACACATCTTCATTATCCACTCTTCCATGGATGACACTTAGGTTTGTTTCCACGTCCCAGCTACTGTAAATAGTGCTGCAATGAGGACTGTGGTACATGCCCCTAGACTTTTGCCTTAGACTTTTAACAGGACCACTATTGGCTTTTGTGGGATGAGCCTTCTTGTGTGGGATTGTCCTACTCATTGCTGGATGTTTAGATGAGCCCTGGTCCAGACCCACGGATTCTTGAGAGCTAGGAGCAGCTCTTAGTCATGAAGACAACGAAAGCCCCCTTTCCCGTGTGCAACAAAGCCTTTCTAGTTGGGAACCATGGCTCACATAGCCAATCGGAGACGCAGACATGAGAATAGACAGATACAACAGATCAGACAGAAAAGGAGGCAGATAAACCATCCTGGGGGGCAGCCAGGACAGTTTATGATAAACCTGACATACTTCTGCAAATTGACACAATCAGCAAAAATGGCATTTGATTCTTTTCTTTCCATAAGAGAAGTGAAGACACCTCTGAACCCAGCTGCCACCTTGAAAGAGACAATCATCCATTGCCCAGTCTACTAAGCTGCCCGCTCCCAACCCCCGCCCCTGAACAACCCTGTGGGGTTTGGAAATCTGATGAGATGAAACAGACAGAGCTGTCTTTCTCTTAAGTTCTCTCCCCTAGCTGTCCCCCCACTCTGCCTCACCACGCACCTCATGGGCTATCTTGTCCCTAATGGAAGCCAATTGCTGACAGATTGGTGGCAGGTTGCTCTGCTGTCTTCCTAAGTGGCTTCCCCTCACTTAGAGTAGGAGGCGGCCGCTGGCAGGGCCAGCAAGCGTGTCAGTTCGTAAACGAGCTGGCCAGCGGCTCCATTCATTAGAGCCACTCAATGCCATGCTTCAGGCCCGGACTGCAGCCCAGGCTGGGGCGCATCAAAGTGGACGTCTCTGTGCCCCCAGCTCACCCCTTTCCACCTGGCAGGGGGAAGGTCCCTGGGATGATGCCAGCACTCCAGTCCTTCCCCCACCCACCTATTCATCCAGGACCCAGCCTCAGGAGAGCCCTGCTCAAGACAAGAGCTGAGGCAGGTGTGCTCCGGGGTCCCAGGAAGGACTCTTCCTTGCCATTGCAGAGATGAGACACAGAGCTGCAGGAGGAGAAGCCATCTACCTGCACCCTGCGTCGCCAGCTTTGTCTTTCTGTAGCACAAACCCAGAGTGGTCTCCATACGTCTCATAGGCTCCCATCCCTGCACCCCAGCATACATATCTGATCTCAGCAATCTGTTGAAGGGTCAAGGGGCCCAGAATTCTCCAAGGATGCTGAGTGGAGGCCCCAGGTGGGGTTTGGTGTGTGACCAGCACATGAGTTGTCTGGTCCCTTCCTCAATGTCACCTAAAATTTAGGGAAAGTTTTTTCTTTGGGACCATGGGAACACAGCTCTGCTTCCAGAGCTGGCCTCTATTCCCCTCCTCTGCTCTAAAACAAATCAACTCCGGCATTCCGTGAAGTTATTGAGTGCAACAAACCAGTTCACTGACTCGCTGGAACCTTGGGGTATGAACTACATATACATATAGAGCACGGAGATCGACAATTACTATCTTTACCATTCACTGAGCACCTACCACGCATGGGAGCAGCTGAACCAAGCTCTTCATATGCATTAATTTATTTGATGCTAATCACAATCCCATGCTCTCTGTACTTTTATTCTTTTTCATTTTTAAAGCCAAGGCAACTGAGGCTCGGAGAGGTTGAATAACTTGCCGAGGGCCACACGTGTGCCATGCCCTACACCATGGAGCGCTGCACACAGAACAGACATTTAATAAATACTTGACAAACCAAACTGAATTAAATACTCAATTTTGTCTTCAGTGACTCAACTTTCTAACCCCACCCTGCAGCCAAAACCCTGGCCAGCTAAGCTATTTGTTTATTCAGTAAAGACTTATTGAACACTTACTCAATTTTGTTCACTGCTGTGAGTGGGTACCAAAAAGCAGCCACTGGAAAAGTTAATGGAAACATTCAACTAATAAAAAGTTAGCAACATTTAACATTAACTCGAATTCATTTCAAGGTTATCTGTTTCCACTTTGAGCTAATTAAATGTTAGTGAAATGGTGCAGAACTCCTTGACTACAGAGTAATGTAGTAAAAAGAACTCTGGATCTGATGTCAGGGGTCTGGGGTTCCCAAACCTCACCAGCCCCCTCGGCACAGAACAGAGCGAGACACCACTTTTCCGAGCCTCTATCTGCATTTTCAACCTGAGACCAAGAAGCCATCCCACACCACACAGTCACCATCAGGACTCAGAGGGGAAGTGCACAGCAGCGAGATTTATAAACCTGAAAGCTCCAGAAACACATGAGATGGCATTCTTTTTTTGAACGTTGAAAATTAGTCCATTGACAGTGTTTAAAAATGTTTTTCAAAAGCAATAATGAGCAATTTGTCCATAAGCTCATAAATTTACTTGAAACTTTCCCTGAAAACAATTTGCTCTTTCCACATGATTTACAGAATGGCACTATAACAATGCAGCTAGACTACCATGTGAAGGATTTTTTAATTTGATGATAGCAGAGAAGGGAAACCATAATTAAAATAAGGCAGGATAGTGACTCGGGTTAGCGCCAACAACCTGATCATTGGTTTTGCATTTCATTTTCGACAGTTTTCACACTTGGTGATGATTTATAGGAACTGGGAACCTTTCTTTCTGTCTGACTAGATGACAAGCTTCCTAAAGGCAAGAGCAGTGTATCCACTACCTTTTCACGCCCAAACCTCCTACTATCTAGCACAGCTCCTCGCTTGAAGGGGACAGAGTGGGAATGTCTGTTGCACAGACCAGAATAACAAAGGAAGCATCCAAACCCCAATTAAGGGTCACATTCAACAGGAGATGCTAAAAACTTCACGGTGAGGTTTGAGTTTTTATTAAGGATTTGATCCTTCAGGGGAGAAAAAGCAAAGGAAGGAAGCTGATGTCCTTGGAGTGAGGTAGTCACAGCAGGTTAGCTGAACCTGTCAAATCCCCATGGGCAGTTGTGATTCTAATAATAGATGATACCCTTGGAGGGCTTCCCTTCTCCAACACTAGGTGCAGCTCATCTAACTCTTCGGACAACTATGATGTGCAGTGATCAGTCCTGCTTTACAGATGAGGAAACAAAACACAGCAAGGTCAGGAAGCCTGATCACGTCCACAAAACAATATCCACAGCTCAAGAGTGGGCTGAGATCCCACTGGCCCTGGAGCCTTGAATTCTGGACCACTGTGTAAACTGCTGCCTGTCAATGCAGCAAGCAGAGCAAAAGTCATTTTGGTTTTCACTCCAAATGAGATCATTCTCCAACTTTCCAGAAATGAGAGAGCCAAAGAGAATGATGATTTTTTTTTTTTTCTTTTCATTCAGGTTAAGATCCAGATTTGTGCGGAGACTGACAAAGCAGAGCAGCACTTGGCTTTTGGCCAGAGTCAGTGTAGTTGTCTTTCTACGGGCTGTGACTGATCCAAGTTGGGGTCTTGCTGACTTAATTTTGCAAACTTAACAAGTGAACTAGAGACCAGGGCCAGCACTGCTGTGCAAACTGGCGAGAGGTATTCCTTGGTTGGGAATGTCTCTCCCTCCCAGTCATAAGCAGAGTACAAAGTAGGAGTTAGGAGTTGAACGCGGGAGAAATTACTTGGTTGGTTACCAAGTATTTTTAACAGCAGCATCCTTCAATTTCTCTCCCTTGGCTTGACCTAACCATGGAGGAAATGGATGCTTGGTAAATCTTGGAGCTTGTTAAGAAAGTCACTCTCTCTGTAGCCCTGGTTGGAACCATGGGAATCAGGACTCTAGTACAGTGACTAGTAAATGTGAAAATGCAGCAAATGGGGCATGTGTGTGCACACACATGACCAGGCAGTCTTTTTTATTTTTTGCTGGCTGCACTGGACCTTCAATGCAGCATGCAGGCTTAGTTGCCCGAAACATATGGGATCTTAGTTCCTCAATGAGGGGTGGAACCCCTGTCCCCTGCATTGGAAGGTGGATTCTTAACCAGCAGACCACCAGGGAAGTCTCCTGGCAGTCTTAACAGTGCTAAGGACCTGTGGCATTGCACTTCCTGATAGACTCAGTCTCAGGATGGGGGACAGGGGAGTGGAATCTAGTGCCCTCAAGCTCTCTCAAACAAGGTTTTTCAAGAAAAAAATATTATTCCACACTGAGAATATTGAATGAATGATGAACATTAAGCAATTATGAACTCCAAAAAAACCTAATTCTTAAAACATTTTAGGTCTCTAACACACTTTTAAGCAAGTTCAAGCTAAGTCCTTTCAAACTGTTGAAAGTAAACATTGACCATTATTTAACTACAATGATGTCACAGATAAGACATTAATCTTTTAGCTCTTTTAAATCTTTTACTGATTTATTCCTATACTCACAGGTGCGAGGGATCACCTCTATCCACAATGAGGTTGTGCCCTATTGGGAAAGAAGAGACATGTACATAAGTAATCTCAGTTCAATGCTCCATGTGATCAGTGCCACATGTAAATAAAGAGAGGGAATGTTTGCTTCTAGATGGGCAATCCCAGGAAACTTCATGGAGGAGTTACCTGGGAAAGAACTTGAAGCATGAGCAGGATTTTTACCAAGCAGATTTGGAGGGAAAGGGGAGACAGGAGAAAGACACAAAATTGGGTTCGTGGAATGAAAAGTGGACCAGTTTAACCCCAACATGAAGTTTATGCAGGGTGAGGGGTGGGGCCTGGGATTGAGAATGAAAATGGGGACCAGAGCTGTGCTGAGCTGTTTCAAGATAACGTTTACAGGGTTTATTTGGGATACAATGGGGAGCCATTGAAGGTTACTGAGCAGGGAAGACAAATGATCAAATTAGTTTGTTCCCAGTCCCTGTTTTCTGAGAACATATGATATTCTCTGGCAGACACTATGTACAGGCCGTACCGAAGCCAAAGCTCCTCTCCGAGGCAGCGGTGAACCTGGCCATGATCCCTGCCTGCTCTCCGTGCCCAGAAAGCTCTTGAACACACCCTCTTTCTGGGCATGCGGCCGGGGTCAGCTTCCCTGAGCTGCTCTAACTCCTGCGTTACTGAACACACTCCATGGTTCTTACACGAGGCTCCAGATTCTTTTGCAATGACATCAAAGCTTTCTCTATGCCCAGAAAAATAAGTTAATTGATGATTGCCTTAATTACAAATTTTTCAACTACAAAATTATTTTTAAATGTTGGCCTCTGCTACAGCTTGCCTTTAATAGAATCTAGCATGAGATGCTACTTGATTTAGTACAAAATTGTGTTTTTAATTAGCCTGGGCTTTGAAGTTGGGCCCATCTGAATGGGAATCCTTGGTCCACCACTTAACCAGCTCTGTGACCTTTAGCAAATCAATTGCCTTTTCTGAGCCTCAATACACTCATCTGCAAAATGTGGGCACTTATGCCTTTCCCACTCAGTGTCAGGAGAACAAAATGAGATTAAAGCCAGGTGGAGTGCTGAGCCAAGTGGCAGGGCTTGGAAGGACTCAACAAGAGCTCTGTCCCTCATTCCATTGCCCACTCCTTCCCACTTCTCCTGCCCTTGGGGGGTGAGACGTGTGCTTCATGCCAAGTCTGGACTTAGCAGCATTTTCAGATGCTTCACAAAGAGGGAGGCAGTACTGCAGGGAGGAACCAGCGTGGACTTAAGGTATAGGACAGTGTGTGTCTGTGCTAAGTCACTTCAGTCATGTCTCTTTGCGACCGCATGGACTGTAGCCTACCAGACTCCTCTGTCCATGAGATTCTCCAGGCAAGAATACTGGAGCAGGTTGCCATTTTCTCCTCTGGGGATCTTCCAGATCCAGGGATCGAACCCACATCTCCTGCACTGACAGGAGGATTCTTCACCATAGCACCACCCGGCAAGGCCAAGGTGTGGGGCCGAGCTAGGTTCAAATTCTAGCAGTTCTCGCTGGCGGTGTAACTTGGACAAAATGTTTGTCCTTTCCAGGTTTCATCTCCTCCTATGAGAAACAACAACTCTGCAGTTATTGTGAGGAGTCAATGAGCAGGTACATACAATGCCCCTCAGCCTCTCACTTAGTAGAGCTCAACTAATGTTAGCACTAGAAGCTTCTTGCAGCCAACCCTGGCAAGTTTGAGGAGTATTGGGCTCAGTGGTCTCCCCTCATAAATCCACTGTTCTTGGTTCCTCTTTCCTTTCCTTTTCTCGCTATTTTACATCCCCTGGCAATTCCATTTGCCCTAGAGGAGTATAATGAGTAATCAGGTTGTCATCCAAGACAGACAGACCTGCATAGAAATCCTGGCTTCATTATTAAGAAGTCCAGTAACCTGAACCAGAGGCTTTAGATCAAAAGAGAAAATGCAGGGAAAGCACCTATATCAGCATTCGCTCGCGGCAGCCCTGCTGAGGGGCAGCCCTCTCAGCATGTCTGTGCCGTGTGTCTTGCTCCTGTGGGCACCCGGTTTGAGCTCTGCCATCATCGCCTCCTCCCAGTTCCCTGGGCTCCTGTCCAAATTCCCATTTACAAGCCCACAGCAGTATTGATTCTCTTATCTGCAACAGCAACAACCAGGGTCCCACATATATACACAACTGGGGTGGGGGCCTCATTTCCTGGGGGAGAGTAGAGGGGCTGGCAGCCAGCACAAATGAAGGCCAGTGGGCCTAGCAAAGTGGATGACTTCCTAGTCCTTCTCTGTCCATTGTGCTTAAAGCAAAGCTCATAGCCACCTCCCCGCCTTAGTCAAAGCAATTGTTACTTCTGCCAACTTGCTCTGCAGACATTAATTAACTCTCTGCCAGGCATAGCCAGAGCCCGTAGAAGTCAGCACCCCAGGAGACAGAGGAGGACCCCAGTGGTACCTCATCTCCCCTGCATGCACGGGGGAGGGATGACTATCCTCTGTTCCTGCTGACCCAGGAGAGCTGGGGACTTTATCCCCAGAAATTCGGCTTCTGAGAAGGGAATTATCCTGTCTTCCTAAAAAATCAGAGACATGTCCTTGCTCCAGGAAGAATCTAAAGTATTAAAATAATCACTTCCATTTGTATTTGCTCTGCTGTTTACAACTCGTTGACCCACTATATCACCTTACCTCTGAGAGTTGGAAAGACCTTAGGAAAAAAAGTCATCTGGCTTTTTCATTTCACTGTGAGGAAATGAGGTTGAGAGGCTGTGAAACTTTCAAGGTCATTGGAACTGCATTCGGCTGAGCCCAAATGAGGTCTCAGCCCCAGGGTTCTTTCCACAGCTCCCTCCGGTAGGACACAGTCACTGCTCTGGAAGAAGCTCGGGGGCACAGTAGACACAAGGTCTATCCACTTCTCAGTTAGCATTTATATTATGTTGAGCACCTACTATGTACCAAACACTGTGCTAGTCACTCTCATGTATATTATCTCACGGGATTATCTCGCCCAGTTATGGACCCCTGCCCAGTACTGACTGGCACAAAGTAGTTGCTCAATGAGTGTGAGTTTTCTTGTTTGTCTTGGGAGCAGTGTTGGGAGTACAGAGAGAATGGGTTTGCAGTCAGTCTGGGTGTGAATCTCTTTTTTGCCACTTGTCAGCTTTTTGGCCTCTACCCCTGTAAGTCTCAGTTTCCATAGCTGTAAAATGGAAATAACAGCTAAATTGGAGTATGGTGATAAGCTATTGCATGGGGAGGACTCATAATAAGTGCTCAATCAATTGTAGTCATCCCTGTCACTTAGTGTGGTGTTATTGATGCTGTTACCTGCCTTTAAGGATTTGATGACCTCAGAAGATGCATATATACATAACCACAAAGCAAAGCAGAGTGGGGATCAGCAGTGGGCTATAAAGGTTCCAGAGATGCCCCTTTTGTCTGGGGATGATGGAAGGGTTCCTAGGTGCCATTGTGGTTGAAGGAGCTTAACAGATGGGAGGGGTGGGCAATGATTCTGGGGAACTTAACTAGAAAGCCAGTTCTTTGCCCACCCACCCTGTTCATGATAACAATTCAGGATCACTCTCCAGGTGGTTCTCTGGGAGATAGCCTAAGACCACAGTTGGAGAAACTGAACTAGAAGCTTGCAAGAGTTTGTTGGGTCAGAACTGAGATCCCAAATTTGCAGAGGACCCAGGCTACATCCTTCATAGTCACCCTGGAAGTATGGGCATGAGGCAGTAGTGGGGCTCACCCATCACTGTGATGAACAAGGAAATAGCAGGGGAAGAGAAGTGCGTGATTGTAGGAGTCACTAGGGAAACATTTCATATGGCCCGACTCTAACCTCCATTAGGCTTTCCAACTATTTCCAACCCCTTATAAACCTTTCTAGGAGTTCCAGAGAACTAGACTCCTAAAGTTTCTAGGCTTCCTTCAGCTCTGATATTTAATCACAGTTATACTTAACACATATCAGATATGTTCAAAGGAGGAGACAATCCTCATGATAATGCCTAATGTTTGTGACAAGTGTCACAGTTTTCAGAGCAATTTCATGCCTATTACTGTACATGATATTACATCAGCTTTCCTCCAAGTATGATCCATAGACCACCAGCATCAACATCATTTGGGAGCATGGTAAGCATGCAGATTTGTAGGTCTCTGCCCAGACCTGGTATATCAACCACTGGAAAGCCAGTACCCTGAGAGATGAACTTGTAACATGTTCTGGGGTGATTCTAAAGAAAACGATTAACTGGCAATTTGTAATCTGGTTTCTGTCCCTAAGTACTGAGGTCCTTGGAATTTTCTTTTGTTACTCATAATGAGCATCTTTGGATCATCCCTGAGTTTATGCTAATTGTGAGCCCTTAGATAGCTCTAAGGGAGGGGCTGGTCATGCCAGAATGACCAAGAACAGGGCCTTCAGTCTCACCCCCTAACCTCTGGGGAGGGGAGAGGGGTTGGAGACTGGGGTCCATCCCGTAGCCATTGATTTAATCAAATGTGCCTACATAATAAAACTCAAAAACCCTGGACACAAGCTCAGTAGACCTTCCTGGTTGATGAACATATTATGTGTTGGGAGGTGACTCAACCTGATTCCATAAGAAGAGAGCATGGCGCCCCACATGATCCCCCCACAATCCAAGACCATTTGGAAGTTCCTGAGCTGTATTCTTTACAGTAAAGGTGTAATTGAAAGCATAGCACTTTGAGGGAGTTCTAACAAATTAATCAACCTAAAGGGAAGTTGTAGGAACACCTGAATTTATAGCCAAGTCAGACAAAAGTGCAGCTAGGATGCGGCCCCGTTTGTAGCTGGCATCTGGGGTAAGGGCAGTCTTGCTGAGGTCTTTAACTCTGAAACCAGACCTAATTCCAGGTAGTGTCAGAATTGAATTGGATTGCAGGACACTCAGCTGGTGTCAGAGAATTGTTGTCACAACACAGGTCCTATATATAAGTCAAACCACAATCTTGTAAGTTACAATCAATATGCCATGTTGCAGCTGAGAAGACTGAGACCCAGGTAGGGTAAGTGACTCCCCCATAGGCAGGGAGCCATTCTGGAGAAAAGCAGGAATGTCAAGTTAGGTCCTTGGCCTTAGGTCATGCCTCTTCCCTCCAGGGAACTACTGCCTCGTGGTCTACCATGCTCCCAACATAGTAGTAAAATCACACAGTCTGGGGGCTGGAACCAGCCCTGGGTTTTGGGTGGAAGGTAGATCACTTAACGCAGCTCAACAGAGCCAACTGCCAGGGAGGAAATGAAAAAGAGCTGAGACTTTGAGACCTTTGAAAATTTAAATCCTACCTTTCTGACTCTGTGTGTCTTGTGTAATCCTCGAAGATTTGTAATTGTGACAGCCTTGGAAAATTACAGGTGACTTGAAGCAATTTAATGATAATAAAAATAAAATAAAAACAGTAAACAGCACTGCTGCTCCCTCCAATTTCTCAGCATCTTTATCATATAAATGCCTCCCATTCTTTTCCCCACAGACGATTAATGAATCTGCAATTGCCATACTGGGTTCTGTGCTCACGTCTCTTAATTCTCTTTCTGCTGTAGCTCCTGCACCTTCAGTGCCAGGGACGCCCCTCCCAGCTCCAATGCCAGGATGCTCACAGGGCCAGCCAGACTGCAGAGGCAGCCCTCGGAGAGGCACCCGGGCCCCCTCCATGGACCAGACCAGACCTTCCTCCCTTGCTCCTCACCCCAATGGCCCAGGGCTGGCTTCTCTCCAGCCAACTTTCTCCAGGAGCCCTGGTGATCTGAACAGCCACAAATTGACCTTCTCTCCAGGTGTCTCCTTGCCTCACTCCTGGTGTTAATATGCCCCTTAAAGAGCTGCAAACTCAACAAGTCTCTCTTATGCAGGTTAATTCAGAGGCAGTCAAGCTGTGATCAAATGACCTTTACTCACTTCCCTGCTAATTTTGATGGGCAGCTCCATTTCCCTTCTCGCTCCCGGTCCCCCCTTGCTCTAAATTGGAAATCTATCAATTTTCTAGGTAAATGGAAAATAAAGACACACAGGCACAAGCAACACACACTCACCCACATATACACTAACACTAACATGAGCTTGTTGAGATAGGGCTGGATTCGGCTTTTTAAAAAACAAACAAACAAACAAACACTGAATTTCCAGATCTTAGAAGAATGCTATAGCTAGACCTGCTGCTGCTGCTGCTGCTGCTAAGCCACCTCAGTCATGTCCGACTCTGTGCGACCCCAAAGATGGCAGCCCACCAGGCTCCCCTGTCCTTCGGATTCTCCAGGCAAGAATACTGGAGTGGGTTGCCATTTCCTTCTCCAATGCATGCATGCATGCTAAGTTGCTTCAGTCATGTCCGACTCTGTGTGACCCTGTGGACAGCAGCCCACCAGGCTCCTCTGTCCACAGGATTCTCTAGGCAAGAACACTGGAGTGGGTTGCCATTTCCCTCTCCTAGCTAGATCCTGAGTTGATGTCAAAAGAAAAGGTTCCAAAAGAGTATTCCTTTTCCACAATGTTATCTCTTGCTTCATCAGTGGGGTACAATAACAATCATAAATAGGGAGAATAATAATAATAAAAAGTAACATTTAGCAAGTGCTTCCTGCTTGCCAGTCACTTCCCAAAGACTATCTCATTTTTTCAATACCTCTATGAAATGCAAACTGTTATTATCCCCATGTTATGGAAAAAAGAAATTGAGGCTTCAAAAGATAATGCAAGAAGTTTAAAGATACACATACAGAAAGAGGCAGAGTGAGCATCTGAAACTAGATGGTCTGATTCCAAGGTCAAGTTCTTGCTTTGTTAATCAGCAGCATGACCTGGGACTATCACATAATCACATTTACCTTCAGTTTCCTCATCTGCAATATGAGGATAATAAGAATGACCTCATCAGGCTCCTGGAGGGTCAATTAAGTAGGTGGCACTAGCAGTAAAGAACCCACCTGTCAATGCAGGAGATTTAGGAGATGCGGATTTGATCCCTGGGATGGGAAGATTCCCTGGAGGAGGGCCTGGCAATCCACTCCAGTATTTGTGCCTGGAGAATCCCATGGACAAAGGAGCCTGGGGGGCTAAGGTCCATGGGGTTGCAAAGAGTCGGACATGACGGAGCGACTTAGCACACACACATCCTTTAAAAGCTGCAAATCACTATCAGTTCACCATTAGAATTACGATTATTAATTCAATTGGTGAATTCCTTGTACAAATATTTCCTGATCGCCTACTATGTGTCAGCCCTGTCCCAGGCCCAGGGATACAGCAATGATTGAAACGGAGAATATCCTGTCTCCAAGAAGCATGCATTCAAGTGAGGGAAACAGACTGACAAGAAACAAGTAAAATACATGGTTTATCAGATGAAGCTTAATGCTAAGGGGAAAAAAAAGTGAGGAAAGGAGCATAAGAAGTGAGGGTAGGAGACTTCCCTGGTGGTCCAGTGGTTAAGACTCCACCTCTGGTACAGGGGACATAGGTTCAATCCCTGGCAGGGGAACTAAGAACAGCCAAAAAAAATTAATAATAATAAAATAAAATACAGCATGGCCAAATTTTTTTTTTAAATAATAAAATAAAAAGTGAAGGTAAGGGGGCTGCTCGGGGCTGACCACAGAGAGAAGGTGATATTTGCACAAGGATCTCAGCAAATGAGGGGAGCAAGCAGGGCAGTTATCCAGAGAAAGGGTTCTGAGCAGTGGGAAGAGGAAGGGCAAAGATCCTGAGGCAGAACCAGCAAGGAGGCCAGCGTGGATGCAGAAGGGGGGTGGAGGAGGGAGTAGCAGAGACGTGAAGCAGGTGGTGGGTCCTGTAAGGCCTTGATGGTCATTAGCTTTTACTCTACATGCCATGTCGGGGGCAGGGCAGAAGACATGGGAAGGTTTTGAGCAGGGCCACGTGAGCTAAAAAGAGGTGCAACATGAGAGTCATGTGTTAAGTTTTATTTGGGGCAAAATGAGGACTGTAGCCCAGGAGACAGCACCTCAGATGGCTCTGAGAGACGGCTCCAAAGAGGCAGTGGGAGAAGGTCAATATATGACTCTCCTGAAGGGGGAGTTCAGTGCAATCAAGCACTTACTTTACAAAAGGTTTTCTGCTAGACACGAGGAGCTGATGTCACCATGAAGGGATTTAATGCTTTTCTAGAAATGAGGAGATACAAGGACTGGGATCGTGAAATCAATTCCTGAAAATTTCTATCTGAAGACCTGTTCCGCCAGTTTCCCTGGAGCACCGAGTGCCTCACTCTCCACCTGGAAACGCCCTCAGAGGGTGTTGAAGGTTGGAAGCTGCAGCAGCGCAGGGTTCAGTCTCCACAGAGGCAGATGGCAAATGCTCTTGCTGTTCAGTTCAGTTCAGTCGCTCAGTCGTGTCCGACTCTTTGCGACCCCATGAATCCCTGGCAAATACTCTTGGCAAGTGCCAGTTTGTCATTGACAGCCATGTCGAAGTCTTAACATTTTTAAAGAGTTATTCTGGCTACCACAGGAGGGCAAGTGCAGAAGCAAGGAGACAGTGAGGGTGCTGGTTCCTCTAATGCAGATGACAGAAGACAGCGGTTTGGACCAGGGAGGTAGCAATGGAGGTGATGATATGTATTTGGATTCTAGATCTATTCTGAAGGCAGAACCAACCAAATATGCTGAAGGATTGGATGTCAGTGGATAAGGAAGCAAGGTGTCGCTGATGATGCCAAAGTCTTGGACCTGAGCAGTAGGAAGAATGGAGTTTCCATTTAGTAAAATGGGATAAAGTAGAAGGAAGAGGTGTTATGGATTGAACTGTGTTCCTCAAGAATGACAGGTTGAAGTCTTAACCCCCAGAATTGTGACTGCAACCTCATTTGGAAAGAAGGTCTTTACAGATGTAGTCAAGTTAAGGTAAGGTCATTAGGGTGGGTCCTAATCCAGTATGACTGGTATCCATATAAAATCAGGAAATTAGGACACAGATTCATGCAGCAGGGAAAATGTCATGTCAAAACTGGAGTTATGCTGCCACAAGTCAAGGAAATACCAGAAGCTAGGAGAGAGGCCTGGGACAGTCTTTCCTGGTGACTTCAGAGGGAGCAGGGCCCTGCCAATCCCTGGATTCAGGACACAGGACAGCTTTTGTTGCCCCACAGTCTTGTGGCACTTTGCCACAGCAGGTTTGGAGGGTAGAGTCATTTCTAGACATCCAAGTGGAGATGTTAACTAAGCAGCTGGGTACTGAGTTAACTATCCAGCTGAGTCTGGAGTTCAGGAAGGTAACCTAACTGGACGTACACATTTGCCAGTCTTATCTGCTCTGAACTTACAGCTGTGGGACCAGCTGAGGTCACTTAGGGTCAAGAGAAAAGAGGTCCAAGAATGGAACTCTAGCATGTTCCACCATTAAGAGAACAGGGAGTTAAAAAGCAGTTGGTGAGTAAAACAGGCAAGATGTCCTGAAAGACAAATGAAGAAAGTGTTCTGGGCAGGAAAGGGTCCAATGTCAAATTGCTGTCAGATATCAGTGACAAGCCAAGCTGGATGAAGATGAAGAACTGACCATTGGATTTAGCGACTCAGAGCTCATTTGTGACCTTGACAATGGCGGTGTCAGAGGCAGGCATGCTGCTTAATTGGAATGAGTTGGAGAGAGAATGAGAGGAGAGATTGGAGGCACAGATATCTCTTCGGAGGAGTCTGCTAATGGGAGACATGGGGTCAAGAGAGGGCCTTTCTAAAGGTAAGAGAAATAATAGTCTGTTTTATGCTGCTGCAGATTGGAGGAAACTGATGAGACGAGGAGACCAGGAAAAATTGAGAAGAGATGTCCTTAGGAATCTGGCAGGAGTGGGACGGAGCACACACTTGCCCAGGAGAATGGGTGATGCACCTGCGGTCACAGGAGAGAGGCAGGTGTAAGCATGGGCACAGGTGCCCAGGCGGGTAGATGCGGTGGTGGATGCAGGAGGTAAAGTCATCAGCTGCGAGGGGAGGAGGTGCTGTAGCTCTCAGGAGGGAAAAAGAGAGAGACAGTGATGGGGGAGCAACTGGTGGGGAAACACGATAGGGTTGTCAGGCAGAACTCAGGGCATTTGGTTCATGAATGTGGAATAGAATCAGATAAGGATGCATTTTTCTCCAGCAGTGTTGAGCTGCCCACGTGTAAGCTCAAAGTCAACAGAGAGTCGGGGTTCATCTGAGTTGGGGTTTTGCTCCTGGAATGCAAAGACAAGGTGAACAGAGAAGGGGTGATCATGAAGGACAGGAGAATTTAAGCTGCACACGGATATTAGGGAGGACCTGAGAAGGACTTTTGGATCAAGGGACTGTGGGTTCCCAGAAGGGGAAGGATTGTTAGAGTCAGGGTACTAAAGCTTGGGAGCTAGAAGCATAAGGGGGGGATCCTTATCATGTACATCCTGGAGTGGTGGCAGTGGTCTGCAGTAACAAAGTTTAGGGTGTGGCCATACAGAGGGTGGTAGAGGGCCGGATGGAGAACATTGGAGGAAGTCAAAGAACTAAGAGGTCAAAGTACTGCAAAGATCATGGATACTGAAACCAGCAAGAATTTTGAGAAGGTCGTATTGGAGAGAATGACCTTGAGCCAGAAGCTGAAATCCTAAAGGGACGAGAACAAGTCACCCAGAGTCGTTGGGCACCCACAGACACTCCTGATGACGTATGTCAAAGCTGGGAGACGGGACTGAGTATAGCATGGAAGCGGCAAAGACAAGCCAGGGCCTGCAGAAGAGACTGAGGAAGGCGGGGCTTGCTGACGGCTGGCCGGCTGGCCGTGTGTTGTAGAGGGCAAGGGTGAAGGCTGGAAGGGGCCAGACATAAAGCAGAAAGAGAGACGTGCAGCACCTAATGGAGGCCAGGCCCGGGGGTGACAGGGCTCTCCTGTGACTGGCGTAAAGGAGGATGAAAGGCATAGGAAGGGTCCAGAGACCAAGCCAGTGCGAGGTGGTGGGGCTGGGGCATGGAGAGGAGAGAAGGGTGAGCAGTGCTGCTGGGAACACTTCCTGGGAGCTCCACGCATTCTAGAATCCTCCATCACTTCTGCCAAAGGGGATGCAGAGAGGTTTACAGTTATCCTGACATAAACATTACCATGACCATTCCTACAGTATCCGTCAGCCTTCTCGGCTGTAAAGAACCCAACCCACTTTGGCTAGTTCTCACACACACACACGTTTCTATTAAAACCTATTTATTAATGTATATGAATATTATTAGTGTACCCAGAGCTCCTAGTAATGCAGACCCAGCATCTAAGGCCATGCAGACAGGATCAGGGTGGGTGGTCTGTGAGGCCTCCACAGCTCAGGACTGAATGGCTGACGCTCTGCCACCGCCAGCCTCAGGATCAGAGACCCAAACATGTCCACCACTGGGCCGGCCTAGAAACCAACTCCACCCCCTGACCACCACCACCTCCCACCTCCACTTGCTGCTTATTCTCTGGGGACCACTCTGGTCGGCTCAACCTTAGTCGTGACCCAGGCCTCAGATGCAAGGAAGGCTGACAATGAAGCTTCCTGGCCTCCACCTTAGGAAGAACTACAGAGTGTTAGCCTCTCAGTCGTGTCCAACTCTGCAACCCTATGGATTGTAGCTCTCCAGGCTCCTCTGTCCATGGGATTCTCCAGGCAACAGTACTGGAATGGGTTGCCATTTCCTTCTCCAAGGGGTCTTCCCAACCCTGGATCGAATCCAGGTCTCCTGCATGGCAGGCAGATTATTTACCATCTGAGCCAACAGGGAGGCCCCAAGCATTACAAAAATTTCGTGCAAATCACCCAGATCTAAGGAGGATATTTAAAGATTTTAGTAAACCACCAATGTCAAAAATTTATTAAGTAAAAGCAATAATAATAATTTTATTATCAGTTTGTCTAAGCTTTCCAAGAAAGAGCTGGGAGGATTCTGCACAGTAATGTCACCCTTCAGCTGTCAGAGAAGGTTTCTAAGCTTTCAGGGGCCCTCCTTGGTGGTTCAGACAGTAATGAATCTGCCTGCAGTGCAGGAGGCCCAGGTTCAATCCCTGGGTCGGGAAGATCCCCTGGAGAAGGAAACGGCAACTCACTCCAGTAGTCTTGCCTGGAGAATCCCATGGACAGAGGAGCCTGGCGGGCTACAGTCCATAGGGTCACAAAAAGTCAGATGCAACTGAGCGACTAACACACAAGCTTTCACCAGCAGTCGAGAATACTGTTCCTATTGATTAGAGCCAAGGCCTCAATAAAACACGTGCACGTTCTCAGGTAGGACCATGGGCCTGAGCCTTCCCAGATAAGATCAGCCCCATTTAGAGCTCACTCCACAGCAAAGCACACTCTTGACCCTGCAAAGACAAGATGATAGTGGCTGCTATTTACTCAGCAGCCCCTGTGTGCCGGACCCTGTAATCTTCACTTAGCGTGCGTGATCTCGTTTAATCCTCAAGGTGACTCTGTGAGGAAGGGAGTGGGATTACCACATTGTGGATAAGGAAATATAATTTTAAAGAAATGTTAGTAACCTGTTGTGATACCACCCCTGCTCCCCACCCCCAGCAGCAACGAGATCCCTGAATGCCATTGTACAGGCCATGCACTGCACGAGTCCACGGTGTACAACTGTATTCGATGTGGACGGCACCACCTGGAGTTTCGCGGTGTGCAACCCACATGCTCAGTGTAGAGCCTTTGCTCACTCTGTTCCGAAGTCCATTTCCTCTATCTTATAGCGTCCAGTAATCAACATCTTTTAAGTCAGAGCCCCTTCAGGTCAGGGAAGGTTTCTTCTTTGGATGAACAGAGAGTAGCACAATGCCTGGCACTTAGCAGGTGCACAATAAATGGCTGCAAGATGAAAGGCTATCAGAGACGAGCATGAATGGGCTCATCAACTCCTGAATCACTGGATCTACAGAGGCACCACTTGAAGCCTGAAATAGGTAGTTTAAAACAAATGAAAGGAAGAACTACTGCTTGGCACAGCTGGTTGTCAGCTTGTAAAACTCATTAACCCAAGAGGTGGTGTAGGCAGCAAACACTAATGGACTCCAGGTGCGTCTAGGAAAGTTCAAGCCTTCTACAACCATAGTGTTCTATTAAGAAGAGTAGCCAAGGAGGGGACTAATGTTTGACCATCCGCTGTATCCCAAGCACTGGGCTAGATTGAACACACTCTATTACTAATCTCTGGGAGTTTATTTCCTTTTATGTAAAATGGAACTAATGTTACTTACCTTTGGGGGCGGCGGGGGCGGCTCTTGTGATCATTAAACAATAGATGTAAAACCCCTTAGCACAGACTTGCCACAGTGTTAATGCACAATAAATGATCACTAGTATTCCTAGAAATAATAATAACAAATGAAATTGTGTGGACATTTCATTGGTAGGAAAGAATTTCACAAAACTTGCCTCTCATACCAAGAAACCAAGTTCAATTACTTTCTTCTATGGACACTTCAACAATCCAGACTTTAAAAAATACTAACCTTTAGCCTTTGGGATTTCATATAAGTAGAAGAACAATTTGATTTTCTTTCTCCATCGTGACTTTCAGCCAGGGCAATCTTTAACTAAAGCAGCAACATAATGACAAACTCCTGCTTAGGGCATCCCCCACCTTCTATAATTTCTACCAAGAGCTTTCAGGGGACCAATACCATGTCGGGCACCAAATACAATATTCAAATGAGAGTTCTACCTTTCTATGTAGAGATTTGTGGGCAGAGCTTTGTGGATATTGTTGTACACAGACAAGGTGAAAACAGATTAACAGTACTTGAAGCCAGATCACAGAGAGAATCAACCCAAATTTTCCTGCTTAAAACCAGCTTCCTTTCCTATAAATCTGAATGTAGTCCCTGGAGACCTGTGCAGCCTTTGGTCATTCAGTTATGTGCCATTTATTCTCTGGATCCACAAGCCCATCATGGTGCCTGGTACAAACTAGATCTTGCCAGAAAGAGAGAGGAAGACAGACAGAGAGAGAGAGAGAGGCTAGAAAGTTGGATGGAAGAAGCAGCATGGCATAAGTGACCCTAGCATCAGTTCTAAAATAATATTGTTCCAAAATCAGCTCTACCATTGTTTGGTTGTGTGGCCTTCAAAGTTGCTTAATCTCCCTGCACCTCTGTTTCCTTAACTGAAGGATAAGGTGGGGATAATAATACTACCTACTCTGTAGGTTTGTTATATATTAAGAGAATACACATAAAGCACTTACCTATCCATCAACACACATTTATTGAGCTCCTGCTGTGTGCCAGATGCTGGGCCAAGCACTGGGATGGCCTCAATAAACAAAAAATAAAAATTTCTGCTCTGGGCTTCCCTGGTGGTACAGTGGATAAGAATCTGCCTGCCAATGCAGGGGACACAGGTTCGAACCCTGGTCCAGGAAGATTCCACATGCTGCAGGGCAACTAAGGCCCTGTGCCTCAGCTACTGAGCCCCTGCCCTAGAGCCTGTGCTCTGCAACAAGAGAGCCCATTGCAATGAAGAGCAGCCCCCACTCGCCACAACTAAGAAAGGCTGCAAGCAGCAACAAAGCCCCAGGATAGACAAAAATAAGTAAATTTTCTTCTAATTCCTGCCTTCACAGAGTTTGCATTCTAACTGGGGAATCAGGCAAAACATAATAATCAGACAAAGGAAATCAACCCTAAATATTCATTGGAAGGAATGATGCTGAAACTGAAGCTCCAATACTTTGGCCCTCTGATGCAAAGAGCTGACTCATTGAAAAAGACCCTGAGGCTGGGAAAGATCAAGGGCAGGGGGAGAAGGGGACGACAGAGGATGAGATGGTTGGATGACATTACTGACTCAAAGGATATGAGTTTGAACAAACTCCGGGAGATAGTAGACAGGAAAGCCTGGCGTGCTGCAGTTCATGGGGGTCGCAAAGAGTTGGACATGACTGAGTGACTGAACAACATTCAGTATATTAGAAGGCAAGTGTTTCTAAGAAAAAAGAACAAAGTAAGGGCATTGGGGAAGATTTAAAATTTAAATCAAAATGGTCAGGGTAGCCCTGACAGAGATGAGACTCTTTGGACATGACTGAAAGGAATGAGGGCCTGAGCCAAGGGGGTGTGTGGAAGACGGCACACAGGCAGAGAAACAGACAGTGCAAAGGCCCGGAGGCGAGAGTGCACCTCTCACATCCACAGAACAAAGAAGCCCGGTGTGGCTGCCGCAGAAAGCGGGGCAGAAGAGCAGCGAGAGATGAGGTCCGGGACGGAAGGAGGTCAGGTTCCAGAGGACTTTCGGGGCCACTGTAAGGTTTTGGCTCCTTTTTATGTTTTAGTGAAATGGAGATCCCTCTGGAGCAGCAGACAGACATGGTCTGATTTATGCTTTAACAGGATCACTCTGACTGTTTTGCCGAGGACCTGACACCTAATTGGGACACAATGGTACCTATTATGAATGCCTGGCAGGAACAGTTCCCTTCTTGGATCTTAGCAAAGCTGTTTGGCTTTCTAATTGCTTATACCATCTGTTTTCATAGATTGAAGCAAAGAGATCTGCCGCGTTGAATAGAAGGAGTTGGAAGCCGGCACTGTGACTCCGCGTGGCTCTCTGTCAAAATGCTCCCAGAGCAGAGGGCCAGTGCGCATGTGTGTGGACGCGCTGACCCCCACGAGGGGAACACTTTGAGACTGCTCCTCTTTTTCTACATCTGCTGAGGGATGCTTCCACCATAGCTAAAAAGCAGCCTCTTCTGGGCCTGAGAGATGAGCATATTCTCCCCAAAGTTGGTGGCAAGGACATTTATAAAGTCTTTCGCATGAGGCTTGACCCCTTCTCCTCTTCCACCTTCTTCATCAACATCACCTTCAATATGTCCATTCTCATGATCTTCAGCAGCAGCAGCAGCACCACTGTTCATTCACTGTTTATTCTACCCACAGCTGTGATATGCACTTTATATGCCTTATCTAACTCCATCGCCTCAGTAACTATATGAGACATACTATTGCTATCTCCATTTAACCCGGGGGGAAATCGAGGCCTGAAGAGGTGAGTTGTCCAAGGTCCCACAGCTAGTTCATGGCAGAGAAGGCCTGTGACACAGACAGGCTCCAGAGCCTAAGCCCACAGCCATTATACTGCCTGCCCACAATTTCTTTTTCACTGGAGGCTACCATTCATCTTTCAGCATATTTGAAGATGCTGTTCACTTGCTCCTCCATATGTACAGAAGAGGGAATGGCAATGGTGAGTGGAAAGGACCAACAGTCATGGAAATACAAATCAATATCCCATTGCAGGGTGTATGACTTCAAGCCCAGCTTTGTCCCGATACCCATCCAGGTGTGAGCATGTGCGGAAAACGAGAGAGAGAAGGTAGATTAGGTTTGAGTATAGCCATGGATCTGGCCATAGGCAAGGCTTACACTATCCTGGGAGAGGAAGATAGTTAAAAACACCAGCTCTAGGGCTTCACTGGCGGCTCAGTGGCAAAGAATCTACCTGCCAAAGCAGGAGACACAGGTTTGATCCCTGGTCCAGCAAGATCCCACATGCTGTGGAGCAACTAGCCTGTGCACCATGACTACTGTGCCCAAGTGCCTAGAGCCCATGCTCCTCCACGAGAGAAGCCACTGCAATGAGAAATCCATGCACTGCGAGTAGAGAGTAGCCTGCATTCGCCACAACTAGAGAAAGGCCTGTGCAGCAACAAAGACCCGGCACAGCCAAAAATAAATAAATTTTATTTACTTAAATAAATGAGACAAGGATTAAATTTATTTTATTTAAATAAATGAGACAGGTACTACTGCTATCTCCATTTAACCTAGGGAGAAAATTTATTATTTTTAATAACATAATATAATAATTTAATAATATAATTTTAAAATAAAAAAGTTATTATTATTAAATTTATTTAAATAAAATCTCATTTAAACAAGTAAATAAAATGACTTATTTTTAAAAATCACCAGCTATAGAACCAGAGCTTAGCTCTGCCCTTCACCAGCCCAGAGACCCTCATCTCCCAGGAAAACGTCATTCCTTTCCATCTCTGTTTTCTCATCTGTAAAATGAGGGTGATAAGAGTACTTCTCTCATAAGCTTGCCAATGAGGATTAAATGTGCTAAGACACAATGTAATAGGAAAACCACTAACACTTCAAATTATGAAATTTGTAGGCACTGGCTAACTTCAGATATTCAGCCCAGACATGGCCATTGACTGGCCAGCGTCTTAAAGAGAATTTGCACTACACATCAAAAGGAAAGGATCCCTTGGAAAAGCCTGGTACCAACCTTTGGAATTAAAAGGCATAAATGTGGGTGCAAGGCAAGTCCAGGATGCTGGCATCCCAAGTTAGGGGCGTGCAAATTCCCCTCAGTGCAGGCAAGCCCAGGCTTCTGCCCCTGTGTGAGTTCCTCAAGGGAAAGTCCTCCCGCTGTAGTGGAATTGAAATGGGGGTGATTCACTCTCCCCAAAAAGATCTGTTCAATCAGGGGAGGCATCTACCAATCGTTCGGGGTGGCTGGGTCTGCATCAGAGCCGAGTGGCTGCAAAGCATCCTGCAGTCATGGATCCTTGTCTTCTTCACACCAAGCGTGGAGGAACAGGGAAAACAGCCGCCATGCAAGCCAAGGACCAGAAGGGACATTTTTTCCCAAAGACATACACATGGCCAACAGGTATATGAAGGTTTTCAACAGCACAAACCATCAGGGGAACACAAATCAAAACCACAATGAGATATCCTCAACCTGTCAGGAAGACTTATAGCACAGAGATAAGTGTTGGCCAGGTTGTGGGGTAAAGGGAACTCTTGTGCCCTGTAGGTGGGATGGAAATAGGTGCAACCATTATGGGAAACAGTATGGCGGTCCACAGAAAACTGAAAGTTGAACTATGGCGTGATCCAGCAATCCTGCTCTTGGATCTGTTTCCAAAGTAATTGAAATCAGTATCGCAAAGAAACATCTGCACACCCATATTCACTGCAGAGTTGTTTATAACAGCCAGGGCGTAGAAGCAACATAAGTGTCTGTCAGTGGCTGAATGGATAAAGATGTGAGATATATATACATATATATATTTAATATATATGCATGTGTATACATACATAAGATAGAATATTATTCAACCACATGAAAGAAAGAAATCCCGCCATTTGCAACAAAATGGCTGGAAAGTGAAGGCGTTATGCCAAGTGAGACAAGTCAGACAGAGGAAAACAAATACCATATGATATCATTTACATGTGGAATCTAAAAAAGCTGAACTTTTAAAAACAGAGAGTGGAATGGTGCTGGGGGCAAGGAAACAGGGAAGATGCTGCTGAAGGGTATGCCCTACAACCAGTAGATAAATTAGTTCTGGGGATCTAATGCACAGCATAGTGACTTTAGCCTATCATACTGTATCATAAACTTCAAAGATGCTGAGAGACTAAATCTTAACAGTTCTTAACACAAAAAGGAAATGAGAAATATGTGACTTGATAAAGATATTAGCTAATGCTATGGCAGCAATCATACTGCAAATATAAATGTATCAAAACAGCACATTGTTCACCTTAAACTATACAAACATTAAAGGTCAATTATATCTCAGTTTTTTTTTTAAAAAAAGCCCTTTTAGGGTACCCCACTTCATGGAAGAGGGATATTGATCTCTGGGAGCAAGGACTTTGCGTATGGGGTTCTCTGCTGGCCCCCCAGCACCTAACACAGTGCCCAGCATGTAGACATCCAATATTTGTAGAAGAAGAGAATAAAGAAATAATAGGAGGAAAACCTGAATTTTTAATAAATAATATCTTTGTTTTTTTCACTCGACCAAACAACTTTTCCAACCAGAAGAGACTGATTTCCTGGTCAGGGGAGGCATGTGGATATACCTGGGGGAACAGGTGTAGCCTTAGGTTCCCTATCCAGGATGACTCATCTTCCCATCACATCCGTTATCCCAGCCCCTGACAGTTCCTGCATCCTCAGGCGCTCCTCCAGAAACCCACCACTGTCAATTACAAACATACAAAACCACATTACTGCATGCGCCTCCGTCTGTTAATTAACAAATAAATCAGCCCCGTCTCACCAATTAAGAAACAATATCTGGGACTGCAAAACGTGCCTGATTGCTCTCAGTGACAATAAATGGCATTTGTCACAGGCCTGGAGGTGATGGCTGTTGCCCACTGCTCCCAGCAGCCCCTGCCTCCTTCACACAGCCATGACTCTCTCCCTGGGGCCTGACAGAAGAGCCTGGGAGGCATGCAAATTGGGGAGCCTCCCCTGCCTTGGGCTGTCGGTGTAGGACCATAACTAAAGCCCTTGACAGTGGATCCAAACTGCTGAGGGTCAAGTTCAGACAGTTCTTCCTCCAGCCCTCTCGCCCAGCATCTACATTCAGCCTCTTAGGCGAGGACAGTACCTGAGTCTGGAACAAAAGTCAAAGCAGAGGGCTTCCCTGGTGGCTCAGTGGTTAAGAATCTGCGTGCCAATGCAGGGGACCCTGGTTCAATCCCTGGCCCGGGAGGATCCCACATGCCACCGGGCACCTAAGTCCATGGGCCACAACAACTGAAGCTTGCAAACCTGGAGCCCATGCTCAACAAGAGAAGCCACTGCAATGAGAAGCCTGCATACAGCAATGAGGAGCAGCCCCCACTGGCAGCAGCCAGACCAGCCCAAGCATAGCAGTGAAGACCCAGGGCAGCCAGAAATTAATGAATAGAAAGGTTTTTGTTTTTTTTTAAAGAGGCAAAGCAGTATTTCTCCTCCCCCATGTTTATTGAGGTGTAATCAACGAATTAAAACTACATATTTAAGTTGTATGATGATGTTTTGATATACATATGTATCATGAAAGGTGAAATGTCTTAAACTGAGGCTCAAGGACCAGTGGCTTCAGAATCACAGGGAGCTTGTAAAAACAGTCAGTCCTCCTGGATCAGACTCTCTGGGGGCAGGACCAAAATGTTGCCATGTTAACCTGCTCCCCAGGAAAATCTTAACAGTTTGACGAAGACTCATGCCAACCCTTTCTTTCTCCTTGTTTGGGAATTTAGACTTCCTTTTCTTTACATTGGCAAAAATGCGGGCAAGTTTCTGGTGAGTGGTAAAGGATCAACAAAGGTCCATGGTGGAGGGACCTACTTCAACCTTTGTTACACAGGTTAAGCAGACCAAGTTCCATGTTCCAGGCAGAACTATGACCCCTCCAAAAGCTATACTCAACTTCTAACTCTCAGCAGGTGTTATTTGGACCTTATTTGGTGACCTTTTTTGGAAATGAGCCTTTACAGAAGTGTTCAAGTTCAAATGAGGTCATTAAGGTGGGTCCTCATCCACTATGACAGGTGTCCTCTCAGAAGGGGGACCTTTGGACACAGGGACAGACACACACAGAGGGAAGGTGATGTAAAGAGACAGGCGGAATGCCATGTACAGGTTGCAGTTATGTTATAAAAGCCAAGGAATGTCCAGAGATACCATAAGCTGAAAGAAGCAAGGAGGGACACTCTCTCAGGTTTCAAAAGGTACATGGCTTTGCTGACACCTTGATTTCAAATCTCTAGTTCCCAGCACTGTTGTTCTAAGCCACCCACCTTGTGGTACTCTGTTATAGCTGCCAGAGCCAACTAATAGCCCAAAAAAGGAAAATAACATGTCCAAGGTCAGACGGCTAGACAGTGGCCCAGGCAGGGCTTTAAGAGATTTCCAGGGGACTTCCCCAGTGGTCCAGTGGTTAAGAACCCAACTTGCAATGCAGGGGGATGTGGGTTCAGTCCCCTGGAGAGACAGGGGACTGATCCCATGTCACAGAAAAAAGCACACTTGCCACAACCACTAAGCCTGCGTGATGCAACAAGATCTCACGTGCTGCAACTAAGACCCAATGCAGCCAAATAAATGAAAAGAGGTTTTAGGCCCCCTTTTGGGCTCCTTTCACTCCAGCATGCTGCCGGAGACGAACTCTCCCCTCCTACCCCTACAAGCCCTGACCCTGAGCTCTCTAGAGAGGCAGAGCAGGTGGCATCTCCCAGACATTCTCCCAGACAGAAGACAGGGCCAGCCTGCTAGAGGGGAACATTCACCCAGTGTCCAACTCACAGATCCCAGAGTCCATTCGGCCAGGCAAGTGTCCACAGCACAGTACACAGAGGGTTAATTATGAGTGCCATTCTTAGCTGCCACGTACTCCTATATTTCTAACCCCCTTGAAATCTGAATTGGCAGTTAGCAAACAACCCAAGGACCTTTCCTGGATGGGAAAGGTCCCACCATGGAGTCTTCTCAGAAGGAAAGCACATGACTGGCTTATCAGGTTGCTCGAGGAAGTCGGTGGCAGAACTCAGAAAGTTCCCCTCCTACCTTGCAATCTCAGAGAGGCCATCTCTGGGGAGACAGTGACAAGAACCAAGGAGACAATGCCTGTTCATGCACAGGGACCCTCACCCTCACTCACAGACCCTTCCCCACGAGGCCGCTGGCAGAGGGTCCGAGGCCTCTGGTACATGGTCATCCCTGCCTCTACTGGCCCCCTGCCATGGTATGCAGGTTACCGCTCAGCCCTGATAAGACTGTATCACAAATCTCTGGTCTATGGGAACTGGGCTGGACAGGATAAGAGTCTAGGACCAGAGTGAAGAATTTCATGAGGCTTAAGAATTCTGCCTCAAGGGGTAAAGTAAGACTCTTCAGCGCTATGGTCCCTAAATTTTGCTCTGGCTGATGGGAGCAGGACACGGGATTTCTTAGCTCTGTAGGGAGATACCACCAGACAGAAGGCTAGAAGCCTTTAACGACCCTCTGCGACTCAGTGCCCCGAGAGCAGGGAAGCTGGCCTCCAGAAGGAGGAGGGCTCTGTAGCCAGCACTGGGAGACCAGAAGCCCCTGCACATCGCTACCACCACCTACGGGTCCCCATGCCTGGAGACTTGTCATGCCCAGGGAACATATGCATGAGGAGAGTCATCTGTGATGAGGGGAGAGAGAGAGAGGAGAGGGAGCGCACGGGATCAAATTAATCCTAATGACATTGATAAGATTTGGAAGCACAGCCAATGACTCCATTAAAGTAATGGCTCTGGGTCTCTTCTGTCGTCGCCTAGAGTCCTCTCCCCCTCCCTTGCCCTAGATCTCAAAAGAGTGCTGGCACTAAGTGTGGTGCTGGGAGACAGGAAGGGCAACTGGGATGGAGATCGATACTGCAGAGAAGGGAGATCATCTTTCTGTCCACTAATTCTTGACAATCAGTGGTCAGTCCTCTTGGCTGGCAGCAAGGGGGAGGGAAGTGAATCCCATGATGACTATGGGAGCAAAAGACATGGATGGAGGAGGCTGGCCTGGAACTTCCACCATAACCCTCCCTTGGCCAGAGGTCCAGCGGCACACTGTGGTGAACACAAGCCCAGTATGCTCCATCTGCATGGACCACCATGGTAATGGTGTCCCCTGGATTTGTGCAGAGTGACAGCCTGGGTAAACATATACACGTATACGTGGGCAGCTTCATGAAACAGTTCAGGATGATGAGAAAGACAACCAGCAGAATTTACCCAGATCCCCTAGAAATAAGCCTACAATCTCTTTTCTGTTTGCCTGTAATTTCTTATCTATATGAAATTCATATAACAAAATTAATCATTTAAAGTGAACAATTGGGGAAAGCTGGAGGGGGGAAGGGATAAATTGGGAGTTTGGGACCGACATATACACAGTATATTTAAAATAGATAACCAACAAAGACCCGCTGTATAGCACAGGGAACTCTGCTCAATATTCGGTAATAACTTAGATGGGAAAAGAATTGGAAAAAGAATAGATACATGTACATGTATAACTGAATTACTTTGCTGTTCACCTGAAACTGACACAACATTGTTAACCAATTATACCTCAATATAAGATAAAAATTAAAAAAATAAAAATTTACTTTGTCACACACACACAAAGTAAAGTGAACAATTTAGTACGTTCGCAGTGTTGGGCAACCACTACCTCTGTCCAATTCCAAAACATTTCCATAACTCCCAAAGGAAACCCCATGCACATACTCCCTCCTCCCAATCCCTGGCACCCACTGATATGCTTTCTATCTCTATAGATTCACTCTTCTGGGCATTTCATAGGGATGGACTCATATATGACTTTTGCGACTGGTTTCTTTCTTTTTTTTAATTTTTGGCTGTGCCGGGTCTTCGGTGCCATGCCCGGACTTTGTCCAGTTGCAGCGAATGGGGGCAACTCTCTAGCTGTGGTGCACGGCCTTCTCATTGCAGTGGCTTCTCTTGTTATGGAGCACAGTCTCTAGAGCCTGCAGGCTTCCGTAGCTGTGGCACACAGGCTTAGCTGCATGCAGTATCTTCCTAGACCAGGAATCAACCCTGTGTCCCCTGCATTGGCAGGTGGATTCTTAATCACTGGATCACCAGAGAAGTCCTGATTTCTTTCATTTAGCATGTTTTTGAGGTTCGTCACATTGTAGCATGTATCACAACTCGATTACATTTTATGGCTGAATACTATTCCATTGTATAGACATACTACCAGTTGCTTATCCATTTATCTGTTGAGGAACATATGGGCTAAACCCACAGTCCTGGTTGGACCCAGAGCTCTCAAAGCCACCTTCTATTTGAACTATCACACCAGTCCTTGCTTCCTGGCTCTGAATCTGCCTCCCAGGGATGCCTGTCTAGTTTCCATGCATGCCCTACTCTAGCACAGCCCTGCCACTGCAGGTTTGTACTGCCCAAAGTCAACATGTGCTCGCCAAGGATGGTCCCTCTTCAGCAGGTGTTCAAGCTGTCTTCAGCTGAGAAAGGTGAAGATTCTTTAACCTGAGCCCTCACATTGGACCTCCAGGAAAGAGAAGAGGGTGTCAGCAGAACTTCTGTCTTCAATCTGGTCTCAATTTTGCAATCCCAATATCTTGATCAAGGAGAACTTGGACAAAATTATTATTTAGCTTAAACTACTGTATTAGTTTGAACTACTGAATTAAATGCTTGCTTCTTGGGAAAAAAGCTATGACAAACCCAGAAAGTGTATTTAAAAGCAGAAACGTCACTTTGCCAACAAAGGTCAATATAATTAAAGCTATGGTTTTCCCAGTAGTCATCATGTATGAATGTGAGAGTTGGACCTTCAAAAAGGCCAAGCACCAAAGAATTGATGCTTCTGAATTGTGGTGCTGGAGGAGACTCCTGAGACTCCCTTGGACTCCAAGGAGATCAAAACAGCCAATCTTAAAGGAAATCAACCGTGAATATTCATTGGAAGGATGGATGCTGAAGCTGAAGTTCCAATACTGTGGCCACCTGATGGGAAGAGCCAACTCATTGGAAAAGACCCTGATGCTGGGAAAGAGTGAGGGCAAGAGGAGAAGAGGATGACAGAGGATGAGATGGTTGGATGGCATCACTGACTCGATAGACATGAGTTTGAGTAAACTCTGAGAAAATGAAGTACAGGGAAGCCAGGCATGCTGCAGTCCATGGGGTCGCAAAGAGTTGGACATAACTTGGCAGTTGAACAACAACAACTCTACTTGGTGTATTTGTTGCATCTGGGCAGATAGATAAATGTGCATGCATTCTGATTCTCTTAACCCCACAGTGAGCCAGGCATATCCCAGAAGGCCACGCCATGGGCCAGGATTCACGTTCACCTGATATATCCTCACTGGTTACCTGCTTCATGCCAGGTACCACAACATACCCAGGGATATGGAGATATCAGTGAGACACGGCCGGAGGCACTCAGGGGCTGGAAAAGGAGACAGATAGGTGCAGGAACAGAGTAAAACAGAGAAGACAGACCCTGAGTCCTACAGGGGCCGGGGAACGCAGGGGAGGGGAGCTGTCTTCTGGCAGAGCTGGGCAGGGCAGGGTTCTCAGAAGATGTGACATCAAGACTGAAGGAAGGTGAGTGGTGTTTGTGCAGGAGGAGAAGGGCTTCCTGAGGGCCCCGCAGGAGCAAGAGAGGAAGGAGGGTATGGTCCTCTACTCCCCCACCCCCATCCCAATGAGGAAGCAGGGGCTCAGAGCAGGTGTGATAGATGGGCTAAAAAAGCACTTGAGGCATCAGGTTAAGGCGTCTGTCCTAAAGTATCTACAGGTTTGTGACTGGAGGAGGAGGGGTCAGAAGGGGCAAAGGCTGGAGGTGGGAGGCTGTGGCAGTGGGCCCCCAGTCAGACCCAGGATGCTGACGCAGCCGCACCTGCAGTGCCTGCACAAAGCCGGCTGAGGGCAGTAATTTTGCTGAAAGGTGGGGAGCAGACCCCGAAGGATTAACGTGGCAATGTATGCAAGATTAAGAAAACCACTGGGGGGCCTCCCTGGTGGTCCCAGTGATTAAGAATTCACCTTGCAGTGCAGGGGACATAGGTTCGACCCCTGGTCTGGGAGGATGCTGCGAGGCAACCAAGCCCATGCTCCGTAACTACTGAGCCGCATCCTGGAGCCGTGCTCCACAACGGAAGGAGCCCCTGCAACCAGGAGCCCATGCACCACAGCTGGAGAGAGCCCACATGCAGCCACAAAGACCCAGTTCATTCAGTCGCTCAGTCGTGTCCAACTCTGCAACCCCATGAATTGCAGCACGCCAGGCCTCCCTGTCCATCACCAACTCCCGAAGTTCACTCAAACTCATGTCCGAGTCGGTGATGCCATCCAGCCATCTCATCCTCTGTCATCCCCTTTTCCTCCTGCCCCCAATCCCTCCCAGCATCAGGGTCTTTTCCAATGAGTCAACTCTTCACATGAGGTGGCCCAGCACGGCCAAATTTATTTATTTATTTATTTTAGTTTTAAAAAAGAAAAGAAAACCAGTGGGGAATTGATGGAGACTGGGAGGCTGGAACCCTCCACCCACCCCCATCATACCATCTGAATTAGCACCACACCGTCTGAATGTGGGCTTCCCTAGTGGCTCAGCAGTAAAGAATCCGCCTGCAGTGCAGGAGCCAGAGAAGACATGGGTTTGATCCTTGGGTTGGGAAGATTCCCTGGAGAGGGGCAACCCACTCCAGTATTCTTGCCTGGAGAATCCCCATGGACAGAGGAGCCTGGCAGGCTACAGTCCATAGGGTTGCAAAGATTCAGACACAACTGAAGTGACTTAGCATGCACGCACATCTGAATTTAGGCAGCTGTAGGAGGTGCAGAGAGAAGGGACTATGACAGGAAGACCTATCAGAGGAGCATGACAGGGTGTTCAAAAAAACTGTTAGGGGTCTTTCCTGGCAGTCCAGCGGTTAGGACTCCATGCTTACACTGCAGGGGGCGTGGGTTCAATCCCTGGTCAGGGAAATAAGATCTGTGTAAAACGCAAAGAAGCAAAGAAAAGGAAAAGAAAAAAGATAAATCAAGTAAGTGTTGGACACCTTCAGAACCCAGTTTGAAAATTATCAAAAGAACAGTTTCCCATAAAATCCAGACCTGAGAGGGAGCCCCGCCCTGTTTGATTCCCCTCTTCGTTGCCCTTCGGAGTTTGAGGAGAACCTCCCAACTCAAAACCCAGAGCAGAAGGTGTCCACAGCCGCCGGCTGGAACCCCCTATGCCCTCCAGGTCCCGGGCTGCCTGGTCCATTTCTTCCCAGACGGAGCAGCTGAACTGCTCGGACAGGGTCCAGCGACATCTCCACCTCCTCCCCATGCTGCCACTTGTCAGCACCAGGCAAGAGAGATGCCAGCCTCATCCCCAGCCTGAAAGCCCATTCGGGGCGCTAGAAGATGAATTATGTTTCATTTATATCAAAGAAGCAATCTCGGAGCCCATTTGTGATCAAATTTGCTGTCAGAGAAACTTTGCTTTATCTCATTACATCTGATATCTCTTGGCTTCTTGTCCTTGAGACTATTAAAGTTTAATGTCAAATTCAAGATGAAATGAAATCTTTGCTGTATCATCTCATCAGGACCTGAACATTCCCCCTTCCATCTAAAAATTTTTGACAACTAATTACAATGGTGGCTGGGCGGGGAGAGGGACAGAGAGAGACCTGCTTCCCTCCCATTTGTTGAAAATGCCATCATTTGAAGGGTAGCCCAGGAGCACAGGGGCCACGTGGGGTGGAGGACAAGGAGAGGTGCCCCTCGCCCTGCAACTCCCCTTGTTGTCCCTTCTCCCCAAACTCACCATCCCTGGGACTAATGACATCTGCTTTTCATCCCTGTTCAGACAAGGCATTTCTGCCCAGGGCGCACATCTTGGTGGAGAAGAAAGTGCACTGGCTGAAAGGGGAGTGAGAACCGATTCCAGGCTCTATCAGCTACATGACCATGGGCAAGTCACCCCTTCGCCAGGTCTCACTTTCCTCAACTATAAAAGGACGGGGTAGGACTTGAAGCGTGTGATTCCATCTGGGGACCAAGAGGGAGAGTCTGTGACTGCTAAACCGTGGCGTAAGAGACTGTGGTAGACACGAGCGCATTCCCGCCAACAGGCATTCAACTTAAAAGCAATTTAACAAACACCAGAAAATCACGTCTGTGGGGCTTATTTATCATGACAACTCCGAGACAAGTTGATTTCTTGGGCTTTTGATCACCTCTAACTGGGAAAAGTACCCACAGAAAATGAGCTTTGGGTGGGGAATACGCTTTCCCCAGACTAGAGCTGGTATCTTAATTAATAACACTGATTAAAATCCAGGGCTGTGCAATGCAGGGCTGTCAGAATCTCAGGAGCACACAGGTCAGAACTCCTACAAAACAACGTGCTTTAAAAAAAATAAAGGAAGGTTTACAAAAAATAATGCACTTGTAAAACAAAAATAATGAAAAAAATATGACAAAGAATATGTATATATATGTATAACTGAATCACTTTGCTACACACCGGAAACTAAGACATCTTTTTCCTAACACAACATTTTAAATCAATTAAACTTCAATTTAAATTTTTATTAAACACATTAATGTATTACAAGGTATTAACAAGTTCATTTTTTCAACAAACATTAAGCATCTCTTATGCGTACTTCTGCTATTCTAGGTACTAGGGATTCAGCAGTTAATAAAAAAGACAAAAATTCTTCACCTCCCAGAGCCTAGACACTGGTGGAAAGAGGACAAATAATGAATATGATAAGTAATTAATTCATTTGTACTAATCTTTGAATTCTTAAAGTGGGCAGAGTCAAGGAGTGCTGAGGCTGCTGGGAAATGATTATGGCTCAATCCTGGCTCCACCGCTAACTAGCTGTGCAGCTTTGGTCAATTTGCTTCCCTCTCTGGGCCTTTATTTCCTCACCCATAAAACGGGGCCATTATGGTACCCACCTCTAGAGTTAAGTGAGTGGGTTTGTGTGACGTGACCATATCTATTACATCATAATCATGTTTCTCTGGGAAAGCTTCTTGGAGAAGTTGAGGTTTGACCAGCAGGCTCCAGTTCCCAATGCCCAGAAGAGTGCAGCTGGGAGGAGGCAGGGCCCCACAACTCAGAAGAAGGTCCACCTGTCATCTGAATGGCTACCGTGCAGGAAGAAGTCAGGCATCACCTTCATGCACCCAGCCAAACAAGGATGCTTCTTCTCCAGAAATGATTTCCCTCACGCAAACTTTTCCTTTATTCACACATCCTTTCCTTGGCCTAACCATCTTCAGGGGAAGTTCTTCATGAGATCCCAACATGTGTCATTTCTATAGCAACAAAAAGCCAGGCTTCTCCTATTCTCTTCAGAGGTATCTGAGAAAAACTTAAAGCTCAGTCTGTATCTAAGTCTCCAAAAGTTTGAAGGCAACATTTATTCCTTAGCCCTTTTATTCTCTGGGGGTGGCAGGGGAGAATTATAATCCAAAACATGTATAGATGCTTTAGTCAACATCCACCATGAGACAGGTGAGAAATTACCAGACGCTTTAAATGACTACCCAAGGCAGCCCCGCTGATAGACGACAGAGCAGGGACATAAACTGCATCCATTGGCTTCAAATGGAATAACCTAACCACACTGTATTGACTCATCATTAGTGAGTGACATATACTAGAACAAGGTGTGACATAAGCCAGGGACACTGAGTCCTTTTAACAAACACTCCAGAGCTTAGGCATCCAAGTTAATGCTGTCCTTTGCAAGCTGATACTTTGGGAGTCTCTGCATTTATTCCAGCAATGTTACTACCACTCACTGTGTTTTGGTTTAAGTTTGGGTTTTTTCCCTTTTTTTTTTTTTTTTTTTTTTGCTGTTTTGTATTCCTTGCTTTCATTGTTGTGAGTCTGCTCCAAGATAGTAAATCTTTAATGTTTTGAGGGTAGATTCGATTTCTGGAAAAAAATCAAACTTATTTGGAGCCAAATCTTGCCAATACAGTAGACAAGTCGTTTATATTAAATTTTTAAAAAACAACTAGGTGCCTGGGGCTCAATAAATATTTGTTGACTAACAATGACAACAAAATGAAAATTAAATACACATTGTTTGACTCTAAAGAAAAGAGACTAGTTTTATTCTTTGGCTCATAAAATTTCTCTGAGAGCAATTCCAGGAAAGAAATTCCCAAAATATTTTGAACACTGGTAGGGCCATTAGAATAAAAGCAGCATGTCAAGGAGGACAAGCTATGATTACAGAAGCTCTAGATTTCAAATTGACAGACATTTAAGGAATCCCAAATACTTGCTGGATAAGACCTAGACTCTTCTGCGTTCTGCCCCCCAAAATCCAACATGGGAGTGGGGTATGGTACCTCAACAAATGACTCTCCAGATGCCAGCTGGGTGTCCTACAATTGAACTCACATCTGATACCACCTACCCAGAGACAGCATCAGAATCCACAGGTTAAGGGCTCCATCCCACAGACTGCTCCCCGACCCCACCCCACCCACAAATGTGCGTGCATGCACGCGCGCACACACGTGTGCGCACACGCACACACACACACTCCCCAGTTGAGAAGCCAGTTGAAAGTCCAGGTTGCACCTGTGCTTCTGACTGACAGGCTATAAATCAGTTTCCCACAACCTCCTCCTTGAGTCAGATTAGTTCACTGAAGTGGCTCACAGAGCTCAGAGTACATTTGACTTACTAGATTACCAGTTTATTATAAATGGGTGCACGTCAGGAACAGCGGGATAGAAGAGAAAGATGCACAGGGCAAGATACGGCAAAGGGCACAGAGCATCCATGCCCTCTCCTGCCAAGACACTCCCCAAATTGCCACATTTTCATCAACCTGGAAGTCCAAACCCCATCTTTTTGGGTGTTTACAGAGGCTTTATTACACGGCATGATTGATTAATTTATTGGTCATTGGCAGTTGCTTCAACCTCCAGCGCCTTTTTCCCACAGGAGGTGGGGGTGGAGAACTGAAAGTTCCAATCCTCTAACCACAGGTGGCTTCTTCTGGCAACCCTAGGGGCAGTCTAAACACCATTAACATAACATAACACTATTAACATAACAAAAGACACCTACACCACGGTTTCCAATCCGTAGTTCCAACTGTGTGCCTTAGGCATCCAAGTTAATGCTGTCCTTTGCAAGCTGATACTTTGGGAGTCTCTGCATTTATTCCAGCAATGTTACTACCACTCACTGTGTTTTGGTTTAACTGACTCTTTGCAACTCATGGACTGTAGCCAGCCAGGCTTTTCTGTCCATGGGATTTTGCAGGTGAGAATCCTGGAGTGGGTTGCTATTTCCTACTCCAGGGAATCTCCCCAACGCAGGGATCGAATCCATGTCTCTTGAGCATCACCTGCATTAGCAGGAGGATCCCTTACCATTAGTACCACCACTAGGAACTTTCTAGGGTTTTAGGAGTTCTGTGCTAGAATCAGGCATGAAGACCAAATATATATTTCTTATTAAAAATCACTGTGTGTAGCTAAACAAAAACAAAAATTGCAAAATTCTTCCAATCTCTTGTGGGAAGGGACACAAGGAGGATGCCTATGAAAAGCACTAAACATCCATGATATAGAGCAGACCATAAGGATTGTAACTAAGATACAAAGTCAACCATAAGCATTGGGTGAGGTATCTGGGGAAGGGGTGGAGCCTTCTGATCGGCTGGCCTGGGAGGGGGTTTCTGGAGGAAACTGCATTGAGCTGGCCTTTAAAGAAAGCTTCCCAGCCTTTTCACCCTGTGGCACAAACAGAAAATGGGATCAGCTGGCTGGCTCATTGGGACAAATGGGTAAGGCAGGCCTTAGATGGGAGCACAGGCCAGGAAGGATTCCAGTGGCCCCAGCCCCATCTGGTTGCAACTCAGAAAGTGAAAGTGAAGTCGCTCAGTTGTGTCCAACTCTTTGGGACCCCGTGGACTGCAGCCCACCAGGCTCCTCCATCCATGGGATTCTCCAGGCAAGAATACCAGAGTGGGTTGACATTTCCTTCTCCAGGTGATCTTCCTGACCCAGGGATCGAACCCAGGTCTCCCACACATTGCAGGCAGATGCTTTAACCTCTGAGCCACAAGGGTTGCAACTCAGGGCTAAGGGGAATTAGCACCTCACTACACACCACTTGGGAAGCCCTGCCCTGAAGGAGGAGTAACCTCAGCAGGTGGGTGGCAGGAAAACTGCCAGTTCACAGGCACTGGGCAGACAGGTCTAAGTGTCCGGCATGTTCTGACAGCATGCTAATACCCTGTTTGTTAGGAACCCAAGCGGCAATCAGGGAGTTGTGACTGAGAAGGCAAGCTGAGGCCAGGGAAGTGGGGGCCTTGAGCAGCATGTTACAGCATAAGGAACTGATTCCACAGTCAAGTAAGTGCCTTTCAGAGTTACCGATAGGGAGCTGAACAGTGTGCTTGTGGTGGTAGTGGCGGGGCGGGGGGGGGGAGTGGAATCCTCACATCTCTAATCGTTTACTTAAAAACAGCCATAAATAATAAAACTTTAAACAAACAGACACATCCCCAAACCTAGGTTTCAGGCCTCTCTCCTGCTTCGAGCTTAGCAGGGTGCCCTGCTTTCAGAAAAAGGCCCAGGTGATTCAGAAATAAATAAGATGAAAACCTCCAGTCCCCACTATTTTTTTTTTTAATGCTGTGAAGCTAAAAAGTAAACACCAATGTTTCCTTGGGAGCCCAGGGCCCCCAGGAACTAAAAGCAGGCAGGCTCCTTCATGTATTTTTCTGTTCATCCCATTAGTAGTCTGAGTTGCCACTGCTGTTGTCCACCCCAACTGAAATGAGAAAAAATACACACACGACTTGTAAGCAAGCAAACACCCGGCTGTGCTGGAGATGGCAGAGAATGGAAATGCGGCCTGGAGAGTCCTTCAAGATGGCTGCCGATGTTGCTATGGAAATTTAATTCCCCGCTAGAAGCAAATCATTCAAAAGGCCAAGAATGGCCATGTTAGGTCAAGAACGAACATGAACTGGGGGAAAAGATTGCTTTTCAAGAGAACCAGATAATTAATTTAGCAGAGGAGCCACCCAACGAAGAGAAAATCACAGATACCTCATGTGAGGGATCTTTATTCTGTGAAAGTTCTATTTTTGAAAAAGCGCCTACAAGGGATACGGTGCAGAGGCCTGTTCTCCATTTCAGTAGAGAAGGTTACGTGGCAGCCAGAGGGATGGAGGTGAGGGGGTCAGGAGAAACTTTCGTGGCAGAAGAGCTGTTCAGACACTAATCCGTGTTCCTGACGAGAGTCGAGAATCTGTTTCTCTAGGAATTCTAAAGAAAAGTGAAATTAGGTACATGTCCCTGGTGGTTCAGGTTAATGCCTGCCAACATTTTTTAGTTTGAAACCTTTGGAAGAGTCCGAATGCCATTTGCTCAGGTCTAACCCATGGTCTCTCCCCTGCCCCCCACTCATAGGTGTGTGCACATAAAGCTAGTGTGAGCCACCTAAGCTGACTCACGAATTGATGTGAAACAGGAGGGAAGGGGGCAGGGCGCAACCTTTAAAGAATGGCATGGCCATAGCACACGGCAAAAACCAGTGAAAACCAAGAAGGTGAAAGACTCTCAATTTCTGAGAGACCTTGAGCCTCGTCACACACTCATCATAACACATAAGCATGCTAAATGACACACTCCCCCATGACAGTTCCAAGGCCCACCATAAAAGGCCAAAAAGCCCAGTTCCTGGAAATCCCTATCCCTTCCCCAGAATAATTGGAATCACACTCCCACTCATTAGCCTATGAAGTTACCCAGCCCTTAAAAATTAGCCACATCATATTTCCAGGCTCTCACTCACCTTCTGAGATGTCCCACACTCTGTCTGTGGAGTGTGTTTCTCTCCAAACAAATCCACTTCCTACCTATCCCTTCATCTCCAAATTCTTTCATGACAAAGCAAGAACTTATTCACCAGGAGCAGATGTAGCGGCCTAAACAATCAATTCATAAACCATATATGGAAGTCATCCTCAGACCCAGGCTCTCTCTCCTGCTTTTCTCCTCTGTGTTTGCTCTCGCCTCTGCTCATCACTCTCCAGCCCACTGTCCAAAACTTTATTAAGGAAACTGACGGTTCAATCTGCAAATATTAATTGGATTGGGTTTGAGGCACTGTGTTAGGTTCTGTGGGTAAAAATGAAGAGGTAAAGACTGTATTCTTGCTTTCAGAGAATTTGTCTGAGGGCTTCCCTGGTGGCTCACTGGTAAAGAACCCACCTGCCAATGCAGGGACGACTCAGGTTTGACCTTTGATCCAGGAAGACCCCACATGCTGCAATAAGCCCGTGCGCCACAACTCCTGAGCCTGGGCTCTAAGGGCCCGGGAGCCCCAGCTACTGAGCCCGCATGCTGCAACTACTGAGCCCACATGCCCTAAAGCCTGTGCTCTGCAGCAAGAGAAGCCATGGCAATGAGAAGCCTGCGCACCACAACCAGGGAAGAGCACTGCTTGCGGCAACTGGAGGAAAGCCTGTGAAGCAACCAAGACCCAGCACAAATAGAAAAATAAAATAAAACTTATTTGAAAAGAAGCTGGAATGTGAACATATAAAAACGTAACAGGTCAGTTTGAGAGGGTAGCTGAGAAAATGTAAGCACATTAAGGGTTCTGTTGAAGGAGAGCTTCTTCCTTGCTGGGCTGGCAAGAGAAGGCAGGAAGAGCCTTCAGTTGTGGATAAAAAATAACATGAATTTTACCATAGTAACCATTTTTCAGTGTACAGTTCAGTAGTAAGTTTTTTACTTTGGTGTGCAACAGAACCCTGGAATAATTCATCTCACAAAACTATAAAACTCTATATGCATTTAAAAATAACTGTTTTTTCCCTCACCTCCAAGCCGCTGGCCACCACCATTCTATTTTGTGTCTATGAATTTAACTATGTTAGATACCTCACATAGTGGAATCATATAGTATTTGTCTTCTTGTGGCTAGCTTATGTCACTTAACAAAATGTTATTAAAGCTCATCCATGTTGTATCATGTATCAGAATTTTCCTTTTTAAGGCTGAATAATATTTAATTGTAGGTTTATAACACATTTTGCTTATCTATTCTTCCATCTGTTGCAGGAAGAGGGACCCCTTCAGGGGCCTAAGAATAGGTTCTTAACACTTGGAAATGAATTATCTGATGAGACACACATGCTGACAAAGATTTGGAGGGGGAAGGGGCGCCCAGGTAGAGAGCAGCAGGGTAAGGGAATCAAGGAGAACTGCTCTGCCACATGACTTGATACCCTGGGTTTTACAATGGGGTTATTAGTCTCTGGGTTGCCTCCAGCCAATCATTCTGACTTGGAGATCCGTCCTGGTGGTGCGCGCATCACTAAGCTGAGGAGTTTTTCAATGAGAAGGATTTGGGGAGGTTGGTAGGACACATGGAGTGGTATCTCCTCTCTCCTTTTGATCTTTCCTGGATTTTCTGGTTGGTAGTAGCTTGTTAATAATTCCACATTCCTTAGCAGGATCTCCTGTTTAAGATAACTCATGCAAGGGGTTACCATCTGGTCTGGTTGAGGTGGTCAGCCAGTGGCTCCCCTAACATATCAGTGGATATGAGTTGCTTCCCTCATGGATACTGTGAACAATCCTGCTGTGAATGTGGGTGTGCCAATATGTCTTTGAGATCCAGCTTTCAATTCTTTCAGATGCGTATCCAGAAGTGGAAAAGTGGAATTGCTGGATCATATGGTAGTTTTTTGTTAATTTTTTTTATTTTGAGAAACCACCATAGTATTTTTCATAGTGACTGGACCACTGTACACTCTCACTAAAAGTACACAAGGGTTCCAATTTCTCTACGTTCACCTCAACACTTGTTTTTGTTTTTGACAGTGGCCATCTGGGTGTGAGGTGATATCTCATTGGGCTTTTGTTTGTATTTCTCTGATGATTAGTTACATCGAGCGTCTTTTTGTGCTTGCCAGACATCTGTATACCATCTATTCAAGTCCTTTCCCCACACCTCTGCAGGAGACGCTCAACACCCCCAGGCAGTTCTGGCTCAGTCTGCTGTGGGGGTCACTGCTTCTTTCCCCTGGGTCTTGGGATGCAGAAGGTTTTGTTTGTGCCCCCCAAGTGGCTCTGGCGGGTATGGGGTTTGATTTTAATATGACTGTGCCCCTCCTACCACCTCATTGTGACTTCTTTGTCCTTGGACATGGTATCTTTATTTGGTGGGTTTCAACATCCTCCTGTCAAAGGTTGTTCAGCAACTAGTTGCAACTTTGATGTTCTTGCAGGAGAAGATGAGCTTACATCCTTCTACTCCGCCATCTTGAATCAGTTTGGGGTTATGCATGGGAGGTTATTAAAGGAAGAACATCTTGAGCAGAGTTTGAAGAGGAAAAGAAGTCCAGACAGGTAGAAGGGAGACAGGCTTTGGCAATTCAGGACACATTAAAGAAGGTGAGTTGGTGGGCTGGGCTGAGTTAGATGGACAGTACATGTGGGCAGGGTCTCCAAACCAAGATCCTGTAACCCTTTGTTCAGCCTTTGGAGAGGTGGCGGGCCCCAGATGCACACCCTACTTAGCTCAACTGAAGTTCTGCAGTTAAACAGGACTGGCTCCCTTGTCACTCCCATTCTCAGGCACATGACTGGGCAGAAAGGACTCCAGGCTCCTTTCTCATGCCAAGTGACTGCTGGTGCGGCCCTTTACGTTTCTAGCCTTATTATGAGTTTCCTAGTGACCAGCACCTCGGGCCGCTCCCTGCCCCCTCGCTTGCCTGCTGTGTTTGAGGCAAGAACACAGGCAGGAAGAAAGCTGATGCTGGGAAGGGATCTCAGGTGAAGGGATCTCAGCCTGGCACACTCTGGGGACAACCGAGGGACACTGCAGGTTGCACACAGCCCTGCCTCTAGGGCCACCCCTCTAGCCAATGGATTTTAAGGTCCTCTGTCTTCACTGGGAGTGGGGGAGGAGCTGGATCTGTCAGTGCTGAGATCCCCCCACCCTCCCGGGGTTCCCAAACCACCTGGCTATACTTTCTGTATAGCATTTGCTGCATGGGGAAATGCTCCCCACACACTGTGATGAAGCAGTGACAAAAAAGGATTACTGCGTGAGATTCCCACTGAAAGACAGAGATAAAGAGCAGAGAGAAAGGGAAGGCCTATGAAACCTCCCATATTAATAGTGGCTGCTTCTGGCTAGTGGAATACGGATGAATTTTCTTCTTTGTGCTTTGCTGTATTTTCCAAATTTTTGACCATGAATATGTATTCCTTTTGTAATCAGAGGAAAGGACAGCACATGGTAATTTTTAAAAGCCTCTGTTGGGCTTCATGCCCACTTGGGCTTGGTGCTGTTACAGATTCCAGACATAACTGTCAAGTCCTTGACCCCCAGTCGGGCTTCCCAGGTGGTGCAGTGGTAAAGAACCCGCCTGCCAATGCAGGAGGCATAAGAGATCCATCCCTGGGTCAGGGAGATCCCCTGGAGGAGGGCATGGCAACCCACTCCAGTATTCTTGCTTGGAGAATCCCATGAACAGAAAAGGCTGGAGGGCTACAGTCCAGGGGGTGGCAGAGAGTCGGACACGACTGAGCGACTAACACATTTCTGACCCCCGCCCCTCCCAGAGCTCCTCAATCCAATCTGCCCAAGAGGCCAAAGACATTCATGGAGAGCCACAAAACAGCCCTTGACAGCAGATGAGTCAGGGAAGAGAAGGTTGACCCAGGCACAGGAAAAAGCATGATGGATCCATAAAGGGAGGTGGGCTTCCCTGGGAACTGGGGTCACCTTCATCTCTCCTCAGATCAACCCAGAGCGACTTCCTGGAGGAAGGGACAACGAGAAGGGCTCTTTCAGAAGCTAGAAGGAGATGGCCTTGCAGATGAGACCGAAGAAAACAGGGATGCCTGGATCTCTGCAGCTCAGGAGAAATCACCACACTTTCAAGGACCAGCTCTTTCTGTATGGAAATGGGCTCGGTAAGGAAACTGGAATGAGTTCAGCCAGACTGAAAGACAGTATCTTGATTTGAATCATTGGAACAAAAACATGGCAAGTCTCTGGATTCTAATATCAGCCATTTCCCTTCCTCCCCCATGGGTCCTAAAGATAGCCCAGAGTGAGAAAGGAACCCGGGAGACAGCACCAGACAGGGTGGTGCTCCGCCTTAGAATATCAGGCTAGGCTGCGGCCTGCGATGAAAGCTACAACTCCTGTCCTTGGTGCTTGCAGAGCACCGCGCCACCCCCAGAGCTTTGGCACAATACCTCTTGAGAAACGGGAGGAGAAACTGAGGCTCAGAGGAGCAAGTGACTTGCGTGATGCAGCCCAGGGCTCCAGACTCTGGAATCAGCCTTCCCACCCCTCCATTCATCAGCAGGAAGGGCTCTCTTGTGGTCTTGGACCTGCTCTCTGAGAGACCAGACCCCCTCTCAGCCTGCTCTCCCCGCAGAGGCCCAGCACCTCCACGTTGCCCATCTTGTCACGTCAAGCTTGACCACAGCCATTCCTTATCATCGGAAAGACATCATTCCCGAGGTCGCAAGCAGCAAATCCGTGGCAAGGGTCCTGTTGTCCACAAGCCCTGTAGGACAACGACGACCAGTCCCCCAAGCCTCCAGGGCCTCAGCTTGCGCCAGCTGCCTTTGTTAACGTTTGAATAAGGCGCCCCCTCCTGGCGGATGAGTTAGAACACAAGGCTCTTCTGGTGCCCACGCCTCCCACCCAGGGGTCTGCGGATTTCAGCTCCTGTTCGGCGCAGAGCACGGGGGGACCACTGTGCAGGGCAAGCTATGGACCACACCCTGAGGACCTAAACGCCCACCCGCCCCTCTCCCCGACATCCTCTCCCCAGGCAAGAGCACCGACCCGGTTTTCTCTCAAGCTTCCCACTCGGTGATCAGGAAGGCTCCTCATACCGCACCCGCCCCCTTGCCAAAGGTCTGGATTGGATTTCTAACTCCCTCCGTGGAGCTGATGAGATCTCATTCCCAAGAGGAACCCAGCACTTTCCTCATCCTCTGCCCACCCCACCCCCACCCCCACCCCCCTTGGAGAGCTCCTTTATGCTCTATTTTTAGTTTCTTGATTGCAAGTGAGAAGCTGGAATCAGAGTATGCCAGGAAACTGCGGCAGAAACCAACCCAGGAAAAAAATGGTCAGCAACGTGGGAAGGGGGAGGCGCTCCGTGGGAAGGGAGAGGTGGAGTCAGCGGAGTAGGATGCCAAACTTCCCGGGGTAGGAAGCAGGACGGCGGTGGGTGTGGCATCCACCCACCTCTAGGCCAGCGCAGCAAAGTAGCTTCGGTGGAGTCACAGGGCTAGATGGACCCCAGAGGCCACCGAGGGTAGCCCCCTTTCCAGAGTTGGACACTGAGTCACACAGTCGGGCATGACTGGGCCGAGAGAAGCTCCCTGATTCCGGAGGCTTCCTGCTCTGGCCCTGTGAAAGGAGATCCGGGCTTGATGCTTCGGAGGTTTAGCAGCCTTATTCCGAGAGCAGGTGCCATCAGCAAACCAGCCAGCCAGGTCCGGAAGAAACAGGCCGCCGGCGTCGCCCGCGGGCCAGCCCGGGCCAGATCCATCCCGCAGCCGGCCGGGCCACCCTGAAGCAGACCAGGGCTCCTTTCCCTTCCCGCAGGAGTCAGCGGCGGTCCTCGGCCTCCACCAGATGCCCCATCTCCTCCCGGAGAACAGACAGAAAGGATGTGGGGGCCAGAGCACTTCCCCCGATGTGCCGCCGCACTCCCTAAATGAATGAACTGGCAGTTCCAAACGGCGGCGCAATTGGCAGTTATTGCTGGCAGTTTATCAGTATTAACTGATTAGGCCTGGGGATGATGGATCCCCTGTCTTGCTCTGCCTGCCGCCCCGCGGCTCGCGCTCCACCCTCCGCCGTCCCTGGCAGCCCTGAGCTACCCAGCTCCTCGGAGACTCTCCTTGCCCGGTAGCGGCCGCCCGCCCGCCCCAGCCCCTCACTCATCCGCTCCCAATCTCCGCTTTCCCTCCCCTAAAAGGAGACACATTTAAATAAATAAAACAAAATTCAAATGAGGACACTAAATCTCCCCGGCGTTTAATTGATGATCATTATGCTTGGGAACCTAAACTCTTTTAATTTCACTGCGGTGCAGGGAGATGAATTATAGAATTACAGTCGCCAATTATCAATCACGCCTTTGCTCTGAGTCTGCTGGCTACCCAGCCGGCTCGCTCTCCCTCTCACAGGCCAGTGGGGGAAGAGGTGGGATAATAGCACTGGAAACAGGAGTTCGGCCTAGGGAGGTGGGCTGAACTCTGAGTTTGGGGGTACCCTGGGTGTCTGTCTCTCACTACCATCACCCCATTTCTAGTATACCACCTTTCCACTTAATTTTTTTTTTTTTTTTTTTGGAAGCAACAGAGAAAAAAAGAAAACCTTTTTCATTTAGAGCTTGGCGTTTAATTCATTTTGTTCAGGGTATGATGTGCTTGTAGCTTCCGTTTCCACAATGGGCAGGGTTCCAACAGCAACTTCTGCCCCAACCCCTGCAGCTGCTCAGCCCGGGCCCACCCTGAGAGGATTTAAAGACTCCCAGGCAGGCTTGAGAGCACTGCCCACCCAACCCGGGGCTGCTCGAGCCTGGCTTCCACCACTGGGGTGACTCGTTGCCCCCTCCTTCTTGTCCTCCTTCAGAGTGAAAATAATAATAATAATCTGAATAATAATTTCCACCAAAGCTGTGAGTGATTTGCATTTGTATAGAGCTCTGCAATTTACAAAGTGCTTTCATGTGCATTATCTCATTTGATCCTCCCAATAATCCTGAGAGAGGTCCAGAGAGCAGGTATTTTTGTTATTCAAACGTTTATTCATTCATTTGCCTAACATTTATTGAGTTTCTACTTTGTGCCAGTCCCTCGGGATACAAAGGCAAGGAAAAAAAAAGTAAGAGGAGAGGACTCCTTCCCCTAAAATATTCAGTCTACCGAGGAAAACTTCTAAGTGAACAGAAAAGGAAAAGCCCAAGAAGATGAAGAATTCAGCTTCTTGCGGGGAGGAACAAGGGTTCAGAGAGGCAAGAACTGATGCTTTTGAATTGTGGTGCCGGAGAAGGCTCTTGAGAGTCCCTTGGACAGCAAGGAGGTCAAACCAGTCAATCCTAAAGGAAATCAACCCTGAATATTCATTGGAAGGACTGCCAGATGTGAAGAGCCAGCTCATTGGAAAAGACCCTGATGCTGGGAAAGATTGAAGGCAAAAGGAGAAGGGGATGACAGAGGATGAGATGGTTAAATAGCATCACTGACTCAATGCATGTGAATCTGAGTAAACTCTGGGAGATAGTGAAGGACAGGAAAGTTTGGCATACTACAGTCCACGTGGTCACAAAGAGTCAGATAGGACTTAGCAATTGAACACCAACAATAAAGTGACCTACAGTTAGCCAAGTGACAAACTTGCTGCATTGGGCTCTAAGCATGTGCTCCTCTACTCCTCACCAGTCACCCCACACACAACACAGACATTATTATAGTGTCATCATTGTCTTTTTCTGATCTATTTTTTTTAAGTACCCATATGAATTCATTTCTAGCTTTGGATCCAAAAAAAAAAAAAATTATCCTCATAGGTAAACAGCTATAGATCAGGAAAAAACATAGGAACCTTTGACACCCAATCTCTCAAGGGCTTCCCTTGTGGTTCGTGGTAAAGAATCTGCTTGCAATACGAGAGACCTGGGTTCTATCCATGGGTTGGGAAGATCCTCTGTAGAAGGAAAAAGCTACCCACTCCAGTATTCTGGCCTGGAGAATTCCATGGACTGTATAGTGCATGGGGTCACAAAGAGTCGAACACAACTGAGCAACTTTCACTTTCACTCTCAAGGCCAAGTATCCTGTTACCCCATAAAGAGAGATGCCTGGGTCCTGTTCTCACCAGGCACCTGGCACCTGGGCTCCTTCCTATGGGATAGTCTATTAAAGCTTCTGGTCAAATTTTCACAATTGATTGGTTGGTTGGCTGACTAGTCGGTTGTTTATCAGAACATGTTGTGTTCCAAAAAGAATTTAAGGTGGACCATGGCAGTGTGTTCTCTCCTACAGGGGTCAAAGGAATAAGCTTGGCCTGCCCGCTAGTCACTCCTCTAGTCATCTAATGGTCCCATCCCCAGCTTTAGTCCAAGGATGGAGGTCAAGGGCTGACTCTGATCCATGGATTCCTAACCCCAGGCCCACTGACTGCAGGATCTGAGGGAAGTGGAATTAATCTTTGCCAGGTCACTTAGCTCAGATTCCCCCTGCAAAGAGGCTGGGTCCTCAGATTCCCAGAGGCAAGGGAAACAGAGCAAGGGGACTCTCTCAGCAGAGCCAGACCACCCTTCTTACTCTCGGCTGAGCTAAATATATCCAAGAGGAGGTCCTGCAGGGATCATAGGCTGGATCAGAACGCACCAGTTGGCTTGGCCAAAGCCAGGACAGCTCTATTCTGTCACCAGCTGGCTTTCCTGGGCTCTGGGCCACTGGCCTCCAGCCACGGGCCAGGCACCCAGCCACACCAGGGAGCCAGCAGCATTGGCATGGAGCAGTCGTGTAACATTCTCATAGGCCTTGGAAGGCTGAGATGGAACCCGGACACTGTGAAAATTATGTCTCCATCCTTAGGTAGGGAGGGTATCCCAGCTTCTCCCTGGTCCTAAGGACTTCCTTCTTCCCAACCACATTCCACTCCCATCTTCACACTGCAGAAAATGGAAAGTTTACCTTTCAGCTACTGCACCCCTTGGGCCTCCCATCCCCATTACACACCCCAGCTTTTTTATACCTGTGTCTCCAGGTCCTGCCTCTGGAGCTCCATCCCAACCCTTCCCCCACTCCATCTGCCTTGCAAACATCTCTGCAGCCTTCAATACTTCAAATACTTCCTCCTCTGGGAAGGCTTCCCGGCTACACCCTCATCACCACTAAACCAGAATTCACCCTCCTCCTCCAAGCATCCTAAATTTTGCACAGGCCTCAGTCTGCCCCCCAATCACATGCTGTAACTGCTCCTTCCCTGTGCTCTGAGCACCTTCAAGGTAAGGCTGGCTTCTGTCATTACTGTCTCCTTGTGCCTTGCCCATGTCAGAGCTTCAGCTAATATTTATAGAACTGAATTTAAGCTTTGTCATAAGCTGAAGCTCCATACTTTGACCACCTGATGTGAAGAGTGTTAGGCTGGGAAGGATTGAAGGCAAAAGCAGGAGCTGGAAGAGGATGAGATGATTGGATAACATCACCAACTCAATGAACATGAATTTGAGCAAACTCCAGGGGATAGTGGAGGACAGAGGAGCCTGGCATGCTGCAGTCCATGGGGTGGCAGAAAGTTGGACACAACTTAGTGACTGAACAACAACAACCCAATTCATCCCAGTTTTAGCACTGGAACTTCTGTATCCTGGGAAACTCAGCAGTCCCTGGCAAACCAAGTGGCCGATGGCCCTGCTCTGCATGTCCTCACTGAGAGCTGAGGGTTGCAGTCCTCTGTTGATGTGAGACCTGTTTGCAAGGCTGGGCTATCCAGTCCATACTGTCTGCAAGGGAGGGTCAAACAGCTCAGCTGTGAGGCCTCCCGGCTTGGTCTCCACCATCCAGGCCCAAGAATCCACAGAGTTCCAGATGGAGCCATGTGATTTGGACTTTGTAGAACTGGACCACCTTGGAGATCGTCTCGGCTGAGGACAAGCAGCGTGGCCCACCTGAGGTGGCTCCAGAAGACTGAGAGACACCAAGGGGGACAGAAGGGGCCCTGGACCGGGAGTTCTGGGAGTCCTAGGGTGTCCTAGCCCTTCTCACCTTCTCATCACCTGCCACAGGCTACCTGCTGAGTCCACACCTTTGACCCTGAACACAGAATGTGCCAGTTGGACGTTTTCCACTGCCTCCTACCCAAGCAAGGAGAGGGAGACCACCACGTGCTGAGTCCCAGGCTCAGGGGCATAGCTTTACACCCATTATTTATTTAATCCCAGCAAGCCTGGGTCATTTTTCAGATGAGAAAACTGAGGCTTAGAGAAGTCAAAGAATCTCCAATCTCACCCACGATGGAAGTGCTGGGTTTCAAACCTAGGTCTCTGGCTCCAAAGCCCAAGTCCTTTCTACTCCACCACCAAGCCCCTGGTCAATGCGGTCCAGGCTCCCCCAAATCTAGCTTTGTTTTGCATCTCAAGGTAGCGGATGTCCAGGGCTCCACTGCAGCAAAGTCAGGTGCTCACTGTTAGGGAGAAGAAAGGAGACCCTGAGTGGGGCACAGCCGAGGGCATCCAACCTAGGAAAGACAGGAGTGTGAGCAGAGGGGAGGAGGCCACTGTCCTCAGCACACCTCTAGATCTCTGGGGCAGAACAAAGGCAGGTAGCTGTTTAACAATTAAATCTTCTTTTTCAAAATGACATGTAGAAATGAAAAAATATCCCATGCACTTGGATTTTCCAGAGAAGACTCTAATTCAAAAAGATATACACAGCCCAGTGTTCATGGCAACACTGTTTAAATAGCCAAAACATGGAAGCAAAGGTGAGTGGAAAAAGATGATGTGGTGTATATATATATATATATATATATATATATATATATATATATATATATAATGGAATATTACTCAGCCATGAAAGGGAATGAAATAATACCATTTGCAACAACATGGATAAACCTAGAGATTATCATATTAAATGAAGTCGGACAAAGACAAATATCATATGATATCATTTATATTGTAGAATCTAAAAAATTATAAAAATGAACATATCTATTGTACAAAACAGAAATAGACTCACAGAGAGGAAAGGGTAGAAGGGATAAATTAGGAACTTGGTATTAATAGATCCCCTGGAAAAGGAAATGGCAACCCATTCCAATATTCTTGCCTGGAGAATTCCATGGACAGAGGAGCCTGGCAGACCCCAGTCCACAGGGTCGCAGAGTCAGACACAACTGAGTGACTAACACACACACCCACACACACATATTAATAGATACACACTGCTATATATAAAATAAAAAAGGATTTACTGTATAGTACAGGGAACTCTATTCAATATCTTATAATAAACCCTAATGGAAAAGAAATACGTATATATTTCCCATGACTTTGCTGTACACCTGAAAAAATATAACAGAATGACATCCAAAGAAATACTGCTGGAGAGGAAAGCATTGAAGAAGGAAGTAAGGGCTTCCCTGGTGGCTCAGTGGTAAAGAATGCGGGAGACACAGGTTCCATCCCTGATCTGGGAAGACCCCACGTGCCTCGGAGCAACTAAGCCCATGCATGCATCACAACTATTGGGCCTGTGCTCTAGGGTCCAGGGCCCACAGCTACTGAGCCCAAGCACCCTAGAGCCTGTGCTCCACAAGAGAAGCCACCGCAATGAGAAGCTGGTGTACTGCAACTAGCGCCCGAACTCTCCACAACCAGAGAAAAGCCCAAGCAAAGCGACAAAGACCTAGCACAGACAAAAATAAATTAATTTATTAAAGAAGGAGACAAAGAAGGAATGGAACAGCCTTCACAGAGGGTTGGATGGAGACAAGGAGGAGCAGGAAGGTCATGGTGTCCCAGAGGTGAACCACCAACTGCCTACTGACTTCTTCCACCCCACACCCCTTCAACAGTCACCCTGGATGCTGCAGGTCCGCAGGTGAATTAGACACAGGTTCTGCCCTGAGGATGCCCCCACCCACTCAGAAGGAGCCAGGACCTACCCTCATCCCTGGACCTCTATTCCTTCTACAGCTAACTCTGTGAGCAGCATATGACCAATATTTCCTTCTAGCTAAGCTTGTAGAACAGCCTCACCCCGGCTCCCGTCCTGGTCCCTGCAGATAATCAGAGGCTTCTGCCGACACAGAAGATCGCTGCCTGGAACCTCCCCTGCCCCCACCCCTGTAGCCCAGTGGGTCCACTGCCTGAATTTCCCAACCCAGCCACCCCGGTTTCCGGTGAATACTGTGGCTGTGGCTGCTCAGCAAGGACAGGGGAGTGGAGAGCTGCGGGCTCTTCTTTAGCTCTGAGTCAACTTCAAAAGTGACAAATGAGCTCATTAACCCCAGGAGCCCCCAGGCTGGGCCCCACCCCCATCTGGCCCAACCCTGCTCTTCTCAACCCTTCCTTCTGGCCCCACACCACATCTTCCTTGCGGCCTCCAATAGCTGCCTTTACCAAATGCAAACTGTAGTTTCTCTTCTAATTATAAAAATAACAGCTGACAACCACGTGCCAGGGGCCCCTCCTTCCCTCCCGAGCTAACAGTCCCATTAGGACAGATTCTGTGATTTTCAATGCCCTCCATATACTCCATGAAACAGCCACCAAAGTGCTCTGTGTCTTGCCCTCCCTCCTTCTCTCTTTTTCAAGGCGATGGTTTTGTGAAAGCTAAGGGGAAAAATAAAGCCTTTTACTAAAATGTCACTCTGGGAAAAACGGGGGGAAATTTTCTAATAGGCCATCGAAGGCTTGCTTTTTTTTTTTTAAGTGTGATAAATTTGGCCTGTCTTAAAAAGACAGTTCAGTGTTGCTTATCAACTGTGATTTGACCAGATAGCCGTTTCAAAAAACAGACACTGGTCTTCTCATAATAAATGAAAGCAATAAAACCAAGAGCTGGTCCAGAACTATAATTAAGAATCAGAAACTGAAAGCAGTGGGTGGGTCCATGGAGGGCAGAGTCCAGACTTAGGGCCGGCTGGAGGGAGTGGGCCCCGTGGCTGGGGGTCCTGGGGGCCAACACCCGGTAGGAAGGGGAGGTGTCTTCTCCTCCCTAGTTGTCCCCACCTTCCCCTTCTTTTTCTCCTCTCACTGGGGAGGCTTCCTTCATAGACAGATGGGCGCAGGGGTGGGAAGGATGGCCAGGGAGGGGGCATATCATCCACCCCCAAAGCCAAAGCAAATGCCTATTTGAAATTCAGCCAGAAATCCCTCCTCCTTGCTCTGTCTGTGCACAATAAACATCCCAGACTCGGCTACTCCTAAAGAGCTGTCTGTTTAACACAATCTCCATCTCAAGCGGCTGTTTTGCATTTCCTTTTGGCTTTATTAAAACTGATTTTCTATTTGCACTATAAAAACTGATCTGATTAAATTTCCATTTTTCCCCAAAGAAAAGACTCTCTCCTCTCTCTCTCTCTCCCCCCCTTCTCTCTCCTCTCTCTCTCCTCTGTCTCTCCTTGCCTCCTTCTCTTTTCTCCTTCCACTCTCTCCCTCCTTTTCCCTTTCCCCAGACGAGTCATTGTTGATTATTTTTCCTCCTCATCCCACTCTTACCACTCCCACCACTGGGTGCCCATCACGATTTCCATGGGGATGGCCATGGATGGTGCTCCCTGGGAAGGGAAAGGAGGGAGATCTCACCCTGGACTCTGGAAGGGGAGGGGTCATCTGGGACTCCAGCCATTTCCCAGGCACCCCTTGGGAAGGGTCTCATACTCAGGGAGGCCCACGTGACCAGATGATATCAAGGGCTGCCCAGCCACCGACTCTGCAGGCCAGGGTTCTAAGAAAGCCAAGGTCATGGGTTCAATGCTTTCTTAGCCATGTAGCCTATTCATTGCATTCAGGGCCCCAAGGCAAACTCATCACCCTGGCCAAACTGTGTGTGACTAAGGCCATTGGAGGATGAGCCAAAAAAGGTGCAGAAAAGGGTATGTGAGCCCCTTGCCCTCAGGAAAAGGGATCACAGCTCCTTCTTTGCCTTTCACATTTTTGCTTCTCTCTCTGTCCTGACAAGGGAATCCATCATCTTTCCCACTTCCGAATAATGACAATGAAAGCTGTCACTTGTTACAGACTCACTATGGTGCGCATGTGGTCAGCACAGGACACACCCCATCCTGGTCATTGGTATACCCACTCCCTGAGGAAGATGCCACTCAGAGAGCTTGAGTAATTCGCTTGTGGGGAGAGGCAAACCCGGGCACACCTCTCTCAGCCTGTGTTTGAACCACTGCACCGCACTATTTCATGAAAAGAGAGGACCCTGTTAAAGATAAACCCAGAGCACCCAGGAGCTTGGCAGAGAAGAGCTCAGGAAGCAGGGTCTCCGACTAGAGGGTGGGCTGACGAAGAGCTCACCTCTGTGTTCCTAAGGGCCACCCCCTGACACACAGTTCCCCGGCTCACTGCCATTTCCCTGCATGTGTGTGTGCTCAATCGCTTCAGTCATGTCCGACTCTTTGTGACCCCCTGGACTGTAGACCGCCAGGCTCCTCTGTCCTTGGGATTCTCCAGGCAAGAGTACTGGAGTGGGTTGCTATGCCCTCCTTCAAGGGATCTTTCCGACCCAGGGATTGAACCCACATCTCTTAACATCGCCTGCATTGGCAGGCGGGTTCTTTACAAGTAGCGCCACCGGGGAAGCCCCACCATCTCCCTGCATCCACGCCCCTAAAACTCCAGCCAAATCTCCTCCCAGTGGGGCAGCTGAAGCAGGCTGGCATTTTTAAGACTTTCATAAATATTCAGGGAAAACAAAAAGTCAATAAAGATAGCAAATATAAATGACAGACACCAGCTGAATTCCCCCTGCACCTCAGTGCCTGGATCATGAGTAATTAATTGTTGAAAGAATGAACGAAGAATCTTCTGGCTTACCGGACAAAATCAAAAGACGAATGGGTGAAGCCAGCTCCACACAGCTGGAGCTGTTCCCTCCGTGCTGGATTCTGGTCTGAGAGGCCACCTGGCTCACTCAGACACCTGCAATGGCAGGTGGAGAGCTCTCACCTGTCAGGGGAGACGCACTCATTTCCCCACACTGGAGCTGCCCACCAAGTGCGCATGCGTGTGTGCTAAATCGCTTCCCTTGTGTCCGACTCTTTGAGACCCCATGGACGGGAGCCTGACAGGCTCCTCTGCTCATGGGATTCTCCAGGCAAAAATACTGGAGTGGGTTGCCATGCCTGCCTCCAGAGGGTCTTCCTGAGCCAGGGATCGAACTCGCGTCTCTTACAGCTTCTACACTGGCAGGCAGGTTCTTTATCCCTAGTGCCAGCTGGGAAGCCCTCAGTCACCATTTACATGCCAATAAGAAGAGCTTGTGTGAATTTGTAACCATTCATCCTCGGTTATGCCCCTCGCTTCCTTACTTCCCTCGGATCCAGATCTACCCGGTTTCCACACACCAGCCTCAGCTGCCATCTCGGCTCCTCGGCTCAGTCTGGTCCCCAGCATCTCCTCTCTTTCAACCACCACTGGCTGCACACAGACTTCACACCAGGCCCAGGCATCACTGGGATGACTGGCAAAGGCCCTGCCCTGCAATCCAGCAGAAGAGGCAAGTTATGCTCGAGATAATTATGATCCGTGGGAGCTGCAGAGAAGAGTCACAGTCATTAGAGAAAAGTGCTGCGGACACTCAGCCGGGAAGAGACTGCCTGGTGGGAGGGAGGGGAGGAAAGCCTTCACGGGGGAGGAAGCCTGTGACTCCCTGATCTTGAAGAACAGTTATGATCTTGACATTTAGAAACATAGAGAAGTCTCTTCCAAGCGGAAGGTCCACCTGAGTGATCCACGGATGCTGGAAAGCCGTGAGCAGTGCTGTCTGCCTGGGGGCAGAGCATGCAAAGCAAGGCAGGAGAGAAGCCAAGGGCGGGCTGGAGCCAGAACGTGGACAGCTCCGCTGCCACAGCACCCAGAGCGCGCCTGAGAGCTCAGCGCCTTCCTCCTCCATCTCACCAGCGCAGATCCTCCATGCCTGCAGTGTGTAGCTGAAAGCCTGCCTCTTCCAGGAAGCCTTCTCTCTCGCTGGTCTCTCCAGAAAGGCTCCCTCTGCTGAAAGCCTCTGCCCTTCTGGTCACTACCACTCTCTGGACATTTCAGTCTTCCAATACACCAGCCTGGCAGAACCACTCGGTTACCAACGCTGCCAGCTCACACTCCCTGTATATTGCATATATGTTGTTCCCTCTGAAGCACCCCACCACCGCTGCCAGCTACCCAGCTTCCACCTGCTGACTGATGCCTGCTCATCCTCAGGGTCAACTCAGCCAGTGCCTCCTCCAGGAAGCCTTCCTTGCCCTCAGTCCCTCAGCCCTGCCCCCAGAGCATCCATGCTTCCTGCCTTCATTGCCCACTGCTGTTTCTCCTCCATCAGAGCATGGGCTCCTTGAGAGCAGGGGCTCTCTCTTTAACCTCCTCATGCACTGCAGTGTTGGGCGTCTGCGGGGTCTTCCATAAATATCCTTTAAATGAATGGACAAATGAATGAGCAAATCCTGCCTTGTGAATGAGTATCCTGCATGGGCGTTTCAGTTGCTACTTAACTCCCTGTAGATTCTTCTCCAGGTTGCAAGTTACCTAAGGGCGGGGGGCCTATATTCAAACTCTCAACATTCAGTACAGTACTATGCTTACCCGTGTATCCCACATTTTTGACACACACACAAAAAAAAGCTGGATCACACGGTTTAGACCGAAACCCCTGCTTGAAGACTTGGGAAGCTTCCCAGGAGAAGCAAAGCACTGTGTCTATGTCTGTGGACAAGGCAGCCCAGCCGGAGACCCGTGGCAAAGAGAACCTAGGCCCACCAGAGCCTAAGCCCCATGAGGGCACGGAGGAGTGTGGGCTTTGCTCACTGCTGATTCCTACACCTGGCAGATAATAATTGCTCAATACACTTGCCGAAAGAAATATGATCATGCACAGAAAAGTACTGTGAAAACTGTAAGCACCATATAAAGGTCTCTTTTGATTACTGCCTGGACATATGAAACGAAAGAGAGAACACATTAAAAAGAAAGAATGCTGGGGTCTCAGGGGGAAGCAGTGATCTGTGAGAGAAAAAGCTGAATGTGGTTTGAGACGTTTTATGGTGACAGAAGACATTTAAGGAGAGATGTCCTACAGGCTGCTGGATTTATGAGACTAGAGTTCTGGTAAGAGGTCAAGGCTGGAAATGAAAATTTGAGCATCTTGGAGAAAGAGAGAATAGCTGCGAAATGAGCTCATGTAGGAAGTAAATCTAGCAGCAGGACTAGCATCAGGAGGGGCCTGAGGGGACAGTCCTAAGGATGTGGGAGGAAAGGAAATGATGGAGACAGAGAGGGCGCAGCCAGGGAGGGGAGAAGCAACCAGAGGACACCATGGATAAAGGAAAGGGAGGAGGAGCAAAATCCTACTCACCTTGGGAGATTTTTGGTCTTTCTGACAGCTTTCATTTCTGCCTCTTCTTGGAACAGTGCAGCATGTCCTGTTTCAACTTCTGTCTTGGTCCTGGCCAGATTGCCCCTCCCACCACACATCTGCTCATCTTTCCCTCTCTTCCTCTCTACAATCAGACCATCAGTAGTGGGGCTGCAGAGTATCACGGGCCCCTTGCCTATCACAGGTTTAAAAAAAGGATTCAAAAAGCATCACATCCTTTGCTCTCATGCAACAAAGGAAGCACAGAGAGGGAAAGCAACCTACTGGAAGTCACACAGCTAGGAAGTAGAGGGCAGGACTAGATGTCAGGCTACTGCTCCTGGGTCTCTGCCACAGTGCATCTTACAGAGAAGCAGAGACCCAGAAGAGAACATCACTTGCCCATTATTCAGGGCAGAGACCTAGCCAGGCCTGGACCAGAATCCAGAGACTGAATTTCCTGTCCACACTCTTCCCACTCCACCACCTGGACAAAAGCAATCTGCCTGCTGGTCTCCCAGGTCTTCCAGCCAGCCTTGGTACCCACAGTGCTTCTCAGAGCAAGCAGACACAACCTTGCAAGTTGACACTGGGGGGCAAAGATCTAGGGTTCAAATCCAGGTTGCTCCCTTCACGGGCAGCCCCCTTTGTTCAGAAAGCTGAAGACCAGTCACCTTTGAGATCAAGGCGCTTCTGCTCCCCGAGCAGTCACTATTAACCTCCTTTCATCCATACCTAAAATCTGAGCCATTCTAAAGACACAATTACACAGCCTTTACCATCCCAGCAGCCTGTGATACTAGCTGTTTAGAAACCCCTGGCCCTCCTTGTCCTGAAGCTGCCAATTTCCTCATCAGTATTTTATTTGTCTGTTTTGCTCATTTTTAAGCTGGTGGCAATTGCTATTTAAATTGTTTTGTAAAGTGTCTTTGCATTTACAATGCCGGCTGTCAGCAGCCCCACAATAGGAAATGAGATTTGGCATCAAAGGCAAAGACGCTACTAAAATACATTTTAATAAATATGTAAATCAATTAATCAATCACCCATCCAGCAAAGGAGCTTCAGGAACACAGACAGGCTGGCTGAGAGAGAGGAGCTGGAGAGAGCGTGGGGTCTAAGCAGGTGGAGGATACTCCATGGGCACTGAACCCAGAGGTTATGAGCACCTGATTATGGGTCCTGGGGTCCTGGCCCAGCCTCCCATCTCCCACTCCTCCAAAGAAGCCCCCCTTAAGGTCTTACCACAACAGCTCCAACCAGGAAAGCGGACAGAGTCCCATCAAGGTAAAGACCAAAGTCAAATCCTGGCCCGAGGCTGAGAAACCAGCCTTCTGGCTGAAACTCCCACCTCCCCCGTTATTTCCTCCACTGATGCTGTTTCCCAGAAAACTCAAAGATTAGAAAGTGCCTGCAAGGTTTATGTCTGAAAGTTGGACCAGCCTGGAGGATTAGCATCAGGAAACGTCAGGAAGAAATGACCAGCTGTTCCTCTTTCCTTGAGACGGCAGCAAAGGAAAGGCACTTAAGCTGTGACAGGCAGCTGCAGTCCGTGGGGAGAGGGAGGGCTGCTGTCCACTGGGAGAGGGTTCTGACCAGGGAAAGTAAATACGACTCAGGGGACAGTACTGAGGGGACAGAGAAGAGGTCTACCAGTGAAGCACTTTCAAAACAGGAGCCCAAATACACACGGTAGCTGATGGGCAGGGTAGGAGTGTCTGGTGGCAAGGGGTTGGCCACAGGGTCATAGATTCTTTGTTTGTACCAAGGTGTGTTGTAAGTGACTTCGTTGTTATTGTCATTTAGTCACTAAGTCATGTTTGACTCTTTGTGACCCCATGAACTACAGCCCACCAGGCTCCTTTGTCCAGGGGATTTCCCATGAATACTGGGCAAGAATACTAAAGTGGGTTGCTATTTCCTTCTCCAGGGGATCTTCCTGATCCAGGGATCAAACCCCCATCTCCTGCACTGGCAGGTGGATTCTTCACCTACTGAGCCACCAAGGAAGCCCTGTAAGTTTCCGGCCAACAAAATCTGAGCTTGAGCTGGCACATATCTCCAAGCCTTGGAGACCCTAAGACAGACCCTGTGGAGTCTCTTCCAGCTCACGGCGTGCGGTGTGCTAACGAGGGTGCACCCTTACTCAGCTTCAGTGCGACCTTGGGAACATCACTTGTCCCCTCTGGACCACTGTCTGCTCATCCTGGGGGCTGAGCAAAATAAACTCAAAAACTCAGTGACTCTCTTTCCCCATCATTGCAGAGTTGGAACCAATATCTTTACATTATAGCTGCCAGCCCTTGTGGTCATCAGCAAAGGTTGGCCTGACCCTGACAAGGAAGGAACTGACCATCTGGAGCCTGAAGACCAGGGTGGGCCCGTCAGAGGGGTCTAAATGCCTCCCACATGAAACCAGGATGTGGGAAGACTGATGCACACCCACAGAGAAAGCCAAAGGACCAGCCATCACCTTCCCTCCCCATTTCTCAACACTCCCACCCCACCCATCCTCACAGCCCCCCTGGAAGAGCTAAGCCCTATGATTGAAGACCTGCCTGATGCCCAAATTACCTCATTTTTTAAAATGCTGCCACCTGGAACAAAGGGCAAATGTTCCCATTAGGGCTAAATGTATGCACACATGCCCACCCTGGGTGCCTACGGACACATGGGTGGTGTTTCAGTAAGCACATGAATGCATGACTTCAAGTATATCTGTGTGTACTGCTGTGTGCCTAGAAATGTGCAGGCCTCTTGCTCAGCGTGTTCACAATCAGGCCCCTACGTATGTTACATACATGTTACAAGTGTGTACATGTATATGTTTCAGCAATCTGTGTGCCTGAATGGTGCCTAAGCAGACATGCTTTGAAACTCACCTGTGGTCCACACATCCTGTGTGCCAGGCAGGGGCTGGTGGTCGCTGTGGCCAGAGATCTTGCTCTTCTCGCTCTCTTCCCTGGGAGCATCAATTTCACAGCGTTGCCCAAGACCAGTGCGCAGTCGGCTGCCTCTCTCCCCAACCAGGTCCATCAACCTGCGTCTGCATCTTCCTAGCCCCACTGAAGCAGAGCCTTGAAGACGGCAGGTCTGAGCATGGATCTGGGGGCTCATTCAGCCAGGGGCCAGCTTTCTGCTCAATTGCCCTGACCCTCTACGTGGGACCAGGCACAAGAATCGGAGGAGCATTTGTGCAAGGAATCCCTCTAAGCTCTCTAGAAAGATCCAGGAACCATCCTTAGAGAGCGGCAGGTGGCATGAGCCTGAGCCCTCACTGCCGCCTCTGTCCCCACCGTGCCAACCTCACACAATGGTTAGGACGCACTAGCTCAAAAGCAAACTCAGCACCTTCTGTGTCACCCTTCTGTGGTTTCCCACTCCTGTCTCCAGATGGCTTTGCATGACTCAAACGCCCCAGTGTGATGTGTGTCTGTCTCCCTCTCCGGAGTCTTCTGTGGCACCTCCTGCTTTACCCTCTACACACTAGCAGCCCCTGCCACATGTCCCAAGACTCCACACCTCCATGCCCTTGCTCCTGTTGTGCTCCTCTGCCCAGGTGGGACCCCCTCCAACCTCCCTCCAACCTCTAATCGCCCAACTTCTGCTCAGTCTTAAAGACAGGTCTCCAGGAAGCCCTCTCTCCCCTGCCACGTCCTTTCCATGCTCTCATAAACCTGGCAGAGCTCTGACGTCATACTGTACTTTTCTATTACCTGCTTACGGATCTTCCTCCCTTTGCTGGATTATAAAGCTTCCACAGCCAGGCACATCCTTCAAGCAGCTAGCACCCCAGGCTTAGATGGTTTTGCAAAGTTGTTCACAAGTTCTCCCTCTAAAACAATGACGGCATTCCTCTCCTAGAGCTAACCTGTGATGCATCCTAGATGTCAAGCCCAAGCATGTAATAAACATGTCTTTTTATTCTGATGCTTTGACATCCAATTATTTATTATTGTCTTGCTAACAGTGGAGGGACTTCCTCCTCCCAGGGCTAGTTAACTCCTAGAAATAGTCACTACGCACTGGTGTAAATCTTTCACATGCAGATGAACCAATCCAGAGACCATGCCCCAACCACCTCCTTTATTGGGTTCCCACAGGGCTCTTACACTCTCTACCTACCAGTCACCCTCAAGGCCAGGTACCATACAACTAAGGAAAACCCCTATGCCCAGGAGCCCACTGAAATTATTTAAACTAGCAATGCTCAGCCTGCTTACTCTGCCTTGTCCATCCTTTCCCTCAGAAAACAAAGTTTCCCCCTCACTCTTAACCAGTTTCCCCACCACTCTCTCTGCCTCTTAACTGATCCTGGAGCTTCCCCTTGTGGCAGTGTGACATGGCATTCGTCCCCCTCTTCTTGGGAACTGCAACAAACTGTCTTTTCAGTGACAGTCATCTCCTGATCTGTTGGCCTCATCACACCTGAATAATAATAAAAGCAGCATTTAAGACAAGGCGTACCTTTCCATGGGATGCTGAGACTGGAGGTCACATGGGTCCTGTATATGTTAACCCTCTACCCACAGTACAACAGTAGCTGAGATCTGCCCATGACTTTCACTCACCATCTTTGTATCCCAAGGCACAAAGCAGGATGACTGGTACCTGAAATGAACAATGAGCTGGGAGCATCCTCATGGTACAGTAACTGGAGGGGTCAGTACTGACATTCTGAACATCATGCCTTCCTCATCTCACTGCAGGCTAGTCTGTAAAACACTAAGTAGGTCCATGGATGCCAGCCCTGGGAGAGCCACACACAGAGCAGGACCGGAGCCCTCTGACCTCAGTCCAGAGCTCTGTCTGTATTTCCAGCTGCCTCTCTGAGGATCAGGAGCTTCCGGGAGAGATGAGGGAAGGGAAAGGTGACAAAGTCACTCCATGACCACCAGACCACCCAACAACATGGATTGACTGTTATCCTGGATGAAAGATACAAAAGTCCTCGTCCTCTGTGCTCATGTGTGGGTCCATCTGGGATGATGTCTTCTATTTCTGTTCCCCTAGCACCTAACACACAGTAGGTGCTCTGTAATGTTTATGAATGAAAATATAAGTGTTCTGAAGTCACTTTGTGCATGCACATACAACATATTTTCCCAAATATACTGCAAGCATCTCAGGGGCATGAGTATATCATATGTTCCTCTATGTTTTTGGTATGCCCCTCTCATCCATCCCTCACCCCCAGCTCGGTGCTGGCTGGGCACTCAGGGGACCAAACCAGTCACACCTGATGACTGCATGACTGTCCAGCTTAGTGGCCACCCCACAGCCCCAAGCAGGCTGTCCGCCTCGCTCCCTGCAGTTCCATCATCTCCATCCTGAGGGCGACACCATCTCTGGGGAGACTTCTGAAGCACCAACTTTATTAAGATTGATTTGGCCTGCCCGCCATTCTGACAGGTCCAAAAGCAAACACGGCAGGGCCATGGGGGAGATTTGGTCATAATTACCATCTTTAATTACTGCTAAAACATCAATTGCTCTTGTTCAATTAGCAGTGCGGTTTCAGGCATGGCAAACTTCGCAACAGAAAATAAGCTGAAAATTGATTTCTGAACACTTAATGCAGATCTGAAATTGCTAACCTGATAAGGTTGTCATAGAAGAGCCAGCGTGGCCAGGGAGGAACTTTGCCGGGCTGTAACTGCCTCGGCAGGAAGATTAATACCTTGTATACTCACATCTTGTTCATCAAGTGGGAGGCACTCGTGGGTGGGGGAGGGGTCCCGGAGCGGAGGGTGGGTGTGAGGCAGGAGGCAGAGGGAGGGTGTTAACAAGGACAAGGGCAATTAGGCAGGAGAGAGCGGCAGCCTGCACCCAACGGTCCGTGAACGAGGACATGGCCCTCAGGGCTGGGCCGCGGGAGGGGCCGGCTGCCTGGGCCGGCTGCCAGGACACGCGGGCCTCTGCAAGGCAGGCAGCTACCATTGCAGGCAGGTGGGGAGAGGATGCCTAGGCCCCGGCCACCTCCACTTTCTCTCCGAGCCCTGGCTAAGGACTTTATGGTCAACCCCCACCCCCACCTTAAAAGTTCAGTTGGCCTCTGGACAAGCTTTCTCTGTTTGGGACTCCGTGCAAGAGAAAGAGTTGATGGACAAGAGGAGATGCTGGGCTGCTGCCCGTCTCGCTCACCCCACCCCCGCTCTCACCATCTCTCCATTTAGTGGTCTTCCTGCCACAGGCTCGAGTGGATTTCTGGGTGCATGTCACAAAACGGTGGGCGGGGGGGGCATTTTATGAGCTACCAGGGGCTCCACAGAGTGGGCAGTTGCTATTAGTATTATTCTCCTTTGGGCTTAAGGCTGATGTAGGGACACGGGTCAAAAATCTGAACAGCCTTGGAAGAGACCCCTCTCTCTCTGAGGGAAATGAGGACAAGATTACTCCCTCTCACCTTACAAAACATCTACTGAGCACCAGTATGTGCCAGGAACCAGGCAAAGCACTAGATAGAAAGATGGATTAATGGATCAGTAGATTCATGGATGGATAGACAGATGTAGCTAGATAGACGAAAGAGAGCTTATTGGCATTTAATCTTTTCAATACCACTAGGGGGTATTATTATCTCCATTTGATGAATGAGAAAAGTAGAACGTGACAAGATTAAGTAACTTACTCCAAAGGCATTACCGAGTGGTAGAACTGGGATTCAAACCCATACCTCTTTATATCCTCCTTATCTCTACTCTCTGCCCCAGAAGCATCCTTTAACCTGTTTGGTTCACTAGACTATGCTGAGCCCCAGGGCAGACAAGGCTACAAATCAGAATTGTCCTTGTCCCAAGTCACCTAAGCCATAGAAATACAGACAGACTCTCATTCAATGAGCTGCGCTGTGCATACAGCTAAGAAACACACCACAGCTGCGAGCCCCAGGCAGCCCATCGGACTCTCTCAGGACACGTCCTTGCTAAGGCCGGGCTTAGTTGAAGCCAGGCCCCTCTCTTTTATTTTCTATCTTCTCCCTCTCTTTTATTTTGTACAGGCCCCTGACCCCTGTAGATCCAAAAGTCAACCCAATTCAACAAAAGTTTATTGAGGGCCATCTTGTTTGGCCTGAACCCAAAGAAGAATAAGACCTTCCAAAGACTTACTCTCCAATAGAGGGACAATCATATTGATGTGAGTCATGAAGAACAAATGAGTAAGGTGCTGAGTGCAGGCAAGAGGGAGCAGTCAGAAAAGGCTGCCCAGGGGAGGTGATGTATAAGCTGGCTTCGCAGCTGGCCACACGCAAGTTAGTCAGGCAGATGAGAGAGCCAGAGGATCCTCCAGTCAGGGACATGGAGATGTGCAGGGACATGGCCTGTTAGGGGAAGTAGGATCTGTTTGATATCTCCGGAGCCTAAAAGTCTAAGGCTGGGGTTAGTGTAACAGGGAGAGAAGAGGCAAAGAGGGGGTCAGGGGCCAGATCATGAAAGGGTGGCAGACCATGCTAGACTTTATCTTGCAAGATAAAGAAGAGCAAGAGAAAGGCTCTGTATTGCAGAAAGCTCTCTCCAGCTGGAGGGGGAAGAGGGTATATTAGTTTGCTAGGGTTTCCAGAGCCTGGCGTGCTACAGTCCATGGGATCGCAAAGAATCAGACACGACTAAGCACAGTCTAGCTAGCCATACAAACTACCACAGACTGGGTGTCTTCAACAACAAAAATGTATTTTCTCACCATTCTGAAAGTCCAAGGTCTGTGATCAAAGTGTTGCCAGGGGTGGTTTCTTCTGCGGCCTCTCTTTGACTTGTAGATGGCTTGCCTTCTCCCCATGTCTTCACAGGGCCTCCCCTCTGTGCCTGTGTCCTAATCTCCTCTTCTTATAAAGACATCAGTGATACTAGATTCAGTTCAGTTCAGTTCAGTTCAGTCGCTCAGTCGTATCTGACTCTTTGTGACCCCATGAATCGCAGCACGCCAGGACTCCCTGTCCATCACCAACTCCCAGAGTTCACTCAGACTCACGTCCATCGAGTCAGTGATGCCATCCAGCCATCTCATCCTCTGTCATCCCCTTCTCCTCCTGCCCCCAATCCCTCCCAGCATCAGAGTCTTTTCCAATGAATCAACTCTTCGCATGAGGTGGCCAAAGTACTGGAGTTTCAGCTTTAGCATCATTCCTTCCAAAGAAATCCCAGGGCTGATCTCCTTCAGAATGGACTGGTTGGATCTCCTTGCAGTCCAAGGGACTCTCAAGAGTCTTCTCCAACACCACACTTCAAAAGCATCAATTCTTCGACACTCAGCTTTCTTCACAGTCCAACTCACATCCATACATGACTACTGGAAAAACCATAGCCTTGACTAGATGGACCTTTGTTGGCAAAGTAATGTCTATGCTTTTCAAAATGCTATCTAGGTTGGTCATAACTTTTCTTCCAAGGAGTAAGCGTCTTTTAATTTCATGGCTGCAGTCACCATCTGCAGTGATTATGGAGCCCCCAAAATAAAGTCTGACACTGTTTCTGCCGTTTCCCCATATATTTCCCATGAAGTAATGGGACCAGATGCCATGATCTGGATAGATCTGGATAGATGCTGGATTAGGGCCCATTTATATGACCTCATTTTAACTTAATTGGATCTTTAACAATCCTACGTTAAAATAAGGTCACATTCTGAAGTATAGGAGGTTAGGATGTCAACATGTGAATCTTGTAGGGACATAATTTGGCTCATAACAGAGAGACAGCAGGTATCAAGACTAGAGAAAAAGAGACCAACAAGAGGCCATTGTTGCAATCTGGGCAAGGAGGGGAAGGCCTGAATCAGCGATGACTGTAGTCACCCTCTCAGGAAGGGGGGTGCATGGAGAACTGGTATAGAGAGAGAATAAACAGGACATGTGAATAACTGGACGGAAGGACTTCTTTAAAGTTGCAGATGCTAAAGGATCAGAGGCCACCTGCCCTAGCAAAGGCCCTCTAAAATGTTGCTTTTCAAGACTCCTTGAGACAATGTGATGAGCAAATCCACAAAATTAACACATATGCAACGTAAATCACTGATGCTGAGAAAATCCTCCGCATTGATTAGACAGGTCACGCATAGTGGAAAGAACACCAGACCAGAAGTCAGAGGCCTGGGTTCTGCAGCCCCTTCTCCATAATATTAAGAAAGTCATTTTGGGGGGGCCTCAGTTTTCTTTTCTATAAAATGGGAGGGTTGAACTAGACTGTCTTTAGGTACCTTTCATCTCTGACACCTTGTAATCCCGTTACTGCATAATAAGTAGAGTGAGAACAAGAGTAGTATGAGTAAAGAGAGGCCAGAAGGAGTCTGGGGTCAAATGAGAGAGAAGCAAGTCTCTTATTCATCACACTGACCACCCTTTAGGACCAGTCTGCATAGGCTCAGGTTGGAAGCCACGTCCCATCAGTGCCACCCTCAGCTGGCACGAGTGTGTCAATGACTAGTCACTAAAGAGAAAATATTTCCTGTAAAAAGTAAAAACCTGTACAACAAACCAATTGGTCTTATAATCTTAGCTACTTCAACAATGATCCTAAAAGTTCTTCCCTGCACTGATGCCAGGCCCTGTATCTCTCCTCTGCTCCAGTTCATCCCTTCCACTTTCTGGTTTGGGTTGGTGGTACCATCTTTGATCGCCCTCCATTTTGCCCACTTTTCTAATTAGCACCTGAATTCTGTGGCTCTGATCTAGCAGAGGATCTTGCCTCCATCCCTCCTGTCTTCCCTTCCCATTCCATCTCAGTCTTAGAGTTTTCCAACCTCCCAACTGTTGTAGTTTTTCCTTCTTGGTTTCAAGAACTTGCATCCTCATGTTGAGGGATGATAGCCTCCTAACTGGACTCTTCCTCCAGCTTCACTTTTTTTAGTACTTCCTAGCATATTTCTACTCCTAAACCACATCCTTCCAGGGCCCTGCCAACTGCTGACTCAATGGGTGCCACCCAGGTCCTGATCCAGTAAGAGTTTCTGCTCCCAGGGGAGCTCTCAGGACAGGGAGGAGATGGGAGGGAGAGACTTGTGGCCCAAGAGTACCCTGTGAGTATCAGGCATCAGCTTTCCCATCTGTTCCCCATGAGATGTGCAGAGCCAGATCCAGGGGCTCCAGCCTGGATTTCTGGATTCTCCTCTGAGTCTCAGCTGGGCAAAATCTTAGACTTAAACCTTGGCTCAGTCAACCAGGAGCCCTAGAACTGCCTAATTGCCCTCAGTCCTATCCCCCAGGGCCAGAGACATCTTCTGCCGATCTTTGCATCAATTTATAAGCATTCCCCTAGTCCTGTACTGGTGCTCTCAGAAGCCTCTCCTGTCGGCCCACTACTCAGCTGCAACCTCCCGAATATCAACATTGCCCAGAGCAGATATAAATTTGCTGTGGCCACCTGCACTTAGCAATCTAGACTCTACCTATTCACAAACCCTGCGGAGAATAACCCCTTCTATCTTGGTTGCCTCTCTTCCTCTTTTCAGCGTGGTGTGTGTGTGTTCGTGCCAAGTCGCTTCAGTCATGTCCAACTGTTTGCAGTCCTGTGGACAGTTGCCCACCAGGTTCCTCTGTCCATGAGATTCTCCAGTCAAGAATACTGGAGTGGGTTTCCATGCCCTCCTCCAGGGGATCTTCCCAACCCAGGGGATCAAACCCATGTCTCCTGTGGCTCCTGCACTGCAGGTGGATTCTTTACCGCTGACCCACCAGGAGAGCCCTTCAGTGTGTTAAGGCTCTAGCACCTCTTCTTGAAACCCTTATTTTTGTCACATCATTTTCTCCAGTTTCCAGTGACTCCCTATAGCCTTTGACTCAAGTCCAAACTGCTCAGCACTGAATTTGAGACCTTCCCTAGCCTGCCATGCCCCCAACATATTCAACCTCATCCTGTACTACTCCTCAACTTGTTTTATTCCAACCAGGCTTCACTTGAAGGCTCCACCCCAAACTTTCCAAACTCAGTTCTAATCCCAAGTCACTACCAGGGCTATGCTTGCCCACCGAAATCCTCGCACTCATAGGCCCGCTAGGAAGACAGTCCAAGAGTGCATGTCTTCTACTGTGTTGTTGAAGACCCCTGGTCCACAGCTATTTGACCAGTGAAAGGAACTTGAGCAAGGGTTTTCCCAGCATCTCTGAGAACAAAAACTATCCAAATAGTGATTATGATTATTAGTTGGACCAATCAAAGTGTCTCAAAAAGTCTGAACAGGAAAACACAGAAAGAGCATGAGTCAATTGGTAGCAAAAGTAAAAAATAAAGACATGTAGAAATAGGTATTGAGGTAAAAGAGTTGTTAGTGTGCTTTGAGTAAGTAGAAATTAAGAGTAAATAGAAACTATAAACTAACAGGGCACAAAAAATAAAGAAATAGTATGGGGAATTTCAGGTTGGTATTTCTCCCCCTAAAAGACAAATAGTTCTCTGGAAAATCACCTAAACGCAAGAAGTAGAATAATAAACAAACCCTATCTTTGACAAAGCTAGCAAAGATCGATAAACTCAGATACAACACGTAACTAGGGTGTGGAAAGACACAAAGAGAAGACAGCCATGGCACAGAGGGCAGGTATTGCTGGCCAAACTCAGCTCTCCAAGGTAAGTGCTACACCCCAGGAGCAACAAAATATCACTCTTTTGTTTGGAATAATTAGGGTAGGTATGTGGGCTGGGAGGGGGAGCTTTCCTGAATATATTTTGGCATGAAATAAAACAGCAAAGGTGGGGCCAATGATGAATCATACAGAAGAGTCATATTTGCAGAAAGCAGTGTCTCTGTGAGGCAAAATAGAGGAGAGAGGTGCCATGTTACGAGCAGATACACAGCTGTCACTACCAACTGACTGCTGCTAAGTCGCCTCAGTTGTGTCCGACTCTGTGCGACCCCATAGACGGCAGCCCACCAGGTTCTGCTGTCCCTGGGATTCTCCAGGCAAGAACACTGGAGTGGGTTGCCATTTCCTTCTCCAATGCGTGCAAGTGAAAAGTGAAAGTGAAGTCGCTCAGTTGTGTCCGACTCTTCACGACCCCATGGACTGCAGCCTACCAGGCCCCTCCATCCATGGGATTTTCCAGGCAAGAGTACTGGAGTGGGGTGCCATTGCCTTCTCCGACCAACTGACTAGAGAGAGAAATAAAGCTTAAAAGATCTTACACTCACGTCCCCACAGAAACATTTCTTGCAGCCCAGTTCATGGCCATTCCCTCCTTCACTCCAGAAGCTCATGCAAACAACTGGTCCAAGAAGTCACTTCATTCAGAGGTGAATTAATAATCAAAAAGGAACTACCAAGCAATCTGTACAATGAAGACACTACAGTGCACAGAGGGGAGACAGACAAAGAAAAATAAATAGAAGATAAAAGCCAGTCGCCACAGAAATGCTGCCATGGAGAAAATGAGCAGATATGCTACACGGAAAACTTCTGAACTTTATGACGCAAGTAACCCTTTCAATCAAAAGCACGAAGAAGAGATACAAATACTCAGGAAATAATGTGGTAAGACGTGCAAAGGATATAAGTCACGAGAGGATAAGGGGAAGAACATGTAAAACCAACCACAGGCACTGCTGAAAGCGTGGGAAGTGTATCAAGGAAAGGATTGGAAAACATGAGAAAGAACTGGAAAAGTAATCCGAGGTTTTAAAAACAAGAGGAGAGAGAAAATGGCAGGTGTGAACGACGAATATTCATGCAATTCATGTTTCTACAAAGAGAACAGATATGTAAAGATATGATTTATAGGAACTTTCCAAAATAAAAAAGAACTAAAAAATAAGTGAAGCAGCAATAAAACCAGGAAGTATACAACATAAAACATGATTTAAAAGAAAAAGAAAACTAAGAACAAATGTTTATCATATTAATTTATGTGAATGGGATCATTTTATCTACTAAAATATATTTTCAGAATGAATCATGATATAAGGCCCAAATTTAATCTATAGATTAAAACACTGTGTCCCAGAAAAATATCTGCAAAGGATGATCAAATCTAGTAAAGATTCTGGACTTCAAAGACAAAGAATCCTTCGAAACACCCGGACTTAAAAGTCAAGATGCCTTAAAGGAGGAGAAAAAAAATCAAAGTGACCTCAAATATCACTACAACATTATCAATACAAAGACATAAAGAGTGTAATATAAGATGCTATATCTACACAAACCATCAGTTAAGTATAAAGGCAATGTTGAGGAACATACAAGAACATAAGAGCATAAGTCTCATGAGCCTGAAGAATCTACAAGAGGATAATTTTCAAGCCAAGCAGAAGATGAGTGGAAGATCACACAGCAGAACTGGGTGACACTTGAACCGTGTGCCTAAGACTAAGACCAACACTACAGCAACATGGCGACTGTGTTTACAGAACCAAATGTAAAGGTTATAAACTCTAAGAATGGAGACATTTTATAACTAACAAAATCTGGCTCAAGGAAGGGAACAGAAGGTAAAAAACAGTGCAAGTATGCTGACAACATTTTTGTTTACAGCTATTTGTCAAGGATATCATTTAAAGCTAATAAAGTGACAGACATACATGAATATTTAAAAATATAAAAGGGAAACACTGAGAAAAACAGTAATAATCAACTAAAATAAGGTGGTGGGGTAGGGAGTTTGGATTTAGTGGAAATGTAGCAATTTTGTCATTCTTAGAGAAAGTAGTTAATAGATACTAAGGAAAAATATATATGTGTGTGTAAAAGGAACTACCAGGGGCAAAATAAAAGCCTTTCAAATTATTAGAAGAAATATATACATAAAAACCAAGCAAATGAAACAGAATATGGGGTAAAAGATTGAAAAAATAAATGAAGCGGCAATAAAACCAGGAAGTATATAACATAAAACATGATTTAAAAGAAAACTAGGAACAAATATGTCTGTCATATTAATTTATGTGAATGGGATCATTTTACCTACTGAAATATATTAACTCTCAGAATGAATCACAAAATAAGGCCCGAATTTCTCATATATTTTAAAATAAAATATTAAGGTTAGACTGAGGTTGAAAACAAAAGAATGGGCAAAGACAGAATGTGCAGCGCAAACATAAAGAAAGGAAGAAGCACAATTTAGTAGCTGGTAAGATTTAAATTGGGGGCAGGGAGAGGGATGCAGAGGCATATTTAACCAGGAAAAGGGAAACGGTATAACAATAAACAAGACCTTCTAGAACTAACATCCAAAAAACATGTCATTTTCATTATAGGGGACTGGAATAAAAAGTAGGAAGTCAAGAAATACCTGGAGTAACAGGCAAATTTGGCCTTGGAGTACAGAATGAGGCAGGGCAAAGGCTAATAGAGTTTTGCCAAGAGAACACACTGGTCATACACTCTATTCCAACAACACAAGAGAAGACTCTACACATGGACATCACCAGATGGTCAATACCGAAATCAGACTGATTATATTCTTTGCAGCCAAAGATGGAGAAGTGTTATACAGTCAGCAAAATCAAGACCGGGAGCTGACTGTGGCACAGACCATGAACTCCTTATTGCCAAATTCAGACTTAAATTGAAGAAAGTAGGGAAAACCACTAGACCATTCAGGTATGACCTAAATCAAATCCCTTGCAACTATACAGTGGAAGTGAGAAATAGATTCAAGGGACTAGATCTGATAGATAGAGTGCCTGAAGAACTATGGAATGAGGTTCGTGACATTGGCACGAGGCAGGGATACCACCCAAAGCAATCTATAGATTCAATGCAATCCCTATCAAGCTACCAATGGTATTTTTCACAGAACTAGAACAAATAATTTCACAATTTGTATGGAAATAAAAAAACCTCGAATAGCCAAAGCAATCTTGAGAAAGAAGAATGGAACTGGAGGAATGAACCTACTTGACTTCAGGCTCTACTACAAAGCCACAGTCATCAAGACAGTATGGTAATGGCACAAAGACAGAAATATAGATCAATGGAACAAAATAGAAAGCCCAGAGATAAATCCACACACCTATGGACACCTTATCTTTGACAAAGGAGGCAAGAATATACAATGGAGAAAAGACAATTTGTTTAACAAGTGGTGCTGGGAAAACTGGTCAACCACTTGTAAAAGAATGAAACTAGAACACTTTCTAACACCATACACAAAAATAAACTCAAAATGGATTAAAGATCTAAAGATAAGACCAGAAACCACAAAACTCCTAGAGGAAAATATAGGCGAAACACTCTCCAACATAAATCACAGCAGGATCCTTTATGTCCCACCTCCCAGAGTAATGGAAATGAAAGCAAAAATAAACAAATGGGATCTAATTAAAATTAAAAGCTTTTGCACAATGAAGAAAACTATAAGCAAGGTGAAAAGACAGCCTTCAGAATGGGAGAAAATAATAGCAAATGAAGCAACTGACAAAGAATTAATCTCAAAAATATACAAGCAACTCCTGCAGCTCAATTCCAGAAAAATAAACGACCCAATCAAAAAATGGGCCAAAGAACTAAACAGACATTTCTCCAAAGAAGACATACAGATTGCTAACAAACACACGAAAAGATGCTCAACATCACTCATTAGCAGAGAAATGCAAATCAAAACCACAATGAGGTACCATTTCATGCCAGTCAGAACGACTGCTATCCAAAAGTCTACAAGCAATTAATGCTGGAGAGGGTGTGGAGGAAAGGGAAACCTCTTACATTGTTGGTGGGAATGCCAACTAGTATAGCCACTCTAGAGAACAGTGTAGAGATTCCTTAAAAATCTGGAAATAGAACTGCCATATGACCCAGCAATCCCACTGCTGGGCATACACACCGAGGAAACCAGAATTGAAAGAGACACGTGTACCCCAATGTTCATCGCATTTTTATAATGGCCTGTTTATAATAGCCAGAACATGGAAGCAATCTAGATGTCCATAATCAGATGAATGGATAGGAAAGCTGTGGTACATATACACAATGGAATACTACTCAGCCATTAAAAAGAATACATTTGAATCAGTTCTAATGAAGTGGATGAAACTGGAGCTTATTATACAGAGTGAAGTAAGAAAGAAGAAAAACACCAATACAGTATACTAATGCATATATATGGAATTTAGAAAGATGTTAACGATAACCCTATATGTGAGACAGCAAAAGAGACACAGATGTATAGAACAGTCTTTCAGACTCTGTGGGAGAGGGCGAGGGTGGGATGATTTGAAAGAATAGCATTGAAACATGTAAAATATCATATGCGAAAGAGATCGCCAGTCCAGGTTTGATGCATGATACAGGGTGCTCAGGGCTGGTGCACTGGGATGACCCAGAGGGATGGGATGGGGAGGGAAGTGAGAGGGGGGTTCAGGATGGGGAACACATGTATACCCATGGCTGATTCTTGTCAGTGTATGGCAAAACCACTACTATATTGTAAAGTAATTAGCCTTCAATTTTTAAAAAAACATCCCCAAGGTAAAGAAATGCAAAAAGGCAAAATGGCTCTCTGAGGAGGCCTTACAAATAGCTATGACAAGAAGAGAAGCAAAAGGCAAAGGAGAAAAGGAAAGATATACCCATTTCAATGCAGAGTTCCAAAGAATAACAAGGAGAGATAAGAAAGCCTTCCTCAGCAATCAGTGCAAAGAAATAGAGGAAAACAATAGAATGGGAAAGACTAGAGATCTCTTCAAGAAAATTAGAGATACCAAGGGAACATTTCATGCAAAGATGAGCTCAATAAAGGACAGAAATGGTATGGACCTAACAGAAGCAGAAGATATTAAGAAGAGGTGGCAAGAATACACAGAAGAACTATATAAAAAAGATCATCATGATCCAGATAATTAAGAAGGTGTGATCAGCAACCTAGAGCCAGACATCCTGGAATGCGAAGTCAAGTGGGGCTTTAGGAAGCACCACTAAGAACAAAGCTAGTGGAGGTGATGGAATTTCAGTTGAGCTGTTTCAAATCCTGAAAGATGATGCTGTGAAAGTGCTGCACCCAATATGCCAGCAAATTTGGAAAAATCAACAGTGGCCACAGGATTGGAAAAGGTCAGTTTTCATTCCAATCCCAAAGAAAGGCAATGCCAAAGAATGTTCAAACTACTGCACAATTGCACTCATCTCACATGCTAGTAAAGCAATGCTCAAAATTCTCCAAGCCTGGTTTCAACAGTACATGAACCATGAACTTCCCGATGTTCAAGCTGGATTTTAAAAAGGCAGAGAAACTAGAGGTCAAATTACCAACATCTGTTGGATCATCAAAAAAGCAAGAGAGTTCCAGAAAAATATCTTCTTCTGCTTTATTGACTGCCAAAGCCTTTGACTGTGTGGATCACAACAAACTGTGGAAAATTCTGAGAGAGATGGGAATACCAGACCACCTGACCTGCCTCTTAAGAAACCTGTATGCAGGTCAGGAAGCAACAGTTACAACTGGACATGAAACAACAGACTGGTTCCAAATAGGAAAAGGATTACATCAAGGCTGTATATTGTCACCCTGCTTATTTAACTTCTATGCAGAGTACATCATGAGAAACTCTGGGCTGGAAGAAGCACAAGCTGGAATCAAGATTGCCAGGAGAAATATCAATAACCTCAGATATGTAGAGGACACCACCCTTATGGCAGAAAGTGAAGAAGAACTAAAGAGCCTCTTGATGAGAGTGAAAGAGGAGAGTGAAAAGTTTGGCTTAAAACTCAACATTCAGAAAACTAAGATCATGGCACCTGGTCCCATCACTTTATGGCAAATAGATGGGGAAACAATGATAGATTTTATTTGGGGGGGCTCCAAAATCAGTGCAGATGGTGACTGCAGCCATGAAATTAAAAGATGCTTACTCTTTGGAAGGAAAGTTATGACCAAATTAGACAGCATATTAAAAAGCAGAGACATTACTTTGCCAACAAATATCCTTCTAGTCAAAGCTATGGTTTTTCCAGTAGTCATATATGGATGTGAGAGTTGGACTATAAAGAAAGCTGAGCAATGAAGAATTGATGCTTTTGAACTGTGGTGTTGGAGAAGACTCTTGAGAGTCCCTTGCACTGGCAAGGAGACCCTACCAGTCCATCCTAAAGGAAATCAGTCCTGAATATTCATTGGAAGGACTGATGCTGAAGCTGAAACTCCAATAATTTGGCCACCTGATGTGAAGAGCTGATTCATTAGAAAAGACCCTGATGCTGGGAAAGATTGAAGGCAGGAGGAGAAGCAGATGACAGAGGATGAGATGGTTGGATGGCATCACTGAATCAATGGACATGAGTCTGAATAAACTCCGAGAGTTGGTGATGGACAGGGAGGCCTGCTGTGCTATGGTTTATGGGGTCGCAGAGTTGGACATGACTGAGCAACTGAACTGACTGACATTTTACCTAAGATGAAATAGAAACATAATAATAGAGACTATAGTTGACACGCAGCCCATGACAGAGGAAGTAAACAAAAAATAATAATAATAATTAAGGATATAAAGGAGAAAACAATCCAATTAATAATGTAATTCTAATTCATATCCTGAAAATAATACTTTAATATCTTTAAAAAAGAAAATTTTTAAAACTGAAAATTTTAGGTTACAAACACTGCCTCAATAAACTCTTCCTCAAAAGAGAAAATAATCAAAAAATGTTCTGGAATTATAATGTAATAAAATTAGAATTCTGAAATAAAATCCTTATTACTCAGAAATTTTCATTTTTTCTCTCAAACAGTACTTGGAACAAAGAGGAAATCAAAGTTGAAACTGGAAATTATCTTTAAATAATCCTAATGAAAATATTATATATCAGTTCTTATTCAGTCACTAAGTCATGTCTGATGCTTTGCAACCCCATGGACTGCAGCATGCCAGGCTTCCCTGTCCTCCACCATCTCCCGGAGTTTGCTCAAACTCATGTCCACTGAGTCGGTGATGCCATCCAACTATCTTATCCTCTGTTTCTTCCTTCTCCTCTTGCCCTCAATCTTTCCCAGCATCAAGGTCTTTTTATATGTCAGAACATGTGCTCAAAGAATGTTCACAGTTAAAAATAAAAATTATCAAGCAACTAACTAAAGAAGTTAGGAAAAAAAAAAACTCAAGCTAAGGAAAGCAGAAAGAAGACATTAGTTATATGAAAGCAGAATGTTGCTGTTAAGTCGCTTCAGTCGTGTCTGACTTTGTGACCCCAGAGATGGCAGCCCACCAGGCTCCCCTGTCCCTGGGATTCTCCAGGCAAGAACACTGGAGTGGGTTGCCATTTCCTTCTCCAGTGAAAGCAGAATACAATGAATTAAATTAAACAGTTGGAGAATTTATATATATTATGTCCAGGAGCTGATTCTATTTGAAAAAAAAAAAGCTAATAAAAGAGACAAACCATTAGCTAACATTATCAAGTCAAAGGGAGAAAATAGAAATATCCAAAGTAAATAATTGCAATGGGGAAGAAAATAGAAACTGATAAAAATTTAAAACATAATATGACACTATTTTGCTCACTGTTATGCAAAATAATTTGAATACATAGATAAAAGGATAAAGTTACAGGAAAATATAAATTGCCAAAACTAACCGTAGTGAACTTAGACAATCTAATGGACCAAGTGCTATAGAAAACTAAAGACAGCTGTCAAAAGAGCACGAAGTCCAGACTGTGTCACAGAAAAATTTTCACAGATCTTTAAGAAACAGGTAATTCTGATGCTTTGTAGATTCCTTCAGAGTATACAAAAAGGAAAAAAAACCAACTTTCAATTACTCTTTATGCTGTTGAAAATCGGCCTCTGTCCACTGGTGCCAAACAGAAACACAGAAACAGAGTTTTGGGTGATGTTGCAAAGAGTAGATTCATTGCCTTGCCAGACAAAGGGGGCCACAGTAGGCTAGTGCCCTCAAGACTGTGTGCCACGCTGGAGAGGGCAGTGAGGGGTCATATGAGCAGTGCATGATCAGCTTGTGGACATTCGGTTGGTAGTGAGGTAATTGGGAGTCAGCATCATCAAACTGGTTCCAAGTGGTCTGGGTTTTGTCTGTGCTTGTGGGCAGCATGCAATTAATTTCTTCCACCTGGTGGGGTTTTAGTATCTGCAAAACTGCTCAAAGGACTTGGCTCAGAATATTATTGACCGTCCTTAAGAAAGAACTAAAGGTCCTTGAGTTTAATGGCTAAAGTATCATTATTTTGTCTTGCTTGCTTGTTTTCCTTTCTGCACTTTTTTATTACTCTGATTAAATTTTTTATAATTTTTTTATTTTTATTTATTTATTTATTGTGGCCATGCCAGGTCTTCGTTGCTGCTCGGGTCTTTCTCTAGTTGCAGCGAGCAGGAGCTACACTGTACTCGTTGGGCACAGTTTTCTCATTGTGGTGGCCTCTCTCGTTGCGGAGCACAGGTTCTAGGGCATGTGGACTTCAGTAGCTGCGGTGTGTGGGCTCAGTAGTTGTGACCCCCGGGCTCCAGAGCACAGTCTCAGTAGTTGTGGTGCCCAGGCTTAGTTGCTCCACAGCATGTGGAATCTTTCCAGACCAGGGATCGAACCTGGCTTCTGCGTTGGCAGAGGGATTCTTTACTACCGAGCCACCAGAGAAGACCCTAAGTTTATTCTTTGAAGTTTTTTACAGACAAAAAACAGGTGGAGAACATAGGTGGGGGGCCTATTTTGGGAAGGCTTCATAGTGTCCTGCTCAATTATATTTATGAAAGTAGTATAACAGTGACATCAAAACCTGACAAATAACACATAAAGAAACTATAGCCCATGTCACTTTGAATATCACAACAAAAACTTTATTAGAAAACAGAAATCAGCAGCACATTAAAAAAAATAATAACCAAGTAGAGTTTACTCCAGGAATTCAAGAATGACTGATTCTCAAAATATCATTTTGTAATTCAGTATATTAGTAGATCAAAAGAAAAAAATCACATAGATCATTTCATAGAAGCTGAAAAGACATCTGAGAAGCTCATATCCATGCTTTATTTTTGTAAAGTGTCTTATAAAATAATAGTGGAATGGATACTTCCTTAATATGATAAAAGATATGCTTGGGCAAAACCCACAAACATGTTTAGTGCGGAAGCACTGCAAGCATTCTCATTAAAATCGAGAACAAGACAATACATATAATATGACCACCATTACTTTGCGATGTTCCAACAGTGTGAGAATTGGAAAGGAGATGGTAAAATTAGCATCATTTTCAGTTGATGTGATTATTTACTTGGAAAACTCAATGACAATGAAAAAAAGTTAAAAATGATAAGAAAGTTGACTAAGTTGGCTGGTTATAAAATCAACATACCAAAACATATTATTCAAACAATAGCCAGTTAGAAGATATAATGGAAGAAAAAATCCATTTATAATAGCCATGGAAGATCAGACAGAGAGAATTAAACCAAGAAATGTAGACAATCTAAGGAGAAAAAACCTTGAAAACAACATGAAGCACCAATAGAAGACTGGCATATGACTCAGTGTCAAAAATATGAAAACTCTCCTTACGTTAATGTAAAGGTTCAGTATAATGTGCCCCCCAATATTAGGGACAACAAATATTGTCACCAAATATTTGCTTTTTTAAAATTTTGTATGTTTATATTTGCTTGGGTGTTTGTGGGGATAACTTACAAGATGATTCTGAACTGAATAATAACCTGTAGAAATAAATAAGCAAGAACCACTAGAAAAAGTATTTTTTCAAGAAAGATAATGAGTGGTAGAAGCAGTACCAGCATTACCAGATGTTAAAGCACATTATGAAATGACAAAGCTGTAATAGTTAAAACACTGTAGGGCATGTTGTGAACAAATGGATAAATGAATGGGACAAAAGAGACCCTCCTCTTGGGACAAAATGGGACAAAAGGCGTGTCTTTGACACCCCTTCCAAGGGTAGAAGATAGAAATTTAAAATAAATGACATTTAGCAACCTGGGTAACCATTTGAGAAAGAAAGAAAAAAAAAAAAGTTGGATCATCAGATCCCCATCTCACACCTTATACCAAAAATAACTCAAGAAGAATCAAATATTTACATTTTTATAAAATAAAACCATAAAATTCTAGAAAAAGAAAGGGAGAATTTTACAAATATACTCTTGGAATAAGGTGGGCTTTTCTAAGTATAACCCAAAACCCAGAGCCCAATATAAAAAAGTTGTCTCATTTGACCACAAACAAATCAAATTTACCTGGTTTGGGTCTGATGGAGTGGGAAACAGTTTAAACAAAGCCAAACAGCAAATGACAAACTGGAGAAAGAAATTGTAAACCATATCATAAATAGTTAATTTTCTGGAAGGAAGAAGAATATCTATAAGTCAATGAGAAATTGGGCAAAGGATACAGACAGTCCTCTAAAAGGAGATGCTTCTCAAACATGGAAGAGATGGTAGCCCTCATCTGTAATAAGAGAAATGTTAACATCACAGCACCACTGTTTACCTAACAGATGATCAAAGGCCAAAAAGTTCTAAATCTCTGTGTAGGAAAGCATATAGAAACACAGTTTTGTTTGTTTGTTTGTTTTGTTGGTAGAAGCATAATTCAGTATCACCTCTATGGTGTTGGTACTTATTAGCTGGATGTTTGGCCATGGGCTAGGGTCTTACCCTGAGTCTCGTAGCATGCTCTCTTAGAATCTTTTTCAAAATTAAAAGGACCTATACATGGAAATGATCACAGTGCTCAATACAGTAATATTGCTATACTCACAGCTTGGTCAAGCACCACCTCTGCCCTTGTTGACCCAAAGAGAATGTTCTGTCCACAGCCAAGGTTGTCCAGAACCTCTGTCCTCTGGGGAAGGGGCTTGCTTCCTCTGGAGGCCAGCGGGAACTGATGTATCCCAGAGGCCCAGCCATGCCCGAGGAGGAGCAGAGGCCTGGCTCCGACAGGGGAGCCCAGGATTTACCTCCTGAGTAATCCTCAGCCTAGTTTGGCAGCCACAAGCCTCTGGACTGTACTTTGAGGCTGCTAATGTCTGCTAACTGGGCCAGATCCCCAGCTGCTTGGTTCCAGTCCTACCCCTATCCCCATCAGCCAGTGGTTGACTGGACTCTCTGGCCTCATCTAAGGTAGGAGTATGCATGGACGCTCCGTTGGGTGCCATGGCAACCATCTGCTGGAGGCCAGTCTCCCCATGCACCTCCTGACCACTCCCAGCACACATTCAACTTCCCAGGTGGTGCCAATGCCAAAGAACCCACCTGACATTAAAAAATTATAAAATCATGTGACAATACCCAATAGATTATAAAAGAGGAGTTATCAGCTTGTGTCTTCCCCATGAATAATTCAGAACTGATGTTTAATTTTTATCATGTTGGAATGTCCTATGAATGTATTTCCTTTGCAGAATGTAGAAGAAAGGTGATAATAATTAGTTTATATAATTATGCTGGCTGTAAGTGATGTGCAATATAATATTTTATGCAATTAAAGGCTTATGGGACATATTACCACTTTTTTACTTGTACTGGTAATAAGGAATGTTTGTACCTCCACTATTGTATCGCTTCTGGATGTGAGCTATGTGACGATTTCTGCTATTATATTAAGCGCCACAATTTTAATAAAGCAAATGTACATATGAAAAAAAAAGAACCTGTCTGCCAATGCAGGAGATGTAAGAGGCACAGATTTGACATTTGACCCCTGGGTCAGGAAGATCCCCTGGAGGAGGAAATGGCAACCCACTCCATTGTGCTTTTTTTTTTAGAGAATAATTACTTTACACTATTGTGATTTTTTTTTTTTTTGCCATATATCAACATGAATCAGCCACCCATTTATGATAAAAACTCTCTAGAAAGTAGGCATAGAAGGAACATACCTCAACATAATAAAAGCCATATATGACAAACCCATGACAAACATTCTCCTCAATGTAAAAATTTGAAAGCATTTTCTCTAAAATCAGGAACAAGACAAGGGAACCCACTCTCACCACTACTACTCAACATAGCTTTGGAGGTCCTAGCCACAGCAATCAGAGAAGAAAAAGAAACATAAGTAATCCAGATTGGAAAAGAAGAAGTAAAACTCTCACTGTTTGCCTATGACATGATCCTCTACATAGAAAATCCTAAAGATGCCACCAGAAAATTACTAGAGCTAATCAATGAATATAGTAAAGTTTCAGGATATAAAATTATTACACAGAAATCCCTTGCATTCCTATACACTCCAGTATTCTTGCTTGAAGAATCCTATGGACAGAGGAGCCCGGAGTTGGACATGACTGAAATGGCTTAGCTCAGCACGCAGCACACACTCAGCTCTTCTTAGGGATAGGTGAGCTGGTATCTATCTGAATTTAAGAGCCTGCTGAATCCAGGACACAGCTATAGCAGAAAAAGGAGGTCTGGGTCCAGCCGTGGCTCAACTCACCACATTTCTATGAGCAGGTTGCTTCCCCTCTCTGAGTCCATTTCCTCACCATAAAATAAAGAAGTAGGACTACCAACTTCTGTGGCAACTTCTAGCCATGACATTCCGGGGCTCTAGGACTTCCCCCTAGAGCTAGCCCTGGAAATGAGCAAGGCTGCTCTTTCTGGTTAAGTTCTCCAGGGAAAGAAAAGGGATGGGTGGCCTGTGAACTAACCCTGCAAGCTTGGATGAGGGATGGGCCCCTTTCTCTGCAAGAATCTCCATCTGGGAGAAGACCTCCATCCATTCTCAATGGGGTGTTCCATGGAAATTTTAACTGAGGCACTATGATACAATCAATGCCAATGGATCAGTAGAAATGGCAGAGTAGAGGTTCAAAAAACCAGGTAGAAGGCTCTTCATTCCTCAAAGAGGCTGCAAAGGGTGGAACATGCGGGCCTGGGGAGAGTAGTCTGAGAAGGAAGAACTGCTGTTAAGGGTTCACCCCTTCCCCGGGCAGGAGCAGTCGGCAGAGAGTTCCAACCAGAGGGACTTCCAAAGGAGCTTGATAAGGGTGCCCTGTGGCTTGTGGGGCCCAAGGGACTGGTTTTAGCTCTGCCAGGATATGAAGGAGCGTGAGAGCCAGGCCCATGAGTTGCTTTGGTGGCAGGGGAAGAACTGCTCCTGGAGTGGGAAGGTCTGCACCCCTGGGAATTGTCAGGGACAGATAATTCTTCTGCATTTCTCTGGATCACAAGCAACTCCTGCGAGAGCTATTTTGGAGCCATTTTGTGGTCTACACGAGGGGCACCTGGGTGGGCAGCAGAACTCCAGTATTAAGTAGACATCCCCTGGATAAAGGGGGAGCCCTAGGGAGGGGCTGAGAGCTGGAAGACGGCCTCCATAAGGGCGCTGCAGTTAGACAGGAGCCTCTCAGGGTCCACAAGAGAATGAGTCTGCTTCAAATATCTGCTCAGCCCAGGGAGCATGGGGCCATTGTGCCAGGGTTTCCTCAGGTGAGTGGAGCTGCTCTGAGTTAAGACGGAAAAGGGACTTGTTAGAGGATTTAGACATCACACAATTGTGTCACCTGGTGAAGGGGTCTGTGGAAAGCTGTTGCCTGTCTGATATCGGACCTGAGGTTGCTATAGGTCATGAAGCAACGGAGGGTGAAGGCAGACCAGAGCCAGCACCTATCTCTCTCCGCCTCCAACCTTGCCAAGCTGCAGAAGGTGCTGGAGCCCTCGTTTACAGAGCTACACACACGCCTGGCCCAGGACTCATAGAAGCTGAGCAGGAGACCCGTGGAAGCTGCAGCCTGGCCCCAGGGTGGCAGCTGGCAGATCGCTGACCACCTGTGGGAGTACGCGGCACCTGGGTCCCGCACAGCCTTCCCAGCGCAACGGCTGCTCCTCCCCTTCCACCGTCCAAATCTTGCCCAAATTTCTCTTGTGGCCAAGCTTAATCCAGACTCACTCAAGGAAGGAATTTCTGAGAAAATGAATTCTAGCTGAGCTACGCTGACATAGTACAAAACCAGCACAGCCATTTTCTGACGGCATCATTCCAGGTAAGATCTCCGGTCCTCAGCCTCCTCCCCTGAACTCCAGCAGCCGGCAGTGGGGACTAAGCTGGAGATGGGATTTTCCAGGCAAGAATACTGAAGTGGGTTGCCATTTCTTTCTCCAGGGGATCTTTCTGACCCAGGGATCAAACCCACGTCTCCTCCATTGGCAGGCAGATTCTTTGCCACTGTACCACTTATCAAATAATGGGGGATATGGAGCCCATCCCCTCTTTCCTTTTTTGCCTTTGCCGCCTGGAAGCTCATAGATATAATCTACTGCTCCAACGCAGTAATGATTGGATTGGATTGGATTAGGGAGATTTTGTATTTCCTTGTGTCTCTATTTTTTTTTAATTCTATTAGTTTATTTATTTTTGAATACATATATACCTTTCGTTAGGGGCTTTCCCAGTGGTTCAGCAGTTAAGAATTAGTCTGCAATGCAGTGGCTTCAGGAGACACAGGTTTGGTCTCTGGGTGGAGAATATCCACTGGAGAAGGGCATGGTGACCCACTCTAGTATTCTTGCCTGGAGAATCCCGTAGACAGAGGAGCCTGGCGGGCTGCAGTCCACAGCATCGCAGAGTCAGATACGACTGGAGTGACTGAGCACTTGTGCACATGTCTTTTATTACAGCCTACCTCACAAGATTTGAAAGTAGGCAAACACAAGGTAAAAAAAAAATCTCTGAATTAAATAAAGGATCTTTATTCTGGAGTGATTATATCTTCTTACAGAAGGATGGAAGCTGCTATTTCCTGAATCTCCATGTGCCAGAAATTTCATGTATGTACTGTTTCTTAGGCACTATCATAGCCAGGTGAGGTGTGCACTGCACTTTGTATTTCTATAGGTAAGAAAATCAGACCTTAGGGAAGCCAAGCCACTTATCCCAACTGTTTAACCAGTGGGAGGCACAGCCAGAATTCACATCCTCCAGCCACAGACCCCCGTGGAAGGGGCTAATCGAACACCAGGCAGATGCCCCGGTTACAGAGGAAAGAAGGTCACCTGGTGCTCTTCAAGGGAGGCCTCCTGGACAGCGCTTTTCAGACTCTTGACAGCGATCCTCAGACACCATCACCGACACTATGCATGCTGGTGTTCCCTACCACACGCACTGTGACGCACTCTGATAGTTCCTGCTCTACTCTATCCTGTCTCGGTTTATCTAAATGCTGGTCACCACTCACCAGATGGATTCCATCACTTCCTAACCGTGTGTGACCTGCTCTTATGGAAGTGGGGTCAGAGTAGCTTCTGGAAGGAAGATGAACTGATTGTCAGAACACCTGGTTTGGGGACTAGTACCACCAAATCACTCAACCCCTTTGGGTCTCTGTAAAAACGAGCTAGATTAGGTGACTTCTCAAATTCTTTTTTTTTTTTTTTTTTGGAGTATAGTTGCTTTGGGCTTCCCTGGTGGCTCAGAAGGTAGAGAATATGCCTGCTATGCAGGAGACCTGGGTTCGATCCCTGGGTCTGGAAGATCCCCTGGAGGAGAAAATGGCAACCCACTCCAGTATTCTTGCCTGGAGAATTCCATGGACAGAGGAGCCTGGCAGTCTACAGTCAATGGGGTTGCAAAGAGTTAGACACGACTGAGCCACTAACACATAGCTTATATAGCTGCTTTCCAGTGTTGTGTTCGTTTCTACTCTACAGCAAAGTGAATCAGCTCTATGTATACATATATCTCGGCTTTTTTTGGATTTCTTTCCCATTTAGGTCACCACCAAGCACTGAGTAGTTTCCTGTGCTACACAATAGGTTCTCATTAGTTATCTGTTTTATACATAGTAGTGTATGTTTCAGAGAAGGCAATGGCAGCCCACTCCAGTCCTCTTACCTGGAAAATCCCATGGACGGAGGAGTCTGGAGGGCTGCAGTCCATGTGGTCGCTAACAGTCGGACACGACTGAGCGACTTCCCTTTCACTTTTCACTTTCACGCATTGGAGAAGGAAATGGCAACCCACTCCAGTGTTCTTGCCTGGAGAATCCCAGGGACGGGGGAGCCTGGTGGGCTGCTGTCTATGGGGTCGCACAGAGTCGGACACGACTGAAGCGACTTAACAGCTGTAGCAGCATGTACCTGTAGAACTGAATCACTTTGCTGTACACCTGAAACACTGTCAATCAACTATACTTTAATTTTAAAAGTTTTTTCAAAAAAGTTACAAATATTTTCCTGTCAAGTTTATAAGCAATGTCTTTAAATTTGTTGACTGTCCTTAAATCCTGCTCATAGTGTGTGAGTATTTAGGAGTTTCATGTTTCTATGTACTGCATGTCAGTTTGTGTGTACATGACTTCTTCAATTAGTTTTAAGGTTAAAAGCAAAAATCAGATATTTATTCTATTTTTCTATTATTTAATTTTTATAGTTACCTTCTTTTTCACTGAGGTATAATTGATATGTAAATTATGTTAGTTTCAGGTATATAACATATTGATTCAATATTCACATATATTGCTAAATGGTTATCAAAGTAAGTCTAGTTAACATTGATCCCAGACATAACTGTAAAATTTTTTTCTTATGAGAATTTTTAAGATTTACTCTCTTAGCAAACATCAAATATGCAATACAGGATAATTAACTATATCTCCATGCTGTTCCATCCTCCTGATATGTTCATTTTATAACTGGAATTCCATACCTTTTGACCTTCTTTACTCATTTTGCTCCCCCAACCCCCTACAGTTAATTTCTTTGAAAAGTGAAAGTGTTAGTCACTCAGTCATGTCCAACTCTTTGTAACCACATAGACTGGAGCTCACTAGGCTCCTCTGTCCATGGAATTCTCCAGGCAAGAATATTGGAGTGGGTAGCCATCCCCTTCTCTAGGGGATCTTCCCAACTCAGGGATTGAACCCAGGTCTCCTGCATGGCAGGCAGATTCTTACCATCTGAGCCACCAGGGAATAATTTCTTTATCCATATAAAATTTATTCTTCTTTTATAATATATGTATTTGAATGTATGTCTGTCTTCCTCTCCCCACCTCCAACAGCTATCTAATTTTTCTCAGCATCTCTTATTTGTAATAAAGTGGATCATTTTGTATTAGCTTAACAGCTGGCTTCAGAATTCCTCTTAGGAAACAACTGCCAGCATTTAGAAGATTCTCTTGATAAATGTAGAATAAACAGTAAACCCCCTGAAGGCCCAAATGACAGTGCCACCAAAATTTTGGATAAGGCCACTCTGGGTGAGATTCACATAAATGAGATGGTGAAAGAGAATGAAAAGCAGGAAGGGAAGGTGGTGAAAAAATAAGCCAGAAAGACGGGAAGAGGGTAGAAAGAGTCAGGGGTCAGTGAAGTATGTTGGAAACGAGGTACCCATACTTTAGAAGGTGGTGCTTGTTATGAAAACTAGATCTCTTTTCATTTCAGCAGCATAAACCCCTCCCTCTTTTGTCAGACTACTGTTCAAAACTTCTTGTATGGGTGGATTTTTCCAGCTGGAATTTCTTAGAAGACTGACAAACACATTATAAAGTGGAAGAACCAAAAGCCACAGAGAACTAGGTAAAATTTAAAAGAAGAACAGAAAGGCGGGACATGCTCTATCATCTTTAGGAAATGGCACAGTTGTGGTCATTGTTTTTGCCAGGACAGGCTAGATTTTGCTGCAGAGACAAAAGTCTCCAAGTGCCATCATTTAAAACAACCAAAGTCTGTTCCTCACTCACACTGCATGTCCGTCGAGGGTTGCCTGGGAGACCTGGGCTGACAGCACCTACCTGGCCAGAGCATTGCAGGTTGTCATGGCAGGGGGAAGGGAACACAGCGAATTACACACTGGCTCTGAAAGCTGCCTCCCAGAAGTGACATCTGTCACTTAGGCTCACATTTCATTGTCCAAATCTACTCACAGAGCCACACTGAACTCCAGGTGGACAGGGAAATGCCATGCTACCATTTTCCTGAAAGAGAAAAGAACTTCACTATCTGCAAACCGACTAATGACTACAGTAGTCTGTAGCACTGGCACAGGAGCCAACAAACCAGTGAAACCAGAGAACCTAGAAAACATGCGTATCTTACGTATTCATGTGTGTATTAGACTGGGCATATGAAACGGTGAAATCAGAAAGCACAGGGAAAAAAGGTGGTTTGCTTAATGGGCAGTGCTGGGAAGACCAGCTTACCATTTAAAGGAAAAACAACTTAAAATATCTCCTTCTACTATATAAAAACTTGAACTCCAGAGGACTGAGACCCTAATATGTGATCTGTAAAACTACAAAACTAATGGAAAAATATAAAAAGAATATCTTTGTGACCTTGGTGTGGGAAGATTTCTTTAATAAGACCCCAAAAGACTCAAAAGGCAAAAGAGAAATGATGCATTTGACTAGAATAAAATTGAGCCTTTCTCTTCACTGACAGGACAGATAGGCAGAGTTAACAGTAAGACGACCAGCCAGGAGACAATATTGCAACAACAAAATAGAGAATAGGGACTTCCCTGCTGGCTCAGCAGTAAAGAATCCACCTGCCAGTGAAAGAGACAGGGGTTCAATCTCTGATCCAGAAAGATCGCATATGCCGTGAAACAACTAAGCCCAGGCACAACTATTAAGCCTGTGCTCTGGAGCCTGGGGGCTGCAGCTACTGCAGCTCTCATACCCTAGGGCCTGTGCTCCACAGCCAAGAGAAGCCACCACGGTGAGAAGCCCAGTAGAGAACTAGAGAAAGCCTGTGCTGCCACAAGGACCCAGCATGGCCAAAAGTAAATAAACAGATTTTTAAAAAGCACAATAGAGAATATATATATAGTATATATTGTATATATTTGAATTCCTTCAAATCAACAAGATAAAAAAAGGAGAAAACTGAAAGAAGACCAAAACCTATGACTAGGCAATTTACATAAGATAAAATCTGCGGGGTCCTTTCCTGTAACAAGTACATGAAGAAATGCACATCTGCACAGTAATCAGAGACATGCAAAACCCGGTGGTGTCCCCCATAAACCCATCAGCCTGGCAACAGTTAGAAAGCAAGATAACATCAAGTGCTGGAAAAGAGGTGGGGAGACAGGAGCCCACAGGCACTGCAGGTGGGAGGGTTCGCCGATGGAGCTGATCTCAGGAGCCAGCTGGCAGTTCTAAGTGAAATTAAACACGCTCAGCAAGCCCTCCCCTGGGTATGTACCCCTGACACCCATTAGAGGACATGCTTGACATTGTTCATCACAGAAAGGAATTGAGGCAACCTGGGTGTTCCTCACTAGGAAATCAAAAACAACACTTGTTGGGTTCTTTAGTGTGAAAAACTACGTACCACTCAGAACAGTGAGACAGAAGCAAGAATTAATGTGAAAAAAGAACTGAATGAAACAGACCAATACAGATAGATAGATGTGTGTGTGTGTTGGAATCTGTGTACAAATATATATATGTGTATATATATACATGTGTGTTTCCACACACACATATATATGTATTTTTGTTGTTCGGTCACTAAGTCATGTCTGACTCTTTTTGACCCCGTGGACTGCAGCATGCCAGGCTTCCCTGTCCTTCACTATCCCCTGGAGTTTGCTCAAATTCATGTCCACTGAGTCAGTGATGCTATCTAACATATGGTATCTATTGGACATAGGGAGGTAAGAATGGGGTGAGATGGAAAGAAATTAGGAAACAAAACAAAACAGGGGCCTTTCACAGATGAATGATGACAATTGCCACACACTGCAGGATATGATTAACTCAATTCCACGCATCTGCCATCTGATAAATGGAAGGAAAAAGAAACCAACCACTCAGAATCACTGGGCTCCTGGAGAGTGGCACTTCCACTCCTGTCAATTGCTTACAGCATCTTCTCACACTTCAGTCTTCAGGTTTCTGGGCTTGGCCCCCAGAGACGGAGGTTCAGTAGCTCTGAGGTGGGGTTACAGAATGGGGTTCTTTTGCCTGACATGCAGCAAGTAAAACACAGAGACCCACAGGTTGGCAGCAGAGAAACGGTCTATTCACAGGGTAGCCAAGTGAAGAGATGGGAGAACAAACCTCAGGTCTGCCTCCCAAAGGGGAGGGGCTTGAGGTATCTATAGGATAATGAAGCAGAGTGGTGTTAGGTTGAGGAAGGGGGATTGAAGTAGGGGGAAAGGGGAGGTCATTGGGGTTCTGTGCGCCTGCATGAGTTACACGCTTTTTCTTGAGAAGTACATTCAAAAGTGGAGGCGCCTAACATAGATGAGGATGGAATTTTCAGCCCTCTGACATCAAAAGGTCACTCATGGAACACCTGTGCAAGCCCAGTTTTACAGGTGGTAGTCTCAACCAGTCCTAGCCAGTTTTAACTGGACTGGAGCCAACCACAAGTCTTTGGAAAGCAACTGAAGTCCCCCAGTTGCCATAGTGATCAAATACATCAGAGGTGTTATCTATATGGGTGGTTAAGGAGTCAAAAAGTAATCAGGGTGAGCCTCATCAGTGAAGGCAGGTTACAATGGAGGAGTTTTAAACAACCTGTTCCCTTACCGGCTGTTCTGTAGAACAAACTCAAGAACTGTTAGGCACCAGCTTCTATTTACCCTGTGGGGCATGGTTTCAGGATGGGTTTTTAACCCGAGGGGGCATGGTTTCAGTGAGGCCTGAGAGTTTGCATTCCTCGCCAACTCCCAGGCAATACTGATGCTACTGCCTAAAGAAAAATACCTGAGCAGCAAGTTAAGATAACCACAGGCCTCTGCAGCATCTAAACTTCTCTCCGGCTCCTTCCCCTCACCTAAATCTGGCTTCACTACTAGATTATAAGCTCCACAAGGGCAGGGTCCTGCCTCTCTGTGCCCACATCCGCTATTCCCTGAAGCCAGACCAATGTCTGGGCCTAGGTCAATGCCTGGCATGTGGCAGAGACTCCATAAGTGTTTGATGGTGCTAGGCTGGGCATTTAAAGTTTTTGAGCAAGAAAGTGACTGATAAGAATTAAGGAGTCAGAATAGAAACATCACCAGCAATGGGGGCAGAGTGGCTCAGAGTGGGAGTACAGTAAGTTTAAGGGGAGGAGAGTCTAGACAAGGGAGGCTGGCATGGAAGGGGAGGCTGCTGTCTGCGTCCATGTCATCCACTGCCTACTCATCAGAGTCACTCTCTTCTCTCCCTCTGCCACCTTCATCTCCCCTTCCAGCTCAATTCAGAAAGAGGACAGCAAGGGCAAGATCAGCGACCACCCCATGGACTAGCCCAAAACCATGGGAGATGGGCACGTGGTGGGGGGGGGGCGGGAATCTGGTCTGGAATTCATCTCCGTCCTACAAGTCCAGAGTGGATTAACCACACAGGGATGAACAGCGAGTTGGCTGGAGGTAAGGTCGTGTGCTGCCTCGCATCCAAAGGCTCAGGGCAGGACCATATCTGGGGATGGGGGAGCCTCAGTTGACATTTGTCTCAGCGGCTCTTTCTGCCCCTCCAACACTTTTCCTCTTCTTTCAGTGCCCTGCCCTTGTGCTTCTGCTTGGAGAAGAACACTGAAGCGGGGCCTGTTCTAAGGCCAAGCCACCACGTCCACTTTGATCTCAGTCCCTGTACCTGTGCTGTGAAATGTGAAACACTTTAAGATACATCGAAATGCTGTGATTTACTCTGTTTCCCTTCCCTGAAGTAGGGGTAAATCAGTTATTCTAATGGTAAAGCAGTACATGTAGAGAGAAGAGTCTAGGGACTGACGTGTTGCCTACCTGACCTGGTCCTCTGGCCTTGGGAGTGGGACCCTCTCCCGGATGCATGGATTGCTGCAGGCTGGACAGAGAGGAGACGCCACATCTAGACACTGCTCAGATTTTTCCAATTGTCATCCAGGACCCAGGTAATGGGAAAAGACTTCCTTTATTATGCCTGAGAACCTGGGGAAGGGGTGCCTGGACCTGGCAGGGGAGATGGTCTGTGGTCCATCAGCCGGTCTACCTCTGGGGCTGCAGGCTCCTGTACCCCCAGACTGAGAGACTGCCGAGTGCCCCAACTCTGGGGAGCCCCATTCCCAACCCCAGACTGACCTCTCCTGGCCAGATCCCCGAAAAGCAGTTTGAAAGAGAGGGTGAGAAGTCAGCAAGGGCTCGTTTTTTCACTGCCTAACCCCCAAAAAGAGGAGAGAGAGGCAACCAAGAGGAAGTCAGAAGAAGCAAGTTGGCTCTCCCACCCTCCAGCCTCCTGCCTCTCCCCCAGACTCCAGCTGTCAGCCTAAAATCACAAAGCCTTTTCCCTCAAAACCCAAAGGGGAAAAAAAAGAGAGAGAGAGAGGAAAGCACAGGGAAGGGAAGAGGCAGCAGCGAATTTCAAAAGGAGGCTAATTTGTGTAGCGACGGACAGCCGTATTTGCATAATGAAATGTGCAGAGGATGTTTGGCTCATGTATTTTTTAGAAGGTTTAACTTTAATTTTATTTAGCCTAAGAAGGGCATGTCACTCAAACTCCGCTGGTCATTTATAAAAATATTTCAATTGTGTTTCCAAGGAGCTGTCTTTCTGGCCTAAGTGGCTGGTGCCGGAGGTTGTGAATGCTAATGCAGAGGTCGGGGATCCTTGGGGAGGGCAAGCAAGGGAGAGAAAAACAGGAGGGGCAGAAACATCAGGAAAGAGACACCACCAAAGACGCAGAGAAGAAAGGACAGGCAGGAAAACAAAGCAAGAAAGAGACAGAGTGTGGTGTGGGACAAGGCCCCCTGGACTCAAAGAAGCAGGTCAGGTAATCATCTACGGCGGGTGTGGGGCTAAGCGTTCCTAGTGAACCACACCTCACTCGTGCAGGTGGTCCCAGCTCTCCCAGCCCATGGTGTTGGATTTTGAGTATCGCTACTCTAATCACCAATATATACCATTTCCTAGAAAACCACTCTAAGACCAAGCTGTCTTCCTTTCAACTCCAGGGGTCCTGCACTGGAAGCATCTTCTCCTTCTGAACTGGAGTGATGGAGCTTGACTGAGGGTTGTTTGCCTTGAAGGTGGGCATGGGAGGGCAGGGCTGAGTTTGGCTGTGTAACTTCTTTCCTCCTGCCATCACAGCAACAATTACCGTTCTCCTCCCCTCCCAAATTTCCACCACAAACATCCCAGCCTCCTAAATAAAACACTCTTCGATTTTCAAACCACATGTTACAGCATTGGCGCACAGAATAGATGAGACGTGGGAGAAAGGAGACTGTACCTACAGAATCTCTCTCCTTCCCCGGCTGGCCTGAAAGCTCTTCAGAGAAACCTCAGACTCAAGCCAATCTGGGTCTCTGATTTACTGATATAGAAACTGAGCTCGACAGCAGGGGAAAACTCCACCTAAGAGGCATCCAGGATCCACCCCCCCTCCCAACCTCCACTTCCACCCCCATAACACCCCCTACCCGACCTCCCACTCCCATCTCCCATTAGAACTCTCCCCACCACACCTCACTGCCTCTGTCCTTCCCTTGCGAACCCACACCTGGGTTCCTTCTGCTCACTCTCTTGGTGTCAAAGGCCAGAGAAGATATTTCCAGTCACTTGCTTCACAAAATTCCACCCCAGCAAAGCGATTTAGATCTCCTTAAACAGTTTTCTTTGATGATTGCCTCATTTGAAAGTTCAGCTCTCAACTTGATCGATCTGTGGACAAAATCTGGGGACCAGGCATTGTGTCTGGGGACATCTCCAAAGATGCCAGTCTAGGAGCTCGAAATACCTGATCCAAAACATGGAGCAGAGGGTCTAGACATCTCCCCGCTGCACCCGCCCAGAAGTGCCCCAATCCCTCCTGCAAAAAAAAAAAAAAGACACAGCCAAGGTAGTCTAGAGCTGGCAGCCCAACTCTCAGAGTCCATGGACTTGGTTGTTGGGGGGTGGGTACAGGGTGTGGAAACAGCTCATATGGACTTGAGGGTACAGGGTGGGAAAAATAGCTCATGTGTGACATGAGATGGCAGCCAGAGGCAGGCAGGGGACTTGGAGTTGGGTCGTCTGGATTCAAGTTTGCTTGAATTAATGACTTGAACAAATCCTTTAACCTCTATACTCCAGTTCTCCATCTTAAAAAGAACCATCTCCTTGTCAGATGGTCAGGAGGTTGGACATCCTGCCTTCTAGTACACGTGGCCCTAGTGGTAGAAGGCGTGGAGGGGCTGTCTGCCAGACACCCCCCTGGAGAGACCACACGTGCAAAGCCACCAACCCTGGGTGGGTTAGGAGACAGGAACACAGAGCGGAGAGCAGAGCCAGCTCCTGCCCTTGGAGGAGGCCTCATGCAGTCACTACAACTGATTTCCCATTATTTTGTTGGCCCTTGTTGTCAACAAAAGAGCTTTGACAAAGATTAGAGAATCAGAGATGGCGGGAAGCAGAGCGGTAGAAACAATCAAAGGCAATACTCCATCACATTCTTATTTCCAAGACAAGCAGTCTACAGCCCAGAGAGGGGACTGAACGCCCCTGGGTCCTCGAGCTGGTCATGCAGAGCCCAGACCTGAACCCACTTCTCCGGGTCCTAGAATCCTCACCCCTTCCAAAGAGAAGACTAACAGCTTCTGGGAGGTGAAACTTCCCAGGCCCCAACACACACACACACACACACACACACACACACACACACACACACACACGCCAGAAAACAGCATCTAGCGCACCAGTTCCTGATGTGCAAGGGCAGGGGCAGCCAAGACCAGTCCGGGGTGGGAGAGGAGCCGGGGGAGGGGCCGGCGCTGGCCACCGCAGCCCCTCGGGAGGCACAGGCATCTGGCCAGCCAGGCCTGGCAGCCCAAGCACACTAATCCTGCTGTCAGCCAGCCCGGGCGCCGGATTAGGAAATGTCACGTTTCAAAGGAAATTATTTCCATTTTCTCCCCAGGACAGGAAAAGGCAGAAAGACAAGCAAACTCCCAGTGTCGCGTGTCGCGTAGTGGGAGACAGGCCAGCATATGGGCCTTCAACAGGCATGTCCTATCCCCTCCCCCTCCTCCAGCCGCACCCCCCCACACCTCCCATCCCAGGCCCCACAGATGCTCAGAAGTGACAGCCTGACTGAGCTCATCCCGGCCAAGGACAAATGCATTTCACAGTTTATCAAGGGAGGAAGGGGCGTGTCATGGGCGCATCAACCATGACCCACCCCTGGTCCCTGCTCTCCTGGCCGGGTCTCAGCCACAGCTCTGCACTGGAGCCCCCACTCGGCTGGCTCCCTGGCCCCTGACTCCTGAGATCAGCGAGTCTGAGACAGAGTCGCCCTTGACCTTCCATGCAGGCACCGGCACCTCTGCTCCTCTGAGACCTGAGACCCCCACCTCTTGTCTGGGGCTCCCCACTCTGCAGGCAAGACAGAAAACTCCAGAACCAGAGAATGAAACCATACATTTTTCCCTCTCTAGATTCCTCTATTATTTCTCCGCTTCTCTACCTCCCCACCCCTCCCCCATCCCCATCTCATCTGAGACAATAATAAACACTTTTCATTCTCACTGCCACTGAAAATTATGGGGCTTCTTAATTACAAAAGTAATGTCACAATATTAGCAGTTAATTAATTCTAATCTGGCCCAGAAGAGAGGAGGTCGGGCAGACAATCGCCTCGCAGCCTCAGGAGCCGAGGACCACCCCGAAGGGTATTGTGATTGAAATATATTTGTATGGAGTTATTAGATACTATCTGCAATCAATCCATTACCATAAACTTAAGCTTCCACGTTCTTTCATATTAAATGAATTTTCATATCACATTTCCCAATAAGTACTGCCTCAAGTCAACCCTTATTTATCTAATAACGCCATGCAAATATTTTATTATATTTCAATGAAATGTGTTGAAAACCATTACCTTGTGCTGCCTTTGGGGTGGGGAGGGAGCAGTGCTGAGTGGGAGGGGGGTAGATTTCCCTCTGTGTCTGCTCACAGAAAGGCAGCCCCCTCCCACCCATTCCTCAGCCCCACCCTGCTTCAGGGAGGAAAGTCTGCAAGCAAAGTGTTTCTGAGCCCCAGACAAACTGAGGACCTACAGGGGCAAACACAAGCCCCTCAAGTAGAAAAGCAGAGACCCCTCCTCAACTCTAAGAACTCTTTGCCCCACCCCTCCATCATGGACCAAGATAAAGGCTAGCTCCGTGGACAGATGACCCATGAAGTCACAAAGAGCCCCATCCTCAGAGGGCCCTGCACTTTATTTAATGGTCCGAAATCTCATGGACAGAGGAGCTTGGAGGGCTACAGTCCATGGGATCGCAAAGAGTTGGGCACAACTTAGCGACTGAACAAGAACAACAGACAACAATCTCTGTTTGGAAATTCTTAATCATTTCTTGAACAAGGGGCCCCACATTTTCATTTGCACAGAGATATCCCACAAACAATATAGCTAGTCCTGTCCACAGTACACTTCAATTCCACTTCTCCACATGCTGCACACTCTAGAGTATTTCCCTACAGTCCAGCAGCCAAACCTCTCCACCCTTCCTGATACAAACCCACTCTCAGAGAGCTCTCCATGGTCCTGAGACCCAACGTCCAGCAAGTAGAGAATGCAGACTGCATCCCCACTCCTGGACCCCAGAGTTGGGATGACTCCCTGACATTGCATGGCTGGTGACACTGTCACAGGGCATCCTGGGCACGGAGACGGGTGGACCAGATGACAGCCCTAACAGCATCCAGTGCCCGTTCGGCATGGTGTCTCCCAGGATCCAGCCTCTATCCCACATCCATCTGTGGCTACTCCACTGCTGCTGAGTTAGGGGTGAGTCTGTTCCCACTGTCCCCACTGTTCACGTCTAACTAATCTTGGAAGGACCAGCCTCTTGGTGGTGGCAAGGCAGGACTCGGCTTCCCAGGACAGCAGAGAGGTGAGAAGGTAGGCTGGGGTGTGAGAAGGTTGACTGGCTGGCCACAGAGTTCTTGAAGATTAAGCTTCCTTCTTTCCAGGCCCATTCCTGTTCAGGCTTCCAGCCTTATTCTCTCACTCCCAATGTACACATTCAGTCTCTGCAAAGCCATTAACAGATGAGGAAACTGAGGCCACGCACTGAGGCATCACAAACTTGAGGTTCAGACTAGGATCCATCTGACTCCACCTGGTACTCTGCCTCTAACCTGGGCATTTGCATTGCTAAAGCGCCTGCTCAAAAAATAAAACCTGGACTCTGAATCCTGAAAGGTCTTCATTCATTCATTTATCCAAACAATATTAACTCTGCATGGACAAAGTGCCAGGTACAATTCTGGTCACAAAACAACCAGACATGAGTCTATGCTTCCAGACTAATGTTCCAGCCTTTGAGCACAGCCCTCCAGGTGATTTGGAAGTTGCCCTTGGCCCAGCTCTGAGTCCAGAGTGGCCACCCCTCAGCATCTCAGCTCTCAAATCAAGAGCCACAGGAAGAGGATCCAGGGCCTGTGGCCTGCCCACCTCCCGATCAGGCCCCTGCTCTCTCGGGCATGGCCTGGCCCCTAAGTGGCTGACCTGAGATCTGAGGACAGTCAGAGCCGCTGGTCAGAGGAGAGGAACTCCAGACACTGGGATAGAGGAGAGGTTTCATGATGGAGAATCTTCCCAGAAGGCCCGAAATCACGCCCTGTAGGAAACCACTCACTGGTTAGGTTAGTTTGTACCCAAGCCTCATGGGTGCCTGTGTGTGTGCAGAGGGGAGGCAGGGGCAGAGAAACAGACAGACACCCATCACTCAGTCCTAAGTTCCCCGAAGGCAGAGATGCCAGTTCCTGTTACTCAGGCACCTCCACTTGGCTGCATTCAGGGGATCAAAGGCTCTCAGCGCAGCAGGGGGAGTGACCACTGGATCATCTGCCAGCCTGCCCGACAGGGCGCAGACCAACCCCAGCCCCCCAGGAGGACACGGCTCCTCCTGCCTGCTTTCCATTCCCTCCCCCTCCTCCCTCCTTCCTCTAATCATTCATGGTGACAGATTGACAGAAGTGCCCCCACCAGATAAAACTGCCTCTGGGCACACGTACAAAACATAAAACATTTAGGGAAAATGATCCAAGAACAGTTGGCACCACTAGTAAACTGCTTTAAACACTCAACTCTAAGCAACCAGTTTAAAACTTTGGCTCTGCTAAGTTCTGGCATCAGCCCGGCCTGCTCTGCAGGGTACCCCATCCTCAGCCCCCCGGGGCCCTCCTGATCACAGCTGCCTTCCCCTGGTCTTCCCCGCCGACCCCCACCAACCTGACCCTCCCTCTTCTGAGGGAGTAGTAGCCCCTCTTCCCTCGCAGGCACATCCCAGGAAGTCCCAACACTGGAGGGCACAAAAGTGGGGAAATTCCCTTTTATGGAATCCTTTCTCACCAAAGCCTCAGCATACGCATCCTGCTATAGGGTTGAGGACTGAACATGTCTGCCCAGGATTTATCCTTTGACCAGTGTACTAATTCCACACAGGCTGTCACAAAGCCTGGACTCTCTGATCATTCTGTCCATGTGCATAATATTTATGACACACAGAGAAGTTCCATATCTCACTACAGCATACATGGTGGGTTTGCAGCTCCATTCTTAAGATGTAGGAAAGGTCTAGAAGCAACTGCCCAGGCCATAGAGTTGGCAGATGCTGGAGCTAGGACAGGAAGCCAGGTCTCTCTTTTTTCAAAGCCTTCCCACCATTTTTCTCTTCCTGACTTACTTCACTCTGTATGACAGACTCTAGGTCCAGTCACGTCTCTATAAATAACCCAATTTATTTCCTTTTTATGGCTAAGTAATATATGCAGGTCAGGAAGCAACAGTTAGAACTGGACATGGAACAACAGACTGGTTCCAAATAGGAAAAGGAGTACGTCAAGGCTGTATATTGTCATCCTGCTTATTTAACTTATATGCAGAGTACATCATGAGAAACACTGGGCTGGATGAAGCACAAGCTGGAATCAAGATTGCTGGGAGAAATATCAATAACCTCAGATATGCAGATGACACTACCCTTATGGCAGAAAGTGAAGAGAAATTAAAAAGCCTCTTGATGAAAGTGAAGGAAATGAGTGAAAAAGTTGGCTTAAAGCTCAACATTCAGAAAACAAAGATCATGGCATCTGGTCCCATCACTTCATGGGAAATAGATGGGGAAACAGTGGAAACAGTGTCAGACTTTATTTTGGGGGCTCAAAATCACTGCAGATGGTGATTGCAGCCATGAAGTTAAAAGACACTTACTCCTTGGAAGAAAAGTTATGACCAACCTAGAAAGCATATTCAAAAGCAGAGACATTACTTTGTCAGCAAAGGTCCATCTAGTCAAGGCTATGGTTTTTCCAGTGGTCATGTATGGATGTGAGAGTTGGTCTATAAAGAAAGCTGAGTGCCAAAGAATTGATGCTTTTGAACTGTGGTGTTGGAGAAGACTCTTGAGAGTCCCTTGGAATGCAAGGAGACCCAACCAGTCCATTCTAAAGGAAATCAGTCCTAGGTGTTCATTGGAAGGACTGATGCTGAAGCTGAAACTTCAATACTTTGGCCACCTCATGTGAAGAGCTGACTCACTGGAAAAGACTCTGATGCTAGGAGGGATTGGGGGCAGGAGGAGAAGGGGACAACAGAGGATGAGATGGCTAGATGGCATCACCGACTCTATGGACATGAGTTTGAGTGGACTCAGGGAGTTGGCGATGGACAGGGAGGCCTGGCGTGCTGCGGTTTATGGGGTCACAAAGAATCGGACACGACTGAGCGACTGAACTGAACTGAACTGAGTATTCCATTGTATATATGTACCATATCTTCTTTATCCATTCATCTGTTCTTGGATATTTAGGTTGTTTCCATATCCTGGCTACTGTAAACAGTGCTGCAATGAACATTGGGATATATGTGTCCATTTGAATTATGGTTTTCTCAGCGTACATGTAAATATCATATATTAATGCATATATGTGGAATCTAGGAAAATGGGATAAGTGAACCTACCTACCTGGATGGCAGGAATAGAGACGCCGACATAGAAAACGGACATGTGGACCCAGAGGGGGAAGGGGAGGTGGGATGAACTGGGAGATGAGGATGGACGTATATACACTACCATGTGTAAAACATACAGCTAGTGGGAGCCTGCTATAAGGCACAAGGAATTCATCTGGGTGCTCCATGATGACCTAGAGAGGTGGGATGGTGGGGGTAGGGGGATCAAAAGGGAGAGGATATATGTATGGTTTAGTCACTCAGTTGTGTCCGACTCTTTGCGACCCCATAGACTGTAGCCCGTCAGGCTCCTCTGTCTATGGGATTTCCCTGGCAAGAATCCTGGTGCGGGTTACCATTTCCCTCTCCAGGGGATCTTCCCAACCCAGGATATCCATACAGCTGATTCACGGGCTTCCCTGGTGGCTCAGCAGTAAAGAATCTGCCTGCAATGCAGGAGAGGCAGGCTCAATCCCTGGGTCAGGAAGGTCCCCTGGAGGAGGGCATGGCAACCCACTGCAGTATTCTTGCCTGGAGAATCCCGTAGACAGAGGAGCCTGGAGGGCTACCGTCCATAGGGCTGCAGAGACTTGGACATGACTGGGTGACTGAGCACGCACACACACAGCTAATTCACTTCACTGTACAGCGAAAATTAACACATTATAAAGCAATCATCCTTCAATTAAAAAAAAAAGAAAGCCTTCCTGCCATATAGATCTGCCTCTCCGTCCTCACTCGGCTGCTTGTTTATGTTCAGAGGTGTTCTCCTTGGGACTCTGAGCCCAGGATCAAGGGAGGAGAGGCATAGTTCCAGGGAGAAGCAGTACTGGGAGCCTGGCAGGCTCAGAGGGGAGCCTCCCACGAGGACCGGGCTCTCCTGCGCCCCCTCACCTCAGAACGCAGCCTCCTCCCAGGGGACAGAGGCTGGAGTCTGCTCCCAGACCAGAACTGAGTCCAGGCTGCCCCTCTCCCTGCTGTAGTGCTCACAGATGGGGCTCACAGCTGGTGCTCTCTGTCCCATTGAGACCCAGTCCCAGACCCCTGGGAGCACTGCCCTCCTGCCTGTGTCTGACCAAGCAGGGCTGTCTAAAGTTGCCCTCACCCATGTCCCTAGCAGAGCTCAAGGGACCCTCCTTACACTTGCAAAATCCCTAGCACTTCCCACGACTGTGATCTCACTTCACTCTGATCCCCACAGTATGAGAGGGCAAGAATGACACCACTCAACAAACAAGAAAATCAAGGGCTTGGCAACTTAGACGAGTTGTCATGACTTATCAGTAGCTAAGAAATGGCTGAAACAGGGACTTTCCTGGTGGTCTAGTGGTTAAGACTCTGCCTTCCAATGCAGAGAGTGTGGGTTCGACCCCTGGTTGGGGAACTAAGATCCCACACGCTGCACGGTGCAGACAAAATAAGAAACAGCTGAAACATAACCTGAACCCAGGTTCTCTGACCCCGAGTTCACTCCTGCTTCTACCATCACTGGTGCTGTCAAACAAGTGCCAGGTTGCCATCTCTTGATAGTGATGGCCCCATTGACTGCCATACTCTCAGAGCCCTTCTTTGTCCCTAGATGACCTTGTCTAGTGTGGTCCTGCTGGACTCTGGAGCAATTAAGGCATCACCTCTCTCCTTGCCTTACTCACTCTTTTACTCAACATACGTATATTGAACACCTACTGTACCAGGCACGGTGTGACGTGCCAGGAATACAAATGATGACCAACACACAACTCCTTCCAAAAAGGAGCTTCATGGTTGGAATAGTGAGAAAAGCAGCTATGAAATTACACTGTGGACTTCACTGATGGTCTGGTGGTTGAGCATCTGCCTGCCAGTGCGGGAGACATGGGTTCAATCCCTGGTCTGGGAGGATTCCACAGGCCACAGGGCAACTGAGGCCCCTGCGCCACAACTACTGAGTTAGCACTCTAAAACCCATGAGCTGTCACTACAGAGTCGGCGTTCTACAACTACTGAAACCCATGCACCCTAGAGCCTGTGCTCCACAACAAGAGAAGTCACCGCAACGAGAAACCCACGACAACTAGAGAATAGCCCCCACTCACAGCAACTAGAGAAAGCCTATATGCAGCAAGACCCAGAGCAGCCATAAATGAACAGATGAATAAATAAAACCACATTATCCTGGTTTCCATAACAAAGCAAGCATAGGGCACTCTGGAATAGCTGGGCTGGTCTCAGAAGATGAAAGTCCTCTTGAGAAAGGGGACATCTAAGACGTTATCTGAACCAGGCAAAGAGGGGGAGTCAGGGCACTCTAGGCAGAGAAAGCAGCATGGCACACTTGGGACAGTAAGCATTTCATCCTGATGTAGACAGACCAGGATGGAGGCAAACCAGGAGAAAGGAGCCCAGAGAAACAGCAGAGGCCGTGTCCTACAAAGGGAGGTGTCTGGGGGTCTGAGGGCCAAGGGGATACACTAAAGGGTTTGGAGCAATGGAGTAGTGAGAACTCTCTGGTCCTAAGAGAGATAAGGGATTACACGGGGCAAGACTGGAAACCAGGAAATGAATTTGGGAGCTAAGGTGGTAATACAGGAAGAAGTAGAAGTGGAGTGACAGGGAAGCATTTAAAAGAAACTGCAGAGGTAAATTTGGTAGAAGTTGGCATCTTCAGAAGGTAGAAAGCATAAGCAGTCACAGCTGACATCAGTGTTTCTGGCTCAGGCAGCCAGGGAGGGGGTGTCTAGAGCCTAGCACACTACCAGGCACATAGCAGGCACTCCATAAACATGTGTGAAATGAATGACTTCCCCAAGGGGTAGGAATACAGCAGGAAGAGCAGGCTCATCAGGGGCAGGGTAGGCAACGAGTTGAGTTTTCCCCAAAAACAAAGAGCAGCAAAGAGGAGGATACACAGGTGGGCGAGGCAGAGGAGGTAAGATGCCAGAGTCTTCCGCTGAGAGATCACAGCTGAATCCACAGGGTTGGGTTCCAACATCCAGAAAGAACTGTGGTACAAAAGTGAAGGAGGCAGAGAACAGAATATTAAGAAATATCAAAAAGGTATTTGATAAGGGAAGGGAGAGGAAGAGGAGTGTACAGTGGAGATCACAAAGAAGCAGTCAGAGAGGCAGGACGAAGACTAAAGAAAAATGGCACCATGAAATCCAGGGAAAGAGAGCATTTCCAGGAGTAGTCAACTAACGACCTAATGATCTGGAGAAGGCAAGGCCTGCCATCGTATTAGTGCCAATGCAGGTCCCCGGTGACCTCAGCAGAGTGGTGGGGTGAAAGCCCAGTGTCACCAATGGAGTGAATGAGACAGGACATTATGACAATGTTTCAGGAAGTCTGGCTGTAAAGGCGAGAAAAGAGCTGGGGCACTAACCAGAGAGGTGTGTAGAATCAAAGAGGGGTGTGGGGGAACTCCCTGGTGGCTCAGAAGTAAAGAATCCACCTGCAGCGCAAGAGACGCAGGAGACTGGGGTTCAATCCCTGAGTCGGGAAACAGATGTAGGATTTCAAAAGGGGCACGGTTCTGAACAATAAGAGCCACATGCCATTGTGGGAGTTGCTGCTGAAAGTAGAGAGAAGATAAAGACCAAAATACATGTGAAGAGATGTGAAGGCAGCGAGCCCAGGATTCTGGATGAGACTCCCACATGGATGACATTCCCAGGACCTCAGGAGGCCTTGGCAGGAGGATGAAGATGGAGATGGATGCCATGTGTTCAGCGAACAAAGGAGAGTTACCTTTTGTGATAAGCAGTTGGGATTTAGGGGTTTAGCGTTGCTGCAGCATAACCATTCTCAGGTGGTAACCAAGGGTGGCGAGTGAGAAGAGGCGGGACTACCCCCACCCCCACTTCACTGCTGCGTGGGCACGTGGCTTCCCCCAGAGATGGTTCGTTTGAGAAGGCTTTGGGCCTGAACAGCTCTGACCTCCCTGCCTCCCCAAACAAAGCCTAGAGACACACCTCTGTGCCCAGAAGCAAGCTGGGGACTGGAGGGAGGAAGCATGGAGGGATAGAGGCTTGCAAATAATGACGTTTTCACTCTCCGGGGCTCTGGCCTCTCGGGGAACTGTTGCTGCCGCCCTCCGGGGTCCCCAACCTGCCCCCATGCCATCTGTCATCTCCCCTCGCATCATCTCTGTCTTCTCCACCCCCACTCTCTGGCGCTCTCTTTTCTCTGGCTTCCCCCGCTCCTCCTCACTCTGTATGCCCTCCCCCCTCTCTTCTCTCTCAGTCTCTAACTCAGCCTCTGCCTCTCTGCCCCCCTTTCTTTCCTCTCTCCTCTCAAATCCAATCAACAAGTATTTATTGAGTCTGAGCCCTCCAGTCTCTCTCTCCTCTTCCCTGACTCCATCTCCTCTTGACCTCCACTCCCCACCGGCCCTGCTGCCTGGTGGTCAGTTCCATTCAGCCCGGAGCCAGCCGGCATGAGGCTGTCAGGGGCTGGACCCAGGGGATGAGGGACTCAGTGCGTCCCTCACACATAAACTGAAAACCAAGCCAGAGTCCCCCCTGTCCCTCAGCTCCTCCTCCCTCCAGGCAGCCCGGGGAGCATACATTATTTAGAGAAATTATTTAGCATTCTGCTTCTGTCATTCCTTGCCATGGCGCCAGGCCCTGAGATGTGATAAAAATATCAACGTTAAATCGACTCTGACAACTGCTGGTTACTGGCAGTGTCAGTAGAGCCTGGAGCCGGGGGCAGAGCCGACAGCTCCTGCAAGACCCAGAGCAGCAGCGGCGCCAGCAGCCACTCCTGAAAGAGTCTCCAGGCCCCCTGTCTGGGACGAGCTCTGAGACAGGCAGCCCCCAGGGACAGGCTGCTGCCCGCACACCACGCCACAGACAACCCACCCCCCCAATCACCCCACTTTGCTCAAACTCCTCACCCTGGAAAGTGTCTATTTCACCATCAGTAGAAAAGTTCTGATAAAAAACAGAGAGTCAAGCCGCTATGTGAGCAGTAGGTCACATGGTGTCTTTTTAAACTTTTTCATCAGTGCTGGCAGATAGCAATTTCATCCCCACAGTACAGATTTTAACACCAAAGCCCAGAGATGGTGAGTAGCCTTCCTGAGGACAAACAGCTAACAAGCATGGAGCCTGGCTTAGAACCTGAGTCTGTCTGACTCAAGCGAATTCTGGGAGAGAGTGGGGACAGGTAAGTCTGGCATGCTGCAGCATGGGGTCGCAAAGAGTCGGACACAACGTAATGACTGAAAAACAGTTAGGCTACTGATTGAGGCTGTGAATATACTCTGAAGGCCAATAAAGGATGGATCCTTCTCCCTAGGCTTTGAGCATCAGCTTAGGATGAACTAACTCAACCCAGCTGGTAGGGGGAAAGAACATGACCTCCCTTGAGGATGTCAGATAGCTCTCATCTTAGGCCCTCCCTATTCTTTACCCTGCATCATCATGTGGGCTAAGCAAGGCTCCATTGGGCAACTGTGAAGGAGAGAGAGTGTGGAACTCAGGGAGTGAAGGGCGGGGTACCCAGGCGAGGAGAAGGAAGAAAGGACAGAATAAGAGACCTGGAACCAAAGGCAGGGAGAGCTCTGCCCTCACAGGATGCTCCTATGACCGCCCTCGCTCTTCCTGAAGAGTGAGGTGGGTCTCCCTCTTCTTGAAGCAAAAGCCAATGTCTCCTCCTTCTTTTGAACCAGCCAACGGCTGAGCACAGAAAGACCGTGCAAAAAATGCTTGCTAGTTGGGTTTTCTTCACAAAGAGCGCAGAGTAGAGATGGTAACAGCTTCTTAACAGTCATCTCCAGGCCCATGGAGGATGGTCCTGCGGTATGGTCTCACCTTGACCTTGTTAAAAGGACTTAGGGCCTCAAGGCAACAGAAAGTCAGTGTTGAGAAGGGGGTTCCAGTCAAGTGAATGGACGTGGGCTGCTTTCATGGAGACACATTCAAAATGAAGGAGGCCATAACCTTGTTTGTCTCTGCAGATTAAGTCCCCTACCCCCACTCCACCCCCAGCCCCAACCCTGGAACAAGACTTAGTGCTAAGTGCTTTAGAGAGATTCAGACAGAGAAGGATGACCAGGATAAAGACACACCTCAAATGAAGGCACAAGAGACGCAGTAAAGGAGTTGGGCATGTTTAGCCAACAGAGGACTTACAGGGACAAACTATCCAATATTTAAACAGCTGTTACAGAATGGACTTGACCGTTTGGCCCATAAAGTGTGAAATTCAGACTGTTGTTGGAAATCGCAGGGCTGCAGGGGTGGGGTGGGGGGATGATATAGGCCCCACGTGAGGACTCAGAAGTGGTGGCTTTGAATCATATCACATAGCAGTGCTTCCTGACCTTGTTCACAGTGTGGCTCACACAGAAACTGACCACATCTGTGCCACTCACCATGGGAAAAGGAATGGAGGAGGCTCCCCAAAGCCACAGGTGGCCAGTGATGGGATGGTAACCATCCACACAGGAGCCCTATGGCTGAGGAGAATTCACAAAATGCACCCAAGGGGAGTACACTGCTGTAGGGTAGTGAGCTTCCAATCACTGGAGGTGTGCAAGAAAAGACTAGACAAGGCTTAGGGGAGAAAGGCTGCTGCAGAAGGGATTTCATTATTAGAAAGCAAGGAGGTCCCTTTCAGCTCGGAGCTTCCAAGATTCTAGGACTCCCGGGAGGACCCAGGGTGGGAGGCATGGGTGCTCCACACACATGCCCAGATCGGGGTCCTCCTTCTGCCCCTCACAGAGCAGAGGGTTTCTACATCAGCCAGCCCCTCATGATGACGACCGGCGTCAGCCCACTGGCGTGCTGTAGGAGACGCAGGTGACCCTGGGTTTCCACTATCCCATCAGTCCTCTCCAGATGGACTAATGAAAACCCCCAAATTGAGTTCAATTGAGCAGAAGAAGGGAGGATGGATCCAATTCATTATCTCTAGGCAGACCCTCATGCATCATCCCAAACACTGAGCGGGGCCACTGCAGACAGACGATAGCAGTTAGCGATACCGGACTTGGATGCTGTCAAAACAAAGATCTGTGCTCTGTTCACAAAGCGTGAGATGACGAGATGGCTCTAGGTCTCCTTGGCAAGACTGTCCCAGCTCATGCAGTGAGAGGCACAGACCGCAGAGCCAGACAGACCTGGGCTTCCCCACTTGCTGGCTGTTGTGGTCCTGAGCCAGTTACTTGGCCTCTCTGAGCCTCTGCCTCCTCAGCTGTAAGGCAGGTTGGATAAGGCCCACTTCACAGGCTTGTTAAAAGATTTCATGAGCTATTCTGTGGCATTGCCAGGGACACTTTATGTGACCTTGGGAAAGTCATTGTTCATGAAGGCCCAGTGCCTCCTGTAAAATAAGGAGTTTGTCCACAGATCACTAAGGTTCCTTGGGCCCTAAGGGTTTTCACTCTATGATTCGGGAACTCACAGCCAAGAAAAGCCACCAGTACCTACAAGCTCACCATTCTCCCTCCCTCAACTCTAAATTCACTCCCTCAGGATGAGGGCCCCCAGGCCATCGCCTCCCACTCCTCACCCCCAGTCAAACCCAAACACCAACTCTGCAAATGTCCATCCATCTTACAAGACCCTGACATCACTAGCTTTTGACTCGAAGCACCTCGGTGTCCCCAGATGCCCTCCACTTCTGTTCTCCACAAAAGACTGCCCACCCTTTGGAAGACAGAAAGTCACTAATTGTTTCCCTCTCTACTCCAGTATTGATTAGGAGAGTACAGGGTTATTGGTGTTGCATCGACAGCCAGCTGACTCTGTTCTTGGGGGTAGATGGTTTTTAACAAGATAGAGAGAAAGAGTGTTGGGTCATGAAGTCAGAGGCCAGGATGGACAGGTGAGGGACAGGCTGGGTGACTGAATGAGCTGGGTGTATAGTTCTGCATTTCTGGGACAGGGGCTCAGGGGTCATGCCTGCCCACCTCCATGTTAGCCCAACCAGTGTAGGAGGGGAGGCCTGTGGACTCACACATCTCTTTGAGTTGATGCTCTCAGCTCACCCTATACCTCTACTCTGGGTCTTACCCATTCCCTCCCCTAACCCCAGCTGCACCCTTCTCCACCCTGCCTTGTGACCCCAATGGCCCACCTCCATGAACCGCATCACCCAAACCTCCTGGCTCTCTGGCTTCCATTTGAATTCATCAGAAGAAATTCTGGAGAGGGACTGAAGGGTGTTAAGAAAGGGGTTATTTATCCCTGGCTCCCTCCCCCACAGGCTCTACCTAATGCTGTGACTCCTACAGCTGCAGCTGCCTCTTAGGCCTGGGTTGTAATATCCTACCTGCTGCCATTGCTATGCCCTGCTGCTGCTGCTGCTAAGTCGCTTCAGTCGTGTCCGACTCTGTGCGACCCCATAGACGGCAGCCCAACAGGCTCCCCCGTCCCTGGGATTCTCCAGGCAAGAATACTGGAGTGGGTTGCCATTTCCTTCTCCAATGCATGAAAGTGAAAAGTGAAAGTGAAGTCGCTCAGTCGTGTCCGACTCTTTGGTACCCCATGGACTGCAGCCCACCAGGCTCCTCCGTCCATGGGATTTTCCAGGCAAGAGGACTGGAGTGGGCTGCCATCGCCATGGAGTGCTTTAAATCTGCCTGTGTTCTGTCCATAGATTACTTCTTTAGTTACCCCTCTGAATGAGGGACCAGGAGTTGGCCTGCTCCATGGTCCAGATCCTGGTGGCTCAGACAGTAAAGAATCGACCTGCAATGCAGGAGATCCAGGTTTGATCCCTGGGTCAGGAAGATCCCCTAGAGAAATGGTTTCCCATTCCAGTATTCTTGCCTGGAGAATTCTTGCCTGGAGACGAGCCTGGCGGGTTATAGTCTGTGGGGTTGCAAAGAGTCAGACATGACTGAGCCACTAATATCTTCACGTCTTCACTGAATGGTCCAGACCAATCAGAGACCCTGTCCTCAGCCCTAAGCTGCTGTGAGGGTCTGTACCAGAACACAGTGGGGAGTGCACTATAGAGGTGCTTTACAGAGGACAACTGGTATCCTCATGTTTAAGAGGTCACTGTGCACACACCCCTGCTTACGTTACAGGGACAAGGTTCTTTTGTCTGGTCCCTTTCTCCAACCAAAATTGTACCCCCAATCCACCCATTCTTTCTCTCATTCAGCATATCTTTAGTGATCTCAATCTATGTTCCAGGCACAGTACTAGGTAATGAAATATAAAAAAAAATTAGACACAGTTTCTGCCCCAGGGAACTCACAGTCTGGTGGGAACTGGACACGCATAGAATTAGGGATGTAAAGTCTTAGAGGTGCTATGTGAAGGGTCACTGCAGGCACGGGCGCATCATGCATTCTTCTCCAAGACCTGGAAATCAGATGGGAGGATGTTTCTTTAGGCTCCAAAGACAGCTAATTACAACAGACAGACAACACTAAGTTGAGCAGTCTAGAGCATGGATATAAAGTTTCAGGAAGGTCTCCTAGTGCTACTGACAACACGTATTAAATAAGTTTAAAAAACACCCAAAATGATAAACAATTGAATTTAATTGAATGTTGTTATGTAGATTCTACATTTGAATATAACCATATTATAAATCATACTCCAAAAACTTCAGAATCTACATACAACATGCCATCAGGAGAATTCATTTCTGGTAGTCAAAGTTATAGGAAGGTCATTCTCACATTCAACAAACATTTATCAGGAACCCACCATGGACCAAGCACTGTGTTGGACACCGAGATCCCAAGATGAGCTGAAGATCACCCCTGCCCTGAGAGAGCAGTCATGGAAACAGGTAGTGACAGTACCGTGGGCCAGCCCAGCAAAGGCTGCGTGCTAGGCATGGGACAGTGACTCTGCCTGGAAGAACCAGAGAGGGGTCAATAGACAGGGTGACCACTGAGATGGGTCATAACAGGCGCTGTTGAGCAGATGGAGAAGGGATGAAGGCATTCTAAGCAGAGGGAACAGCATATGAAATGATGCACAGATGTGTCTTCAAAGAGCAGCAAGTTATTCCTGGGCTGAAGCACGGAGTAAGGGACACTGTCAGGAGGGAAGGCTACAAAGGTGAGTTGGGGCCATATGATGAAGGATTTTGACTGCCAGGCTAGACAGTGTAGAAGTTGTTCAGTAGCAAGTGCCAAGACAACAAGGCATGCAACAAGACAACAAGAACATGATAAATTAGAGCTGAGTTTTCAAAAGATACCTGGGGAGAACAATGACCATGGGGTCCTGGAAGCAGTGAGGGCCACGGATACTCCTTCCACCAGGCTGGAGTCAGACAGATGCCTTTCTAATGGGCGCTCCCATGAGTTAAGCCCCACAGGAAGTAGGGCCACAATTACAAGGGTCCTGGTTGGAAATCACCATTTCCATTAGTGATATGCGCCAGGTAGGACTGATAGGCAAATGAGCCCTCAATGGGAAGGATTTCTAGGTCTTGCAGTAACTTGACTGGCATGGGACCTAATCCTCCCCTGTAGAATGGACAGTGGTGGAGGAGCCAGTGGTGGCCCTCAGGGAAAGGAGCCAGGGACCAAGGTAAGCATGCAAATCTCCAAATCAGTTGTTTTGGGGAAAGGTCAGGTCCAGAAGCTCGTGAGACACAAAACAGGTACAGTTCAGTTCCGTTCAGTCGCTCAGTCATGTCTGACTCTTTGCAACCCCATGAACAGCAGCACACCAGGCCTCCCTTTCCATCACCATCTCCCAGAGTCCACCCAAACCCATGTCCACTGAGTCAGTGATGCCATCCAACTATTTCATCTTCTGTCGTCCCCTTCTCCTCCTGTCATCAATCTTTTCCACATCAGGGTCTTTTCAAATGAGTCAGCTCTTTGCATCAGGTGGCCAAAGTATTGGAGTTTCAGCTTCAACATCAGTGCTACCAATGAACACCCAGGACTGATCTCCTTTAGGATGGACTGGCTGGATCTCCTTGCAGTCCAAGGGACTCTCAAGAGTCTTCTCCAACACCACACTTCAAAAGCATCAATTCTTTGGCACTCAGCTTTCTTTATAGTCCAACTCTCACATCCATACATGACTACTAGAAAAACCATAGCCTTGACTAGATGAACCTTTGTTGGCAAAATAATGTCTCTGTTTTTGAATATGCTTTCTAGGTTGGTCATAACTTTTCTTCCAAGGAGTAAGCGTCTTTTAATTTCATGGCTGCAATCACCATCTGCAGTGATTTTTCAGCCCAGAAAAATAAAGTCTGACACTGTGTCCACTGTTTCCCCATCTATTTCCCATGAAGTGATGGGACCAGATGCCATGATCTTCGTTTTCTGAATGTTGAGCTTTAAGCCAACTTTTTCACTCTACACTTTCACTTTCATCAAGAGGCTCTTTAGTTCTCCTTCACTTTCTGCCATAAGGGTGGTATCATCTGCATATCTGAGGCTATTGATATTTCTCCTGGCAACTTGATTCCAGCTTGTGCTTCTTCCAGCCCAGAGTTTCTCATGATGTACTCTGCATAGAAGTTAAATAAGCAGGGTGACAATATACAGCCTTGATGTAATCCTTTTCCTATTTGGAACCAGTCTGTTGTTCCATGTCCAGTTGTAACTGTTGCTTCCTGACCTGCATACAGGTTTCTCAAGAGGCAGGTCAGGTGGTCTGGTATTCCCATCTCTCTCAGAATTTTCCACAGTTTCTTGTGGTCCACACAGTCAAAGGCTTTGGCATAGTCAATAAAGCAGAAATAGATGTTTTTCTGGAACTCTCTTGCTTTTTTGATGATCCAGGGGATGTTGGCAATTTGGCCTCTGGTTCCTCTGCCTTTTCTAAAACCAGCTTGAACATCTGGAAGTTCACGGTTCATGTATTGCTGAAGCTTGGCTTGGAGAATTTTGAGCATTACTTTACTAGCATGTGAGATGAGTGCAATTGTGCAGTAGTTTGAGCATATTTTGGCATTGCCTTTCTTTGGGATTGGAATGAAAACTGGCCTTTTCCAGTCCTGTGGCCACTGCTGAGTTTTCCAAATTTGCTGGCATATTGAGTGCAGCACTTTCACAGCATCATCTTTCAGGATTTGAAATAGCTCAACTGGAGTGCCATCACCTCCACTAGCTTTGCTTGTAGTGATGCTTCCTAAGGCCCACTTGACTTTGCATTCCAGAATGTCTGGCTCTAGGTGAGTGATCACACCATCATGATTATCTGTGTCATGAAGCTCTTTTTTGTACAGTTCTTCTGTGTATTGTTGCCACCTCCTTAATATCTTCTGCTTCTCTTAGGTCCATACCATTTCTGTCCGTTATCGAGCCCATCTTTGCATGAAATTTTCCCTTCATATCTCTAATTTTCTTGAAGAGATCTCTAAACTTTCCCATTCTATTGTTTTCCTCTATTTCTTTGCATTGATCACTGAGGAAGGCTTTCTTATCTCTCCTTGCTATTGTTTGGAACTCTGCATTCAAATGGGTATATCTTTCCTTTTCTCCTTTGCTTTTTGCTTCCCTTCTCTTCACAGCTATTTGTAAGGCCTCCTCAGACAACCATTTTGCTTTTTTGCATTTATTTTTCTTGGGGATGGTCTTGATTCCTGTCTCCTGTACAATGTCATGAACCTCCGTCCATAGTTCATTAGGCACTCTATCAGATCTAGTCCCTTAAGTTTATTTCTCACTTCCACTGTATAGTCATAAAGGATTTAAGTCATACCTGAATGGTCTAGTGGTTTCCTCCACTTTATCCAATTTCAGTCTGAATTTGGCAATAAGGAGTTCATGATCTGAGCCACAGTCAGCTCCTGGTCTTGTTTTTGTTGACTGTATACAGCTTCTCCATCTTTGGCTGCAAAGAATATAATCAATCTGACTTTGGTGTTGACCATCTGGTGATGTCCATGTGTAGAGTCTTCTCTTGTGTTGTTGGAAGAGGGTGTTTGCTATGACCAGTGCATTTTCTTGGCAAAACTCTATTAGTCTTTGCCCTGCTTCATTCCGCATTCCAAGGCCAAATTTGCCTGTTACTCCAGGTGTTTCTTTACTTCCTACTTTTGCATTCCAGTCCCCTATAATGAAAATGACATCTTCTTTGGGTGTTAGTTCTAGAAAGTCTTGTAGGTCTTCACAGAACTGTTCAACTTCAGCTTCTTCAGTGTTACTGGTCAGGGCATAGACTTGGATAACTGTGATACTGAATGATTTGCCTTGGAAATGAACAGAGATCATTCTGTCATTTTTGAGATTGCACCCAAGTACTGCATTTCAGACTCTTTTGTTGACTATGATTGATGGCTACTCCATTTCTTCTAAGGGATTCCTGCCCACAGTAGTAGATATAATGGTCATCTGAGTTAAATTCACCCATTCCAGTCCATCTTAGTTTGCTGATTCCTAGAGTATTGATGTTCACTCTTGTCATCTCCTATTTGACCACTTCCAATTTGCCTTGATTCAAGGACCTAACATTCCAGGTTCCTATGTGATATTGCTCTTTACAGCATTGAACCTTGTTTCTATCACCAGTCCCATCCACAACTGGGTATTGTTTTTGCTTTGGCTCCATCCCTTCATTCTTTCTGGAGTTATTTCTCCACTGATCTCCAATAGCATATTGGGCACCTCCTGACCTGGGGAGTTCATCTTTCAGTATCCTATCTTTTTGCCTTTTCATACTGTTCATGGGGTTCTCAAGGCAAGAATACTGAAGTGATTTGCCATTCCCTTCTCCAGTGGACCACATTCTGTCAGACCTGTCCACCATGACCCACCCGTCTTGGGTAGCCCCACAGGGCATGGCTTAGTTTCATTGAGTTAGACAAGGCTGTGGTCTGTGTGATCAGACTGGCCTGTTGTCTGTGACTGTGGCTTCAGTCTGTCTGCCCTCTGATGCCTTCTCTCAGTGCTTGCCGTCTTACTTGGGTTTCTCTTACCCTAGATGTGGGGTATCTCTTCATGGCTGTTCCAGCAAAGCATAGCCACTGCTCCTTACCTCAGGTCTGGGGTAGCTCCTCTCGGCCGCCACCCCCAGCCTCGCAGGTACAAAGTTCTTATAAAACTTAAGTTGTGCATGTGTGCATGCTCAGTCACTTCAGTCGTGTCCGACTCTGTGCAACCCTATGGACTGTAGCCCACCAGGCTCCTCTGTCCATGAGATTCTCCAGGCAAGAGTACTGGAGTGGGGTGCCATGCCCTCCTCCAGCAGACACACTGATAAATCCAGGTCCCAAGAATCAAGGTAGTTTTCCAGTGCTAGTGGAATGCAGAGGCCACTGCATTCCACTAAGTCTCTTAGTGGAGAGACTTAGTAAGTCTCTTCCCAAAATCTGGGACAAATTAGTCAAATTAAAGATAATCATTTGGGGGCTTTGTAAATCAACCAAAGGCAAAACAACAAATTGAGAAGGATTGGTTCACCAAAAACTAAACTGTGGGTAAGAAAATTGGAAGTCTGGAAAGTTCTGCCTGGGACTGCCCCCATTTCCACACCCAGCTGTGGTTCTTCTTGGGCAGGACTGACCATAAAAAACAACCTTTACCACAGGAGAGGGATGATTTGACTTGGAGAAGAAGGTGAGGAGTCCATGTCCAGCATTTGGCAGTAAAATGTTTGCTCAGTGTGAAAACAAATGGGTGAAACCTGCAGCTCTCCTGGACGGGGGCTGCCACCCCAGCTGGAGCAAGCGGGAGAGCAGCACACCTGCCAGAAACTCAACAGGAAGCCCCTGGAAGTTAGAGATCCAAGGTAAGGCTGGAAGAGCAACCATGGCTGGTATCCTTGGAAGCTGCATACTTTCAGGGAAGACCAGGATGGCCTCAGAAAGTAAAAAGCAAGCAAGACCTGGAAACTGCCTGGACTTGAATTATATACCTCCTCCCCAGAATCTGCACACAGAGGTGGGAGACACACCTCAGAGGTTGAGTTCTGGCTCACAGTGTGTGTATATACCTCTGACTGACCACTGGCTGACCACTAACCTATGCAGACCTGGAGAAAATCCTCAGGAAGTCAGGCTAAAAATAGAAAGAATTTTTAAAAAATTGAGTAGAGATAGCATCAGTATGTACCACTGGGGAGACAAATTCCCTTGATTAAGTCCAAATAAGTTACTAAAAAGAATCTAGCAACAACAACCCTCAAGAGTGAAAAATCAGAATCCACAGTTTGTACAACATATTATCTAAAATGTCCAGTTTTCAACAAAAAATACAACATGGAAAGAAACAGACTCACAATCAGAAAAGAAAAAAGAAGACAATAGAAAGCAACTCTGAGCAGGCACAGAGATTGGATTTGGTAGATGAAGATTTCAAAACAAGTATTATAAATGTGTTTAAAAAATTCAAAGAAGCCATGTTTAAAAAATTAAAGGAATGCACATTGACAATGACTTAACAAATGGGGCATCTCAATGAAGAAGTAGAAACTATGAAAAAAGAGCCTACTGGAAATTGTAGAATTAAAAAATATAGTAACAGAAATTTTAAAACTCACCATATGGGCTCAAGAGCAGATTTGAGACGATGGAAGAAAGAATCAGTGAACCTGAAGATAAGTCAATAGAAATTATCCAATCTGAAGAACAAAGAGAAAAATTATTGAAGAAGAATGAGCAGAGATTCAGAGGCCTGTCGGGGGAGATGAACTGCACCAGCAAACGTGTAATAGGAGGCCCGGAGGAGGGGAGGCAAAGAAAGGGGCAGAAAAAATACCAGGAGGATCAAGAGTGTTCCAATTTTGAAGTCCTCTTCACCACTCTGCTTCGGATGTGGAAGGTCCGAGGACGCTGGGGAGTGATGAGAGGCCCGGTAAGCCTCAACTCTGAGCTGCCTCTCGGGGAGGGGCAGTTGTACCGGAACCCTGCTCTCGGGTATATCCCCCCGCTGGCTGTCAGCCGAAGTCCGTCAGCGGTTCCATAGCCACAGTCTCACAGGGCATAAAAGGCTCAGAGAGATGAGCCGACTGCCCAGCCCACAAAGCTGGGACTAGAATTCAGTCCCCTCTCTGCTCCCTCTGCCACTGCACTAGGGCGCGCTCACACGCTTGCGGCCTGGGGACAGTCACGCGGGAAGCACAGATGTGACTGCAGCTAGAGAGCAGCGCCGAGTGCGGGCCTGGGGTTCAGGCAGGGGCAGAGGCAGGGCGAGCACGGAGGTGTCTCAAGCTTTCAGGCCCCTCTTCTCTTCACTGCGAGGTGGGCCTCTTGCCAGGGGCTGATTGATTCACGGCGGGGGCGGGGGAGGGGGGGTGGAGGGCGGAGCTGGGCCGGATTCCCAAGACCTACAGGCCCCCTTGATTCACAGCCTGGAGGGCCAGGCCAGGCAGGCTGCGTCCTGAACTTGGCCAGAAATCAAACTGAGTGGGCCCGGCCTTTCGAGGGTCAGCATCACTCCCTGAGCTCCTCCCTCTCAGCTCCACTCATGTGCCCATTCATCCTCCCAACTCTCCTGAAAAGAGGAGGCCCGATGAGCAGGCACTTTGAAGCCATGCATCTGATGAGCCAGGACCTGTGCCCTCTGCACTGACTCCAAAGCCCTGCTCTCCTCTCTACCTCTCTCTTGGGATCTTGCCCCAAAGAGTCGCCCCCAACTCCCCTCCTGAGGGGCTGGGACCAGCAGGGCACATGCTCCATGTGCAAAGCTCAGCTCTGAAAAGAGGGGAAATCTCTCCATCACAAAACCAGCTCCCAAGTCAGCCTGGAGACCCTCGCCCACTCCAGTGCCCTTTGCTCATCCTGCATCCCTCGACTGAGGCCAAAACCCAAGAAAGGAGGGGTAACTGCCCTTGGAGGCAGAGCCATTCAAAGTCAATAGCGACCATTCAAGTGCCCCACCCACAGCCTCCTCTGGATGTCCTCCCCCCGCCCCCAGGGCCTTGTGAACAAGAGCTCAGGGGCACATCCCCAGCACCCCAGGGCACCACTGCTGTGGCTCTTTCCTCTCTACATCCCCAGAGTGGAGCTCATGGAAGGCGCTTGGGGACTGACGTGGAACCACAGTCACTGGCCTCCTTTGGTGTCTTCTTTTATGTGAATCAGAAGCTCTGATGTTTAGACTTTCTGAGCTTCAATTTCCTCATTCTTGAAAGAAATCATTTTTCCCTGGTGGCTCAGACAGTGAAAGATGTACCTGCAATGTAGGAGACCCAGGTTCAATCCCTGGGTCAGGAAGATTCCCTGGAGAAGGGAATGGCAACCCACTCCAGTATTCTTGCCTGGGAAATCCCACGGACAGAGGAGCCTGGCACCAAGCTATAGTCCATGGGGTCACAAAGAGTGGAACAAGACTGAGCGACTAACACTTTCACTTTCTTCACTTTCATGTCTACCTTACTGGCATGGTAGTATGAGTGAGGGAAAAGATATAATAAGGAAAAATATTAATAATATTAATTCCCATTAATAATTAACATCAATAATATTGACTAATAATAATAAGATCATTATTATTGATAGCAAGGACAAATAGTCATATTACAATTAACAAAGGTGCCAGAAGAAGGAAGGGCAGGGCACTAGGGGAGAGAAAGGGGTGAAACTTCAGAACTCACTGAGGACAAAAGGTTGGGAAGGGGACTTTCCTGGTCGTCCAGTGGTTAAGAATGCACCTGCCAATGCAGGTGATATGGGTTCGATCCCTGGTCCAGGGAGATCCAGTGCTCTGCAACAAGAGAGGCCACCACAATGAGCAGCCCATGCACCACAACACAGAGTAGCCCTCACTCACCATAACTAGAGAAAGCCTATGAGTAGCAAGGAAGACCCAGCACAGCCAAAAATAAATTAATTAATACTTTTTTTGAAAAAAAGTTTGGGAAGGACCGGAAGATGATGAGAGTTGGGGTTTGAGAGGTGGAAGGAGGCACGAGCAAAGGCTGGGTGGGTGCTGGGCACCCAGGTGGGACATACAGGCTGGAGCGGAGAGGGCTGGAGGAAGGTGGGACCAGCAGGAGGCTGAAAACCAAGGGCAGGGGCTTGCCGGGTTTGATGCCCCAGCAGCTGGGGAAACAGCAGCAAGTTCACGGCAGGCCCAGCCTTTTTGCTGGCATGCTCCAAATTAAATAACTGCAACTCCCCTTTTATTTCCTCTCTGACAGCAACTTATTGCAAAGGCAGCCGCTTCTGACATTCTAATATTCAGAGTCACATCCTGTGGGATAAACCCATCGCTGTTGTCTAAGCCAATGATTTGTACCAGGAGAGGACGAGCCGTGAGGGAGCGGGAGGGGCCGGGAGAGGCTGGCCAGGTGCTGCTGCTGGCAAGGGAGACGAAAAGCCAGACCAGCCCAGGTCCGCCTGCAACAGGCCTCTGGCTTTGGAGGAGGTGAGACCATCTCACCACCCCTCCCCTACCCACCAGCTTGCTCAAAATGTCTGGGGGCACTCAATACAAGCCAGTCTCTGTCAGGCATGAAAATCCCACAATAAAGAAGCTCACACACCCCCCTCCCCATGCCAGTATGGGCAGCAAATACACAGCAGAACCCAGAGGTTAGATACAGGTGCTTAGGAGACACACAAGACTGGCTTCACATCCTTACTCTGCGGCTCACCAGCACACTAACCTCAGGAAACGTTCCAAGCATCAGTCTCCACATCTATCATCAAACTGAGAATAGCAGTTAGGTTCATCTGTACCGTTTTTCTATGCTGTCTATATATATATACATTAACATATGATATTTTTCTCTTTCTGACTTATCTCACCCTGTTTGACAGACTTTAGGTCCATCTACATCTCTACAAATGACCTGATTTCATTCCTTTTTATGGCTCAGTAATATTCCACTGTAGACATTCCACCTAGACAACATATTAAAAAGCAGAGACATTACTTTGCCAACAAAGGTCCATCCAGTCAAAGCTACGGTCTTTTCAGTAGTCATTTATGGATGTAAGAGTTGTACCATAAAGAAAGCTGAGCGCCAGAGAATTGATACTTTTCAACTGTGGTGTTGGAGAAGACTCTTGAGAGTCCCTTGGATTGCAAGGAGATCAAACCAGTCAATCCTAAAGCAAATCACTCCTGAATATTCATTGGAAGGACTGATGCTGAAGCTGAAGCTCCAATACTTTGGCCACCTGATGCAAAGAATTCATTCATTGGACAGGACCCTGATGCTGGGAAAGATTGAAGGCAGGAGAAGAAGGGGATGACAGAGGATGAGATGGTTGCATGGCATCACCGACGCAATGGACAAGAGTTTGAGCAAGCTCTGGGAGTTTGTGATGGACAAGGAAGCCTGGCATGCTGCAGTCCATGGCGTTAGGTTCATCTGTACCATTTTTCTATGCTGCACATATATATATATATATATACACACACACACTAACATATGTATATATATGATGGAGCGAGTCGCTCCATCATGTCTGACTCTTTGCGGCATAGCAAAAACACAGCTTTGACTAGACGGACCTTTGTTGGCAAAGTAATGTCTCTACTTTTTAATATGCTGTCTAGGTTGGTCATAGCTTTTCTCCCAAGGAACAAGCGTCTTTTAATTTCATGGCTGCAGTCACCATCTACAGTGATTTTGGAGCCCCCAAAAATAAAGTCTGTCACTGTTTCCATTGTTTCCCCTTCTATTTGCCTTGAAGTGGTGGGACTGACTGAATATTCCGCTGTATATATGTATCACATTTTCTGTATCCATTCCTCTGCATCTGCAGGGCAGGAATAGAGGTGCAGACATAGAGAAGAAAAGTGTGGGCACCATCGGGGAAGGGGAGGGCAGGATGAACTGGGAGAGTAGCTCTGCCATACACACACTACCATGTGTGTGAAATAGACAGCTAGTGAGAAGCTGCTGCAGAGCCCAGGGAGCTCAGCTTGGTGCTCTGTGATGACCTGGAGGGGTGGGATGGGGGTGGGGGGGTAGGTGGAGGGAGGTCCCAGAGGGAAGGGATTTATGTACACATATAACTGATTCACTTTGTTGTACAGCAGAAACTAACACAACATTGGAAAGCAATTATGGTCCAATGTAAAAAAAGTAAAATGCAATGAACTAAGAAACCAAAAAGTGGGAAGAGCAGTGTGACCTACCCCCCCCATGTCAGCCAGAAGATCAAGAAAAAAGGCAATGAGGACTGACTGACCCCAACACAGAGCAAGTGCTGACAGTGACTGTGAAAACGATATCTCCGTGAAGTGCTGCTAAGTGTGGGCATCCCGCAGAGTGCTGTGGCAATATTGGGGAGCAGCTGCTTCTACTGCAGACAGTCCCGGGCAGCTAAGACCCCTCATAGTCCACACATTCCCTCGCCTAGCTTCAGACGCATGTGAGACACCCCCAGGCAGCTTTGTGTATAATGGGATGATTGGTGAATTTTCTATGCACACTCCAGCCAAGAACCAGATAGACAAGCTCATGCAGGAGAGAAGGAGATGAGATAGCAGACCTCACTAGAGGGGGCGGGTCACTTCCAGGGAAATAGGAACAAGAAAGACTGGGTGACATCAGTCACTAGGCTGGTCTTAAATAGGCAAAATAAGGCGGAAGGCTCCAAGCTAGGAACAGAGAAAGGGTCCTCCTGACAACTGCGGGCTTCCAGCCTGTAGCTGGTCTTGCCCGAGGGGATTTCAGGAGGGAAAGGTGGGCTCCCTTAAAGGACTAGCAACAGAGAAACCCCGGAGATGGGGCTGCGGGCAGAGCCAAGGCAAGAGCCTGGGGAAGAGGGAGCAGTGGGGAGGGCAGAGGGACCTTGGGGCTTGTGGGAGATGTGAACGGACACAGATTTGGGTCAAGTCTTCCCAATTAGGGACTTCCTGGATAGCTCAGTTGGTGAAGAATCTACCTGCAATGCGGGAGACGCCGGTTCATTTTCTGGGTCAGGGAAGATTCCCTAGGGAAGGGATAGGCTACCCACTCCAGTATTCTTGGGCTTCCCCTGTGGCTCAGCTGGTAAAGAATCGGTCTGCAATGCAGGACCTGGGTTTGATCCTTGGGTTGGGAAGATCCCCTGGAGAAGGGAAAGACTACCCACTCCAGTATTCTGGCCTGGAGAATTCCATGAACTGTATAGTCCATGGGTCAAAGCAAGTCAGACACGACTGAGCAACTTTCACTTTCCCTTTTTCCCAATTAGCCTTGAAAGGAAAGGAAAGATTCTCCAAGGCCTGAAAAAAAGAACCAAACCAAGGAAAAGAGAAGCTCTGTGCATACCCTGAAGAGTTGCTGAGGACCCCTCTGGCCTTTAAAATGTAGGGAGTATGGTAATCTAATAAACATGGCAACAAAGCATTTGTCACCAAGCTAATTTTATTAGAACAGATCTCAAATGGCTAATTTCCTTTTACTAATGAGCAAATTAGTTGAATCTCTGATCTGCTTTTAAGGCACTTATACTAATAAAACATGAACGACAGCGAAATTTGCTGTGAGATGTGGTGTCACTGCACTTGGGTTGAAGGAATCTCTAAGAATGGAGGGTTGTTCTAACATAGCTTTACCCCCAGGTGCCTCTGGTCTACACAGGTGGGCTTGGAGCCCGGCCCCACCCAAGGGAGGCAGGCGGCAGCAGGAAGCATAGCCCAGAGCTCAGCCCGGGAGAAGTGGAGGAGACGGGTCCTGGCCTGGCAGCAGAGTGCATGAGGTTTCTGCAGAACCCCCAGGGAGTGGGGGGCAAGATAGCTTCAGTGTTTCTGCATGCTCCTTTGAGGAGGGGTCTGCCCCCTGCCTCCCCCCAACCCTGGCCCCGTGTGTACTGAAGAACTTGTTACGACATTTCCAGCCCAGCAGTGATCCAGGCTTGCTCTCTGAAACCCTTGTCGCCAGACCATCTTTTCCAGCCCTTATTCCTTCAGGTTGAGTCTGGGGAGTTGCTTCCTCTTGTAGGCCATGTAGGAAGTGTGAGGAGAGCCTTGAGGTGACAGAGACAGCAGGGGGTGGGAAGTCCCAGGTCACACATATGGGTGCCCACATAACTGAACTGCAGCCTCCAGAGAAGAGAGCATCCCACCACCAGCACAATCAAGTGTCTGGCAGGGATGCAATTGCAGAGATCCTCCATCCCCTCTGGGGATGGCTGTGTGAGCCACCATTGTCCAGCATCTGCCAGAAGTCACGGGGACCACAGCCACCCTCCTGGCTTACGTGGCTCTTCTCCAGATGCCCAGAAAAAGCCTCTGTCCTTCAGCTCTCATCTTAGGAAGGGCTCCCTGGGCCCAGCCTACATCCAGCCCCACAGGTAGCTTTTCTTGGGAGAGGGGCTTCAGGGTGGGGGAACGATCAGGATGGCACCAGGAGGTGAGATTGTGACCAGCTGGAGGTTTGAGACACAATCTGTGTGCATTCAGGACCACTGTCCTCTGTGTGAGTCACAGCTCTGAGCTGTAGTGGAAGCCGCAGCCACAGACCTCATCAGGGCTCCTGGTGTCTCTCCAGGAGCCGCCTTCCCCCACCCCCCAAATCTGTCCATACCCCTCCCCCTGCCTGACTGTCCCTGGGGCCACTTCTCTGAAGTGCTCTGGCCTCATTCATTATTCAGCCACTTCCTCAGTTCAGAAGCCCAGGGGCCAGAGGGTTGACAGTCTGTGCTCTTTCATCTCCCAGGTTGCACGGGGAATGCAGAAATGCCGGGCTGGCGTCCAGGCTCTCAGTCCTGGGTCTGGGGGAGCCCTCATGCTTTATGTCCTGGGACCCACCCCTCTCAGGCCCACCCCTGGGATGACCCCACAGGGCTTTTACTCCCATCCTGGGGAGCCACGACAGGATCCCCCAGCCCATTCCTGCCTCTAAGTGCAGAGCTGGGACTTGATCCCAGCCTGTGAGTCCAAGCGCCGGCTCTTTACAAGTTGCAAGCAGCCAGACTTGCCTGTTCTGTAAATAGCACGCGGGTCACCTGAGAACCTGCTTGGGGCTGAAGGCAACATAAAAGCCTCAGCAAACGCCTGGGCAGACGGAAAGAAACTCCTCCTGTCTTGGTGCCAAGATACACGCTAAGTCAAATCCTCCAGGAGGACCGCTCCTGAGGCTGTCCCCAACCCCTGCTTGGTGGGCTGTGTGGGAGGTAGGACGGAGTGTGGAGAACTCTCTCACGGTACCACTTACCTGTGATGTGACGCGGGAGGGTGACACTGCTCTGCTCCCCCCTCTCAGACTGCAGGTTCTGCCCTAGTCACTCCAGTTCCCCTCCCAAGATGCACGGCCCAGCGGCTTAGCCTTCCATTACTTGAATAAACCAAGAGTTGGGGGAAGAGGGGACTTCCCTGGTGGTCCAGTGGTTAAGACATCATGCTCCCAATGAAGGAGACATGGGTTCAATCCCTGGTCAGGGAACTAAGCTGCACGGCATGGCTAAAAAAAATTTAAAAAAAAAAAAAAAAGAGTTGGGGGAAGAGGAGAGCTATCGGGTCACATCGGGCTAAAATGTGCCGTCACTTCAGCCATGTAGCCCACCAGGCTCCTCTGTCCTTGGGATTTTCCCAGCAAGAATACTGGAGTGGGTTGCCACGTACCCCCTCCAAGGGATCTTCCTGACCCAGGGATCAAACCTGAGTCTCCTGCACTACAGGCGGATTCTTTACCACTGAGCTACCGGGTGCTTCCCCGTAGGGCCACACCGCCTAGTCTTAAATATTTCTTCTCTCTGCTCTCCTGGACCCATCTCCCCCACAGCTTTCATCCTCCCCCAGGTCAAAACTGGAATCCCCTCTACACACCTGCAGCTACCCGAGCCTAGTGTTGGACTCCTAGGCCAGGCCAACGGAGACAGGGCAGGTCTGGGTTCCCACCAACAGGGGGAGGGCTAACAGGAAAGCCCCCCTCACCCCCGCATTGCTGCCGATGGAAGAAGGCAGCAAGGGAGCTGGCACCTTCGGAATGGCTTCCATCTCTGCTGCCCTTGCGCCTGGCACTACAGGATCAAGCCAGGGGCCTGGCAGTGAAATGAGTCTTGATTGCCCCCTCCACAAAGTCCTATTCAAGACACAACCAAAGGAAACATCAAGGGAGAAGTCTCCAGCGAGGCCACCAAAGGCAGAGTGGAAAGGAAGCAAGATGCCAGGGACAGCGGCCTCCACGGGTTTAAAAATCTGAGGGTGGCTGTTTAGCACCCAGGAAACCCAAGAACCGGTGAGAGGATGAGACCAGATGTCAAAGTAATGACTTTTCATTGACTCTTACAACCCACGTGGCTTTTTAAGTGTTTTTTTTTAATTGAAGGATAATTACAATATTATGTTGGTTTCTACATTAACATGGACCAGCTACAGGTATAGATATGTCCCCCCTCTCTCTGGAGTCTCCTTCCCACCTCCCACCCAACCCCGCCACAGAGCCCTGGTTTGAGTTCCCTGAGTCATACAGCAAATTCCCACTGCCTATCTATGTTACATATGCTAGTGGATATGTTTCCAGGCTACTCTCTCCATTTGTCCCACCCTCTCCTTCTTCCTCGTGGCTTTTTTAAAGCCTGACTCCCAGGCCTGCACTCCTTCCCCATGCTCTCTACCGTGGTTCCCATGAAAGGTACCAGCCTTTGTGTAGAAGATGGGGTGAGAGTTCTAGGCCAGAAGAGATGGCCTGTCCAAGATTCTGTGAAGGTCCTGGCCTTGGAGGTCTAGAGATCTAGATCCTTCTAAGGATCAGGGGCTGAAAATCCTCACCTGGGCCTTCCCAGCAACTCTAGCCTTCAAGCTCCAGAAAAAACAGAGTTTAAAAACATGCTGCAGGGACTTCCCTGGCAAGTCCAGTGGCTAAGAATTCACCTTCTAAGGCAGGGCATGTGGGTTCGATCCCTGGTTGGGTAACTAAGATCTTACATGACACAGGGCAACTAAGCTGGCGCCCCACAACTAGAGAAAAGCCTGAAAGCCACACCAGAGATCCTGTGTACTGCAGCTAAGACGTGACAAAGCCAAATAAATAAATAACTATAAAAAACAATAGATAAATAATATTCTGCAAGCACTGTGCCTTCACCAGCTCAACTGACGATGATGGAGCAGGCATTGCTGGGAGCTGGGACATCTGAGCTACAACCTCCATTATGCACCAAGAGCATGGCCTCACCCAGGCTCCTGTACCTGTAGGATGAGAGGAGCTGACTTTAATTCCTGTGGTCCCCTCCCACTCTCCTACTCTCACACCCTGCATGTCCCGGACTGTCTGAAGTCCCAGCCTGCTGGGTGGTTTGAGAACCAAACGCAGTGTGGCTGTGGAGGTGGATGGGTGGGGATGATGGCTGATGGCTGGGGAACAGAAAGGATGACCTTAGGAGCCCCACTGGGAAGGAGAGGATGCCCGGGCGCAGCCTCAGGTGGGACATCAAAGAGCCCTGGATGGCTGAGCCAGGCTTCTCCCAAGGGCCTGAGGCCACCTGCACTATAAGCTTTGTAGCTGTCTCCATTTGAGTTGGAAATGGTGGGCTTTTTGTAGTCTTGACTTTAAGATCTTTAGACCCCTCCCTCTGCTCTTTTCCTTATGAAAGTTTTTCTCGTCCAGTGTATGTAATATCCAAATATCAATTGCTTATTTTCCTGTCTGTTTAGAAATGAAAGTGGGATTAGAGGGGGATCCTGCAAGCCGGGAGACAGCCCCAGGCTGAGCCAGAGGCACTGGAAGAGAGAAGGCCCAGGCAGCTGGCTTCTAAGCTGGGTTGTGAAGGAGCAAAGCGCTTGGGGTCTCCGAGGGCCGCGGGGTTGGAAAAGGCCCCAGAGCTGAGCTCTCGGTTGACAGCGCCACCCACTTGCCTCCCCTGCGTTCCCTCACCCCCAAACAGGGCCTGGAGCACCAAGCTCCCTTGAGGCCCCAGCTGAACTAGTAGTATGGGCTAGATCAGCCGGCTTCAGCAATGCGCGTGCGTGCTCAGTCACTCAGTCGTGCCCGACTCTTCGCGATCCTGCGGACTGTAGCCCACCAAGCTCCTCCGTCCATCGGATTCTCCAGGAGTGGATTGCCATGCCCTCCTCCAAGGGATCTTCTTGAACTCGCGTGCATCTCTTATGTTTCCTGCATTGGCAGGGGGGGTTCTTTACCACCTGGGAAGCCCAGTTCCAGCAATTGTTGGTCTTTGCTGCTTCTGCTGCTGCTGCTAAAGCAAATCAAACTTATATGTAGGCTGCATATGCCCTCAAACCAGCTCACCAGGAAGGCTGCGTCCCAAGAAATCTCTATGACTGAGTATGGTTGGGTTTAGGGAGCCATGAAGGGAGACTTCCAGAAAGTTCTAGAGAGAAGTAAATAAAAGAGCTCTGGAAAAACTGTGGGGGCAGTTAAAAGATCAATGGTTGGCAGAGGCTAGGAGGGAAAGAGAGATATATAGATAGAGCACAGGGCATTTTTAGGACATTGAAGCTGTTCTATATGATGCTGACATATATTTGCCAAAAGCTGGAGGAGGTTCAAAGCCAAGGGTGAACCTTACTGTAAACTGGGAACTTCAGTTAATAATAATAATGTATCTATATTGGTTCATCAATTGTAACAAATGACCCACACTAATGCATTATGCTAATAATACAGGCAACTGGGTGAGAAGGAAGTATATGGGAACTGTCTGTACTTTCAACTCAATTTTCCTGTATATCTAAAACCACTCTAAACAATTAAGTCTATTTATTAATAATAATAATAACCGGCAAATCTGGAAACGACCCAATTGTCTATTATCAGGTAGCTAACTAATGGAACATGCATACCATGGAACACTGCTCACGCAGAAAAGGACTGAAGTGTCCCCTCCCCCTGGGGACACACATATAGCCCTGGGTTCTAGGACAAGGCCACTAACATGCTGTGTGGACTTAGCAGGCAAGTCACTTGAAGCTTCTGGGTCACGTTGAGGCCCCATGCAAACCTCCTCCCTCCTGGCCATGTCCCAGCCTCACTCAATGTGAGATGAAGGATGAGATGAAGCTACTTTTGACCTAAGAGGGAATAAGCTATCCACAGCACCTGGCTCCTTGGAGCGCTCATGGCTTCACCCTCTCAGCCAAATACCCAGGTTTCCCTCGAGCCCGGCTCAGCCAGCACCCAGCTCAGCAGGACCACAGGCCTGGCATCAGCAGCAGCAGCACGTGCCCCTCCCTGCAACCCCAAGGCATCAGCTGCTCTGAAGTCCCGGCTCACCTCTCCCTCCCACCCCAGCTCTCCCCCTGCTCTCCCGATTTGTCCATACATCACCAAGAATGCAATACCCTTTAAAAAAACCATTTTGCTCTGAACTAACAGAGTCAGGCCTCATTGTTCCCAATATCACCAAGCAATTTCTGAGCTAGAGGAGTGTTGAATTGGAGCAGGAAGATAGGCAATTCGGCAAGGTCAGCTGATGGGGTGCTGAGTGGGGGTCGAGAGCCCTGGGGAACTGGGAGGAGGGGCTCAGCTTGGAAGGTGGAAAGAAGGACGCTGAGGTCTCCGGAGGTGGAGGCAGAAATGACACCCTCATATTTTCCATCTCTGCCCTTCCAACCCCACTCACTGTGCTCAACTATGGGTTCGCCTGGAACGTAACTTCTTCACCAACTGACAAAATCTCTTTTAAATTATGCCCTGCCCTAACAGCTCGACTCTCCTTGCTGCAAGGTTTTATAGCAGAAATCCAGCCAAAGAACCATTTGAGCAACTCCGGATCCTGGAAAACATTGGTCTGGCCCTGCCTGCTCAAGGACTACAAGCATCCTTCTGGGAACATCCCCAGGGTCCCTCCTGTAACCCACCCTCCCGCCCTGCCTAACCTGATATTTGGCTCTTGCACAAATTCAGTGTCTCCCACAACCATTTAGTTCCTAGATCACATACTACAAACACAGCATGACGCTCTGTACGTTAACAACCTAACGCTATTACAAACCACACTTATGAACAGGGACCATATCTATCTTTATATCTTCAGTCCCAAATATGGTTCCAGATACACAGTAAGGTCTAAACAAACGTAAGATGAGCAGAATACTCTAGAGGTTGTACAATTCTGGGCACAGAGTTGATTGAATGCCATCAATTATCTAAAGAGACATCCAAAAACTCATAAGGGGAAGAAATCCATTTCCCACATCACAGAGCAGTGCTGCCCAGCAGGATTCTCTGCAATGATGGGGATGCTCTATGTCTGAGCTGCCCCGCTGCCTAGCCACCAACTACCCAGGGCTATTGAGCACTTGAAGTGTGGCAAGTGTGACCGAGGAACTGGATTTTACATTTTAAATAATTCTAATTTAAATAGCCACAAGCTGGATAGTGCGATCCTAGAAAAAGGTATCTCTGGAAATGGGCTCACAAATGAAATGAATGTGAAAGCTCCTATTAAGAGCTTGGTGCCATGGCATGGTGTGTGACACACAGCGTGGTCTAGGGTTCGAATCCCTGTTCTCATATTTGTAGTAGGTTATTTAACTCTCTGCGCTTCTGTTCCTTGTCAGAATAACAAGAAACACATTTACCATATAGGATTCCAATGAGGGTCAAATGAGTTACTACATCTAACAGTATCTTGAATATTATGCTGCTGCTGCTACTGCTGCTAAGTCGCTTCAGTCGTGTCTGACTCTGTGCGACCCCATAGACGGAAGCCCATTAGGCTACTCTGTCCCTGGGATTCTCCAGGCAAGAACACTGGAGTGGGGTGCCATTTCCTTCTCCAATGCATGAAAGTGAAAAGTGAAAGTGAAGTCGCTCAGTCGTGCCCGACTCTTAGTGACCTCATGGACTGCAGCCTACCAGGCTCCTCCATCCACGGGATTTTCCAGGCAAGAGTACTGGAGTGGGGTGCCATTGCCATCTCCGAATATTTTATGAGTACTCTACAAATATGAATGGTTACTATTACTGGCATTAAAAACGTTTGTTGAAGATACACCTCCTGGGACTTCCCTGGTAGTTCAGTGGCTAAGACTCCATGTTCCCAATGCAAGGGGCTCGGGTTAGACCCCTGGTCAGGAAACTAGACCCACACGCTGCAGTGAGGAGTTTGCATGACACAACTAAAGATCCTCCTGGATACTGCCACGAAGATTGAAGATCCTGCATACCACAACTAAGACCCAGAGCAGCCAAAAAAATAAATTTTTAAAAGATACACACTACTTACACACTATATATAATAGATAAACAAGAAGGACCTGCTGTATAGCACAGGGAACTATATTCAATATCTTGTAATAACCTAAAATGGAAAAGAATCTGAAAGAAATAGATACAAATATATATGTATATGTCACTTTGCTATACACTTGAAACTAATACAACATTGTAAATCAACTATACTTCAATCTTCAAAAAGTGTGTTGGTCTGAATGTGCATCTAGCAGAGAATCTTTGCTAACATTTATCCATCACTTACCAAGTGTCAAGCACTGTGCTAAGAACTTGACAATCACCCTAAGAGTGAGGTATGATTGTCAACACACTAAAGGTGGGCAACAGAAGCTAAAAGGAGGTCAAGTGAGGGTCCAGATTCCAACACACAATATGCCTGATTCCACAATCCCTACTCAACCAGTTTCCTCATCTACAGAATGAGTCTTAGACTATATCTGTATCACAACTTCCGCAGGTGGACACATAGGACAATGCAAATGACCTACGCTTAGCATAAAGAATGGTCCCCAACTAGGGGCAGTTTGACCCCCAGTGTATGGAGATGTTTGCAGTTATCACAACGGGGAGAATTTGGGGGGTGGTGCTATTTTACTGGCATCTAGTGGGTAGAGGCCAGGAATGCTGCTAAAATTCCTTCAGTGTGTGGGACAGACCCCACAACAGAGTTATCTGACCCCAAATGTCAGTAGTGCCAAAGATGAGAAACACTGAGCCAGAGCCTCATAGTGTTCAAGACAGTGCTGTCGAGGAGTTGAGAGGAGGCAACTGAACCTGCAGATTTCAGAAGATGCACTTTTTGTTAGGATCCTGGAACAGCGGTGCTGTAGCAGGGTAGCGGGTTCTGGAAAATGGCCTCGTTCTTCAACTCACAGACGGTTACCACTGGCCACATGACAGAGCAATGTGCCTGGCACCATGGGGGCTTGTGCTTAAAAAACAAGATCCCCACTCTCTAGACACCCGTGATTAAGTTTTACCAATGCAAGGTACGGAAATAGAGGAAGAACCAGGGAGCTGTCATCCAAGACTACCGGGGCAGGGGTGGGGGCGAAACTGTTACTGAAAGGAGTGTGTGGGGTCGGCTGCCACTGCATCCCATGCCCTCGTTTCCCCAGTGAGGAGCACAGAGGGTAGAGAAAGGGTCCTGAACCACAGACAACACGGACCAAAAGCGTGGAGTTCCTGAAGAGGCCAATCACCCCCTATAGCCCAGTTTTTTTTCTATATACAAAGTATGAATGATACATTCTGCCCCTCCATTTGACTGCAACCTGCCCAATTTCCAACCAGGTGAGCATGTCCACCAAACACCATCATCAACATCAGTACCTTTACTGAGTGTTTACCGTGTGTCATGTATTGCACTGAGAGAAAAATCTCATTTAATCTCATAACAAGCCAATTTTACAGATGAAATAACCAAGTCTGGCCCCCAGACTACCAGACTCTAGAGCAACAATCTTAATGCTATATTTGATCTTTATGCTATACTTCCTCTCTTGGCATCAGACTGGGATCTATACAACCATGGGCCCATTTCACGCTCTGCCCCTCCACACAACACAACTGGACCACCAGCCCTTGCTGTGCCCTGACCCACTGCAGAAACTGTAAGGGTCTATCAGGTCCCAACATTATCTCCTGGCATCCAGGACTGACATGGGAGCTTGGCTCCTCTGGTCCATGGATAAAAGCCAAAGTCACAGCTTCTCCCCACTGGGCACAGGACCTGTGCATGGCACTCAAAATCCAGCCCATGGAGATAAGAGGTAATGAAACAATAACAGTGTGTGGCAGCGTAAGTGCTGGAATTAAAACTCTGTGGGAGTTTGGCTCTCTCAACTTAAGTGCTTAGAGATCAGGAGACAGACAGAGAGCAGAGAGGGTTTCATCAAACCCACACACCTGCCCTGGAACTTGAAGGAAGGGGAGGAATTCTCTTGACAGAGTAAAATGTAGGGGGAATGGCATTCCCAGCAGAGCGACTGGTGTGAACAAAGGCGGACCTGGGCAAGGCAGCGAAAGTGGACAAAGGAGGATTCAAGTTCAGTGGGAACAAGATAGGACGCTCTTGTGATGTAGACAGATGAAGAGGGACTAGACAGTGGGCATCCCAGAGCATCCTCTAGAGGGGGGTGGGTTAGTGAGAATGATGCTTCAAAAGGGATTTGTGAGTGAATTATTTATGGTGGTAACAAACAAGCACTCATTGAGCTTATATCCCACATTATACAAGCATGGCATCGCACTGTGCAGGTTAAGGCCCTAATGCCACTCTAAATTAAATTCACCAGTGTCTTAATTAAGATCTATATTTAGTTCTTAATTAAAGGGGAGAGAAAAATCCACGATGTCGCATAGCAGAGATTTGAAATGGAGATAAATCGTCTTTCTGTCAGTATACTGGGCACATGCCCACCCACTCTCAGGACTCAGCCCCCTACGGGGGGTTGCAAACCTTTAATCCTTCCTTCTTTCCCTCTTTCTTTTCTTCCTCTTCCAGTTCTTTCTTCTTTTATCTCTTCTACATCTAATTATTGAGCACCTACTATGTGTCAGGCACTGAGCTTTGATTGTAGGGCATAGTAGGGAATAAACTAGAGACAGTCCCTGCCTTCATGAACTTTCATTCCAGAGAAGAATGCCAGTTGGATACATACATGTCTCAGCTTTGAAAACTGCCTGGGTCTCCATTGCTTTCCAGGCTTTTAGCCAGGAGAATCCTGGTGTTAGACACCCTAGGTGACGCCATGGCTGATGCCTCCATCCTGTCAGCCAGAGAGAGCTGAAGAGTGGCCGTGTGGATCCTTCAGCCCCTGTCTCCACCATGCTGGCCAAGTTCCCACATGGACCAGTGGCAAGGCAGACCTTCAGTACCGAATTCTGCTCTCCCATCTCCTCTAGCAAAGGATGAAGGCTTGTCAGAAGGATGAGGAAGGGGTCATGAGCTTCCCTTCAACCTTAAGATTCTAGGATTCCCTATACCAAGTGGGGCACTTTCCTCTAGGAGTGGCTTCGCTGGACAGGGTTTATGAAGGAAGATCACAGAACCCAGAACATTACAACCACACAAACCCATGCACCTTGGCGATCTGAGTCTCTGGGAGGTCAAGGGACTTGTTTAAGGAAACAGAGAGTTAGCCAAGGGCAAGAGCTAGAATTCACATCTGCTTTGGGCCAAGGACTATATCCAAGGAGACATAAGAGCGGATAAGGTAGGATTCCTGCCCTCAGCACATCGGATGAGGATGGGGGTAGCTAGTGTAAATTGGAAGGAGGAGACCTGAAGTTGGAGGGGCAGCCATGTGGATCAGCAATCAAATTCACCCATCCTCATCCCCCAGAAAAGGGCGGCCTGGGCCATCCCAGGGCACAGTGCAGGTCTGCTGGGGAAGGGGGGTCGGATCAGATCATGACCGCAAAATGCCAGGATGCCAGAACAGAGGCTCCCCTTGCTGGCTGAACCCACTGGAAGCATGAGGACAGGTTTCACCAGGGCAAGAGGCACGTGGGCTGTGCTAAAGATGTCAGAGTTGGTCAGAGAAAAGAAAGGGGGCACAAGGGCATCCGCGTCGGGGAAACAGACTGCACAAAGGTACAGAGTCAAGGAAGCAGGGCGAGCTAAGCAAACCTCAGCGATTTTTGTGTGGCGGGAGAGGATGAGGCTGGCGAGGTGGAAAGGGTTGGCTGGAGCTGGCCTGGGGAAGGCCTTGAGCGCCGGCATTTCATTCCTCGGCTCAGCCTCAGGGCAGCCTCGGAAGGAGTGCTCACGGCTCACTCTTCACGGCTCAGTCTCAGAGCAGAGATACCAGGAGAAGGGCGGTCCCTCGCTAGAGTCCGGCCCGGGACCCACAGCTCTCTGCGCCTCCAGAGCAGAAAATCGACAGGCAAGCACTCCGCTTCACAGCACAGCCTAGCGCAGTCACGGAGAAAGGTGGCGGTGGGTTAAAGGTAGCGACTTGCTACCCGGGAAACGGCACTAAAACCCAGAGACTCGGCGGCGGGTGCAGCGGATCCAGAGAGAGGCCAGGGCGGGTGCCGAACGCGCCGGGAAAGTGAACTTGGCACAATCCGCGCATCAAAGCGGCGCAGCTGTGGCTCGCGGAGCCCGCGCAGCTTTCTTCTCTCAGCTCTCCTCTCTCCGATTAATCAGCGGCTACAGCGCGGCGCTTTGATCCCCGAAATCAAACCCTCCGTCTGATGGGTGACTTGATGTTATGCTAATCCGAGCTGATTGAGCTGAGATAATTACACTTCATCCAGGTTTCCTGGGAGTTCCGAATAAATATTGATGCACATCTGTCCTCGGCTCAGGTGTAGCGGGGAGCTTTGCGCTGGCAACAGTTTCGGCCGGCCGGGGAGCGCGCGCACCGCCGCCAGCCGCCCGCAGTCGCCAGCCTCCGCCGGCTTTCTCCGCTGCGCGGGGATGCTGCGAGCCAGGCGGGGTTCCCAGAATCTCGCTGCGCCCGGCCCGTTAGGTGCCCGGGAAGCGGGGACGAAGATCTGGCCCTTTGCGGTTCGGGGCCTGGTTTGAATTTCAGCGCCTCCGTGTAGGCTGTGTGGTCTTGGACGTGTCACTTAACCTCACTGAGCCCCGGAGCCTACGCATTTCTCTGGATTGCCAGGGAGACTAAATGAGGTGCTTGCGAAGAGGCTGCCGTGTGCCAAATTAGACTTGGCCTGTCTGCAGGGCCCTGCCCACCGAGAGCCCGGAGGCGCTGGGAGGAGACATCCCAACCTGGGTATCCTCCCCGACAACACTCGCGCGCCAAGGCTGCGCGCTCCAGACTATGGAAATGAATAATAATGCAAGCGTTTCGGTGGCGCCGCTCCTCCCCGCGGGCTAATTAGGTCGTGTTTGTAAAGCACTTCGAAGACAAAACGCGCCCCAAGTGTTAATTATCGTTAGCCTCTTCCCAACACGCTTCTTGAGCAGCGCGGGGAGCCGGGAGAGACCCCTTTGCCAGGTTGCTCTGCAGAAGCAGGCTGGGCAGGAACCGAGACCCGGATCGCAGGAACCACCGCCGTCCGCAGCCCCAACCACTCTGAGCTTTAAATCCCTTTCCCCAGGCCCTCCAGAGATCTGGACGCAAGAATAAAGACGGGAGGGTGGGGCGTGGGAAAGCTTCGGCTGACGGGCCAGGCAGAGGCTAGGGACGTGGCGAGAGGGATGCGCGGAGCTAACGCAAGCTTCCTCTGAGAAGTGCAGGGAGGAGCAGCGCTAGGTTCACTGGACACCCCCGCCCCCCAACCGCCCAGCCTTGACCCGATCTGTCACTAGGTCAGTGGGTCAGGGGGTGAGGAGGTGTGCAGCCAGCCAAGAGCTCTGGGGGCGGGGGGCGGGTATGACAGGGCTGCCTCATCCATTAGTCACAGGGGGCACAGAGCCCATTATACTTTTAGGAGCCCAAGGAAATGTTTTAATTTCTTTTAAAATCAGAAGAGAACAAATGAACTTTCAGATAGAATAAGATGTTCTAACACATAATATCAATTTTTTTCATCTTTATACCAATACAGTTGTAAAGCAGAATGGTTTTTTATTTCTTTTTAATGAAGGAAGAGACCCATGAGTGCCAGGGGTCACAAAAGTTGGAGTGCAGCCTGGGCAGGAGGATAAAGGATGTGAGGAGGGAAGGTGGTGAGAGGACCCGGAGCCTAGGATGCTTCCACCAGGAGATATGACTCTGGGAGCAACCAGAGCCTGTAGTGGACCTGGCTCCTCACTGGGAGCACCCAGGGCCCTGTGGAAGCAGCCTCTGAATCAGCCCTAGAGTTACCATGGTGAACATGATTGACACTGGGGCAATGCTCCCTAAAGAGATGGAGCCCCACGGGCTGGGCCCTGCCAGGAATTAGCTGGCTGGGCTCAAAATGGGAAAAGGGAAGAGGACTCGCCTCCTGTGCTTTGGATAGAAGTAAATAAATGTAAATGAGATTCAGGTGAGTGCATTTATCTTATAGCCAATATTTGGGCACTTTTTGATCCCGAGTTGAGAATCTTCATTCTTGTCCAGAAGTGAAGAGGAAGAGAAGAAACAAAAGGAGAAGGACCACTCTGGCCAACGCTCACTCGTCTCCTCTTGTCCTACCTCCCTGCCATTCAGATGTGCTACAAGGTCCCAGACTTTGTGTGTGGTGAGCAAACGGCCCCACCTGTAGTCAGAGGCCACGTTCACTAATCCAGAAATTAAAGCGCCCGGAGAAAATAGACTAATCAAATTATACATTCCTGAGAACCATTTATAAGCCGGGTACATTCTTTAATCTTAATTAGAAATCTGAACGGCTCCCACCGTCTCTGTAATCAACATTTAAACAGTGCTGACCCCCATGGCACTAACCTTGAGAGCCACACACGGGTAGGTAAGGAGAGCTGGGGGCTGCTCCTGCCCGCTCTCTGGAGAACAGGTATTTATGGGGCTGCAGGCAAGGTTGAATCACTTGGCTGCCCCCATAACACCCGAAGTTCGCTCCCCCAGAACACACATACACAGAGTCTCAATCCAGTTCACCCTCAATCACCCCCAATCAAGTTCAAGTTCTCAATCCAGTTCAGCCCCAATCACCCCCACTCTGAATCAAGACCACCTATCAATTACAATACCTTTCTAATTGACTTATACGCTGGGCTCCAAGCTGATGATCTTTCTACAAAGCACACTTGACCGTGGGAATTCCTTCAAAACTCCTCCAAGATGTTTTGGAGCCTTCAAAACACAATACAACATCTCTCCCTCCCCAGCATAGGCTTTGTGATCTAGCCCCTCCCTACCTCTTTATCCCCATGATACTGAAGGGGTTCAAAGCATACCACCCCAAAACATGCAACTCTTCCATAAGGATTATTTTGTGCTGAAGGTAATTTTTAAAAAGCAGATACAGACTTCCCTGGTGGTCCACTGGTTGGGAGTCTGCCTGAGAACTCAGGAGACACAGGTTCAATCCCTGGTCTGGGAGAATTCTACATGCCATGGAACAATTAAGCCCATGTGCACAAACCCTGAAGCCCACAGGCTCCAGGCCCAGGAGGCGCAAGTACTGAGCCCACATGCACCCTAGCCTCTGTGCTCCACAAAAGAGAAGCCACCACAATGAGAAACCCACACATAGCAGCTAGACTGTCGTCCCTACTTGCCGCAACTAGAGAAGAGCTGCACACAGCAACGAAGACCCAGCACAGCCAAACATAAATTAAAATTTAAAAATGTAAAAACTAGACACAAGGTAAATTCTCTGGCCTCCCCTCTCTACCAGGAAAAGCAGGATGATTCTTAATCACTGGAGACAACTCTAGACTCTTATCAGCCCAGAGATGACACTCGAGGAATCTACAAAAACATCTTGCTAACACAACCTTCATCTTCTATTAGTTTCCTCCATTTATTTACCTTCCCACAGTTTCTGCCTTCAAAGGGCTAAACCCTTGTTTCTTTGTCTTATCACTTCTCTACAAATTTATTGTCCCCTGTCAAGATGCTATATAAGTCCAAGTTCTAACCACCCCTTTGAGTTCCTCATCACTGAGTTCTCCTACATGTGGGCATGATGGAAACATTAATAAGCTGTCTTTTTTCTCCTTAATCTGTCTTCTGTCAGTCTAATTTCCAGGGTCCCAGCAATGAACCCAAGATGGGCAGAGGAAAAGAGAGTTGTTTTTCTTTCCCTACAATACTGAACTACCATCATTCTCTGTGTATACCAGGCACTTTAACTTTCTGTGCTTTTCCACATATTGTGTATCCCACCAAAAATATTTTCTTCCAGTGGTAACAATCTAGTTAGCTGTTACTTAGCCTTTAAAATCTTGCAAAGAAAACATGTATCCACACAAAGGCTTGCACAGGAAGGGTCACAGTAGAATGATTCATAATAGCCCCAAACTGGAAACAATCCAATGTCCATCAACCAGACACTGTATAAATGAAATGTGGTATATCAATCCAGTGAAATACAATTCAGCAATAAGAAGAAACAAACCACTGTCATATGTAAGAAGAGTGAGCCTCAACAACATTATGCTAAGTGAAAGAAGCCAGACATACAAGACCATGGATTGTATGGCTCTGTTTACCTGAAATTTCCAAGATCCTGGATCATCTTCACTACCATTAGTCTGAATTCTTTTTCAGGAAGGTTGCTTATCTCCATTTCATCATTTTCCTGGGATTTTATTTTGTTCCTTCATCTAGGACACCATCCTCGGCTTTTTCATTTTGTTTAACTGTCTGTGATTATGGTTTCCATTCTGAAGGCTGTAGGATTGTAGTTCTTCTTACTTCTGTGGTCTGCCCTCTTACCTGAAATTTCCAGAAAAGGCAAACCCATAGAGGCAGAGAGCAGACTGGTGACCGCCTTGTCCTGAGGGAAGGGGTAGTCTTAGACAGTGTACAGGGACCCTGGGGCTGGTGGAAGTGTTCTAAATGGACTTGTAGAGAGAGTTTCACAACTGCTTAAACTTACAAAAATCACTGAGTTGTACACTTACAATGGAGGAGGCTTTATGGTATAAATAAAATTAACAGCAAAGCTGCTCATCAGTCAAGCTAATTGATGGATGGATGCAGAGATGAATGGATGGGTTTGTAATGAAACAAGTATAATACATGGTGAGAGTAGAATCTAGGGGGTTGGTGGAGTGTTCACTGAATATTCTTTCAGCTTCTCTGTATGCTTAACATCTTCCATGATACAGCGTTGGGGGTGAGGAGTCCTTGCTGAGGCCCCACTTTTCTAAAGCCTTTCTCCTTTGTCTCTCTTCACTCCACACACCCACCCTGGAAAGAACTCATCACTCACTCTCATTACTAACCTTGTTTCCCTTATGAGGTTCTATCCTTGTAAAATTGATCTTTGTCCTGCCCAGGGTCACTGGAGGAATTTGCAAAGATGAAGCCAGAGGATTTCACTGCTTTAGAGATCAGAATATAACAAAACCTGTACTGGAGTGGGGAGTTGTTTTGTCTTGTTTTAGTAGTTTAGCAAAATTTGCTTTACCCTTTCATTTCTAGGGCAGATGCTCAGTTTCCAGAACAAGGCAGCACCTCTTGGGAGGAAAGAGATCAGTGAACAGCTAAATGTCTACTCCCCAAGATGCAGCAATCAGGAAGATCTGTGGCTGGACTCATAGCCTGCAAAATCTAGGTCCCTAAAATAGAATTATCTTAGGATTATCATAAGCAGGTGTCCACATGAGTAACCTAGGCCCAAATCAAGGACACAGAAGTGCCCAGGAGAATGCTAGTTTGGGCAAATTATGTAAGTGGTGCAGAACTTCCTTGAGATTCTTGGGCAGTTTCTACTTCTGGTAACAATGGCAGAGTATATGAGCTTGATCGGTAAGTATGAAGGGTTGACGACTAAGTCTGGGGCCACACTGTTTTCTGGCAGGGGCCTGAGGAGTGGAGGACAGGAGCTTGTGGGTTCTGCAGGGCACTGTCAGCTGTGAGAAGCCACAGCAAGTCACAGCAGTGCTGGCCCCTTGGGATGCAGCTCTCTGCACCCGGCAATGGAAAGAGGACAACCCTATTTAGACTGAGTATATCACCAGGATTACTGTACCGTTCAAGAGGCTTGGGGGGACCGCAAGACAGAGGTCTCAGACTAATTGCTACTCAGGACAGTATACTATTGGGCAACCAGATTTTAAATTGTGCCCCAGGTTCATGCAGTGGTTCACATCAGTTGCAACAGTACAGACCCCATGCCTATGTTTCCTCGTGTATCTCTCCGACTGGAGAGTAAGGGCTGTGAAGACAGGGACGGCATGTCATTGATCTCTACATTCTCAGCACAGGTCCCGGCACATGGCAGATGCCAGTCTGGAAGCCAGGAATCCCAATCTGTGGGCTCTGCTCAGATACCTGCCCACTGCATGGCATCAAGCAAGTAACTAGAGCCTGGATTTTCTCCATCCTGTGTCAACCATGCCAAGAAGGGAGCAGGGACAGAGTGCTTGTGAAGGATCTGACATCTCAGAATGCCACCACATCTCCCAAGCAGTCAAATTTGAAACTCAAGAGGTCCTCATGACACCTTACTCTCCCGTGTTCTTCCCATATAGTCAGTAACCAAGCTTTTCAGCTCAGTTCAGTCCAGTTGCTCAGTCGTGTCCAACTCTTTGCAACCCCATGGACTGGAGCACGTCAGGTTCCCCATCCATCACCAACTCCCAGAGCTTGCTCAAATTCTTGTCCATCAAGTCGGTGATACCATCCAACTGTCTCATCCTCTGTCATCCCCTTCTCCTCCTGCCTACAATCATTCCTAGCATCAAGGTCTTTTCCAGTGAGTCAGGTCTTCACATCAGGTGGCCAAAGTATCGGAGTTTCAGTTTCAGCATCAGTCCTTCCAATGAATATGCAGGACTGATTTGCTTTAGGATTGACTGATTTGATCTCCTTGCAGTCCAAGGGACTCTCAAGATTCTTCTCCAACACCATAGTTCAAAAGCATCAATGCTTTGGTGCTCAGCTTTCTTTATAGTCCAACTCTCACATCCATACATGACTACTGGAAAACCCATAGCTTTGACTAGACGGACTTGTTGGCAAAAAAACGTCTCTGCTTTTTAATATGCTGTTGGTCATAACTTTCTTTCCAAGGAGCAAACGTCTTTTAATTTCATGGCTACAGTCACCAATAGCAGTGATTCTGGAGACCAAGAAAATAAAGTCTGTCACTGTTTCCATTGTTTCTCCATCTACTTGCCATGAAGTGATGGGACCAGATGCCATGATCTTCGTTTTTTGAATGTTGAGTTTTAAGCCAGCTTTTTCACTCTCCTCTTTCATTTTCATCAAGAGGCTCTTCAGTTCTTCTTCACTTTCTGCCTTAAGGGTGGTGTCATCTGTGTGTCTGAAGTGATTGATATTTCTCCCGGCAATCTTGATCCCAGCTTGTGCTTCATCCAGTCCGGCATTTCACATGGTGTATTCTGCATATAAGTTAAATAAGCAGGGTGGCAATATACAGCCTTGACATACTCCTTCCCAATTTGGGACGAGTCTGTTGTTCCATGTCTGGTTCCAACTGTTGCTTCTTGACCTCCATACAGATTTCTCAGGAGGCAGGTAAGGTGGTCTGGTATTCCCATCTGTTGAAGAATCTTCCAGTTTGTTGTGATCCACACAGTCAAAGGTGTTGGTGTATTAAATAAAGCAGATGTTTTTTCTGGAACTGTCTTGCTTTTTCTATGATACAACGGGTGTTGGCAATTTGATCTCTGGCTCCCCTGCCTTTTCTAAATCCAGCTTGAGCATCTGGAAGTTCACGGTTCACATACTATTGAAGCCTTGCTTGGAGAATTTTGAGCATTACTTTGCCAGTGTGTGAGATGAGTGCAATTGTGCGGTAGTTTGAACATTCTTTGGCATTGCCTTTCTTTGGGATTGGAATGAAAACTGACCTTTTCCAGTCCTGTGACCACTGCTGAGTTTTCTAAATTTGCTGGCATATTGAGTGCAATATGAGAGCATATTGAGTGCAGTATCATCTTTTAGAATTTGAAATCCTAAAAATACTAAAATTTAAATTTTTTTAAATTTAAAAAATCCTATAAAGCCAAGCTTTTAACCTCTCACAATTCTGATATTTGTCATGTCTTGACATAAATATTAATGGTTCCCCATTTATCTGTCAATAAAGCTGAAATTCCCCAGCTTGGCATCCAAGGCCCTCTGTGGTCTTCCCTAGCCTCTCCTTTCAGCTTTGTTCACTAGCACTCTATTCTGGGTACCTCCCCCACTTTGTTCCTGCCACCGTCTTCTCCTGAGTGGTTTCTCTCCCCTGAATCAATTTGTCCATACTTTGATGACTGTTTCAAATATCAGTTCCCTCAATGGGAACACAAAGAGCCACCAGCTTTAGTGCTAAAAGACTACATTGGAAACACAGCTTGAATCTGCATCCATGGATGGGCTCTTAATACTTTAGCTTGGAGATGAACTTTGCCCTCCAAACCTAGGTCTTTTCCCTTTCCCCCACTGAGGAAGAGAGGAATGCAGGCTTCCTGCAGACAGGGCAACCCTGACAGCAGAGAGAGGGAGGGTGCCCAAGCCTGTCCTCCCATCTCATCAACTTACTGGGAGAGAGGGAGTGATTGTGAACACATAGGGAAGAACAGAAACTACTCTTATCATTGCTGCTGAAAGAGTCACAGTTCCCACACTGCAGCCTGGTAAAATGCTGAGTGAGGGAGAAAGCGATTCCTCCCATGCTGCCATATGCTCGTTCCAGGGCAGTGAGCCAGAGCTGCAAGACACATCAGTCTGTATGGAACTGGGTCCATGAACAGCTCCCTTGTGAGGGGCACATTCATCCATTCTTTGCATGTCATAAACAACAGCTTCATCTACATGCAAGCTTGGCCACCCTGTGCTATTTCTGTAAAGGTTCTAACTATGACTCAGATCTTTCCCATTCACTCTCTCCCATATTCAAGTTTCCAAAAGAAGATGGCTAGTACCAGTGATTCTAGAGCTGGCTGATTTCCAATATCTGGTCCTGAATCAGCAGCCAAGACCCAAGGGTCTGGCCTCAGATGATGGTGCAGGACAAGCATCAAGATGCTTCTGCATCTCTGCCCTGACCTCTTCTCCCCTTCAAAAAAAAATTAATAAACTTCTTAAGAAATTAGGTGTCCTCTGAAGCTACTCTTTTTTTTAATTTTCCAGGTAATAATTTCATTTTTAAAAAATTTTAGGCCTTTTCTTTCTACTGCTGTCAGCTGAGAAGTTGGGCTCTTCGCCGGGATCATTCTTCCTTCCCAAATTGCAACGTCAGTCTCAATGTGGGTGTTCAAGTCCCTGTGACTTTCTGGGGGTGTTTTGTGGCTCATGCTGACTCTACCTCCATCCCTTAACCAAGTCCAGCATTTAGATAGTCATCGTGGAACCAGAAGCTCAGCCCAATGATGTTAATCTGCAGTGTGGAAGGGCACTGCACACTAGGTCCAAACCCCCCTAAGATAGCTCCCTAATTGTTACTGTTAACTGTGATCTTACCAGCTGGAAGCAGAGGAAGGTCAGCCCATTATCAGAAAAAAATCTTCTACATAGAATCAACCTAAATATCCATCAACAGACAAATGGACAAAGAAGATATGGTACACATATACAATGGAATACTACTCAGCCACAGAGAATGAAACAATGCCATTTGTAGCCACAGTGATGGACCTAGAGACTATTATACTAAGTGAAGTAAGTCAGAAAGAGAAAGACAAACGCCATATGATACCACTTATATGTAGAATCTAAAATATGACTCAAAGGAACATATGTATAAAACAGAGACAGACTCACAGACATAGAGATCAGATTTGTGGTTGCCAAGGGGAGAGGGTTGGGGAGACGGATGGATTGGGAGTTTGGGATTAGCAGTTGCAAACTATTGTATGTAGAATGGATAAACAAAAAGGTCCTACTGTATAGCTCAGGGAACTATGTTCAATATCCTGTTCAGTTCAGTTCAGTTCAGCCGCAGAGCCATGTCCAACTCTTTGCGACCCCATGGACTGCAGCACTCCAGGCCTCCCTGTCCATCACCAACTCCCAGAACTTGCTCAAACTCATGTCCATCTACTCGGCGATGCCATCCAACCATCTCATCCTTTGTCATCCCCTTCTCCTCCTGCCTTTGATCTTTCCCAACATCAGGGTCTTTTCCAAGGAGTCAGCTCTTCACATCAGGTGGCCAAAGTATTGTAGTTTCAGCTTCAGCATCAGTCCTTCCAATGAATATTCAGGACTGATTTCCTTTAGGATTGACTGGTTTGATCTTGCAGTCCAAGGGACTCTCAAGAGGCTTCTCCAACACCACACTTCAAAACCATCAATTCTTTGGCATTCAGCTTTCTTTATAGTCCAATTTATAGTCACATCCATACATGACTACTGGAAAAAACATAGCTTTGACTAGACAGACCTTTGTTGGCAAAGTAATGTCTCTGCTTTTTAATTTGCTGTCTAGGTTGGTCATAGCTTTTCTTCCAAGGAGCATGCATCTTTTAATTTCATGGCTGCAGTCACGATCGGCAGTGATTTTGGAGGCCAAGAAAATAAAGACTCACTGTTTCCATTGTTCCTCCACTACTTGCCATGAAGTGATGGGACCAGATGCCATGATCTTCGTTTTTTGAATGTTGAGTTTTAAGTCAGCTTTTTCATTCTCCTCTTTCACTTTCATCAAGAGGTCCTTTAGTTCCTCTTCACTTTCTGCCATAAGGGTGGTGTCATCTGTGTGTCTGAGGTTATTGACATTTCTCCTGGCAATCTTGATTCCAGCTTGTGCTTCATCCAGCATGGCATTTTGCATGATGTACTGTGCATATAAGTAAATAAGCAGGGTGACAATATACAGCCTTGACATACTCCTTTCCCAATTTGGAACCAGTCCATTGTTCCATGTCTGGTTCCAACTGTTGCTTCTTGACCTCCATACAGATTTCTCAGGAGGCAGGTAAGGTGGTCTGGTATTCCCATCTGTTGAAGAATTTTCCAGTTTGTTGTGATCTATGCAGTCAAACACTTTGGTGTAATCAATAAAGCAGAAGTAGATGTTTTTCTGGAACTCCCTTGCTTTTTCTGTGATCCAACGGATGTTGGCAATTTGATCTCTGGTTCCTCTGTCTTTTCTAAGTTCATCTTGAACATCTGAAAGTTCACGTTTCACGTACTGCTGAAGCCTTGCTTGGAGAACTTTGAGCATTACTTTGCTAGTCTGTGAGATGAGGAGAAAAGGAAAGATATACCCATTTGAATGCAGAGTTCCAAAGAATAGCAAGGAGAGATAAGAAAGCTTTCCTCAGTGATCAATGCAAAGAAATAGAGGAAAACAATAAAATGAGAAAGACTAGATATTTCTTCAAGAAAATTAGAGATACCAAGGGAATATTTCATGCAAAGATGGGCACAATAAAGGACAGAAATGGTATGGACCTAACAGAAGCAGAAGATATTAAGAAGAGGTGGCAAGAATACACAAAATAACTATACAAAAAAGATCTTCATGACCCAGATAACCACGATGGTGTGATCACTCACTTAGAGCCAGACATCCTGGAATGCAAAGTCAAGTGGGTCTTAGGAAGCATCATGACAAACAAAGCTAGTGGAGGTGATGGAATTCCAGTTGAGCTCTTTCAAATCCTAAAAGATGATGCTGTGAAAGTGCTGCACTCAATATACCAGCAAATATGCAAAACTCAGCAGTGGCCACAGGACTGGAAAAGGTCAGTTTTCATTCCAATCCCAAAGAAGGGCAGTGTCAAAATGTTCAATGTCCTGTGATAAACCATAATGGAAAACAATGTGAAAAGAATGTATAAATAGGTATAATAGAATCATTTTGCTATACAGTAGAAATTAACACAACATTGTAAATCAACTATACTTCAGTAAAATAAATTTTTTTAAAAAGAAAGAAACCCAGAAGACCCATTCCCTGGCACCACTCATGGGGGAGCCCAAGTCCTTCTGATTAAGGTCCCCTCCTCCCCATAAAGAAAGAAACCTTCTCATCAGACAGTCAAGCACACAGGCTAGAGGCGAGCATAAGGCAGATTTCTCCTTTGCTCTGTGCCAAGTCCCACTTGACTAACATCTGGGATTCTGTCCTGCTTCCCTTCCCCTCTCAGGCTTCAGGCCTCTCTTCTTCCCTCTCCGAGCCCAGCTGCTTCTTCTTCTGACCTCTGGCTCAGAAACTCAGGTAATAGTTTCTATCCAGTTTTCCCCTAGATGGAAATCAAAAGAGGGTCCAGGTTCTGTAAGTCTTACATGTAGGATGAAGACACTAGCCCTCCCAGAAACAATACCCAAGAAGAGAAAGCTTCTCTAGCTCCACAGGTCTTAACCTTCACTATGAATCAAAACCACCCAGGTAGCGTTTCCAGAACAAAAATGACTGAGGTCCAGGCGCCACCTTCAGTCTCCAGGTAATTTTGAAGTTGAGAACCACTGTGTTGATATTGATCATCATTCATGGTGTAAGTGCATAATGCAATTGAAATACACGATTATTGCTAACAGAGTCTCTGCCATTTTCCCCTCTCTAACCAAAGTCCTCTAGTCTAGGTGCCCAGGATGGAGGTAGGTCTCCACCCCAAGAAAGGGGTCCAGATCATCATCAAACAGCCTTCCATTTCATGCAGCTCTACTAACTTAGGGCTAGAGGACAAGAATTGATGGGTTCGTTCTTTCCAGCTCTCAATGACAGAAAGTAATACGAGGCAGTGTACAATAAGATGGTAAAAAAGATCACCACTGCTGGTACCTCCTCTTGCCTCTTGGCCTGTTAGAATCTGGTCAAAGACACCCACTGACCTGGAGCTTTCATCCCAGCAAAAGGGCTGCCCTTCTGCTGGAACTGGAAGGTGGAAGAGGGAAAAAGAAGTAGTTTAGGGCCTGAACAAAAGGCTGAGGAGGCAGGCCTAGAAGACTAGATTCTCACTCTTCAGAACTCTTCCAGGCCCCTAGGGGAACTCTGGATTGCCCCCTTGGCCCCAGGAGCTCAGGGTTCTCCCATACAGGGTTCTCAAGCCAGCAGCCCTGCCAGGGGCCCCTGTTTCCTTGGGGGAGAAGACTGAATGCAAGGGGCCCAGCTCAGGCATCCTCCTCCATCCTTCCCATTTACTTCCTTGGTTCTCAGCATCGTAAATCTGGCCCAGGCTCCTGCAAATACGGTTTCTTCTCAGTTATTTGCTGACAGACTGCTCCAGGGCTACAGCAAGAAGGAGACCAGTGTGGTGCAGGAGGGACCTCAGTGTATGAGATGAGTGTGTGTCTATCTAGGGACCAAAGTTAAATACAGACGCTGGGGTTGTGTTCCTTGGTGTTCTGACGCTCTTGGGCTGCTTTCCTCTGTGGCACTTTTTGTCCTATTACCCCAGTTGCCTCTCCCCTTGTGGGGAGGCAGTTGTGATCAGTTCCGTTCTACAGACAGAGACTCTGAGAGGCAAGGTCATTCTCCCAGTTAATGGCAGGGCTAGGATGATAATCTGAGCTTCCTGACTCCCATCTCCACACCCTCCTTCATCTTTTCCCTGGAATATTCTATTGGGCTAAAGTGGTGAACACCAACACCCAGTCCAGAAGGATGTGTTCCCAGGGCCATTTCTCCCCATGCCCAACCCCAACCCCACCCCCATTCTAACTCAAGGACCTGCCAGACAAAGTCCTCCACCAAAAAACCTGGTCAAGAGACACAAGTCTTGGGTCTCTTTGCAAGAAGGCAGTCAGTGGCAGACCCTGTTCTTTTCCTGCCCCACCAGTGGGAATAGTCACTGTGGCTTCTACAAACATCTAGTCAGTTTTAAGGAAGCTTCTCAAATGTCACCTCCTCTGGGAAGCCCTCTATGCCTTCAAGTACCTTCCTCTCTGTTTCCTCTGCCCTGGATTCCTGCTTCTCAACATTTTATGATTTCTTTTTCTCCAGTTATTTTTTTACAGATTGACCTCTACCAGACCGTAAGCTCATCAGATAGGATACTGCCTTACTCACCCTGATGTTCACTGCAAGATAGGCCAGAAATATTCCCAAACCAGCTCAGATTGGAGGTCTTGGCAGCCCTTCTAGAACACTTGCCCTGGATCTGCCATGCCATCTCCCTGGAAAGCTCAGGATGTGGACATTTCCCAGTGGGGAGGGTGACCCAGGTCTACCCTTAAGCCCTTCTCCATCACTAACAATCTCATCCAAAGCAGACATCCCCAAGTTGAGCCTGTTGGATCTCAGGGTTGAAGAACAACATGAGGCAGGAAGGTGCCACCCCCAGGGCCAGCCAGGGAGCCACTTCCCATCACAGATCAGGTTAACTGCTCAGTTCAAGGTGAAATGAGGGTAGAGGACCCTGACGGGCAGTGTTATGATGATGTGGTACCATGCATGGTCAGAGACGCACGAAGAATCAACTTTTGCATATATGTCTACCCAGAGCCTCCCTCTTCCCCACCTCCCGCATAAGGTCAAGGGCAGGCTGTTTCTAGGTGAAGACAGGGACTCAGCTATTGGCAGAGTGGCCTGTGTATAACAGATGCTGGAGCCTTGCATGCTGAATAAATGAATGATGAATGAATGAAACCTCCACCCTCACCGAGATCCAGGCTGAGCACCTCAGCAAGGAAAGGAGGTTCAACCATGGGATCCAACCCTGAGGATGCCCTGCCTGGGCTGAGAACAAGAGCACCAGGCGGCTTATTGGGAAATCAATAAGGAGGCGGGCCCCGTCTGGGTGGCTGATGTGCTGTATACAGGCCTTGTGCAAACACAATCATCTCCTCCGTTATTAATGGGCCTGCTCACTGCCTCTTCATTAGTGCTCAAATATCAACAGAAAAGCGTTTACTTACCATGGGCTCCTGCTCGCGCCGAGCAAATTTGGACAGGGCTAGTCAAACAGGGAGCTTGTTGTTGGGCTAATGACAGAGCCCAGTGTAAAGTTTAGCAGCGGCAGGGGCAAGCAGGGAAGGCACTGGCCCACGCCTGACCCCGGGGGCCCCCACAGGAGCTGGCTTGGGGAGTGGAGCGGGGCCGGGGAGAAGTGTGAGCCACACGGCCGTGGCTCTCCTGAGCCCCACACACCAACTCTCCGGAGCCCCTAACAGCACGCGGTCAGTTGTGATCTCCTGGGACTGTCACCTTGATCCTGGGAACCAGACTTGGCAGGGATTGCAAGGCACCACAGAGCAGTGGCAGAGGGCATGGGCTTTACAGAGAGACAGCAAAGCACAAATGCCAGCCCTGGCTAACAGCATGGCTAATGTGTGGCTGTGCGTGCGTGCTCAGTCACTCAGTCGTGTCTGACTCTTTGCAACCCCATGGACTGCAGTCCGCCAGGCTCCTCTGTCCATGGGATTCTCCAGGCAAGAATACTGGAGTGGGTTGCCATTTCCTTCTCCAGGGGATCTTCCTGACCCAGGGATGGAAACCCATCTCCTGCGTCTCCTGCATCGGCAAGCAGACTCTTAACCACTGAACCACCTGGGTATGGCTAGAAGCGAGTTATTTTCCTGGGCCTCAGTTTCCTCATCTGTAAAATGGGTGCTTTTCTCCCAGAGTTGCCATGAAGATTGTGAGATGGTGCCCAGCCCAGTGCTCAAGCCCCAGCACCCCATTTTGAAGATGAGAAAACTGAGGCTTGAATGAATTTGGGACTTGCCCAAGGTTGTGTGCCTAGGAAGTAGCAAAACCAGCCTGGAGACCACAAGTTTCTGAGCTCAGGTTCAAAGAACTGTCCCCAGGCATCTCCCCCAGGCTCTCTGCTGCCGTCGTGCACCTGGAGCCCAACCCCAAGACTCCATCCCACCTTGGGTAGCCTGAGCTGCCTGAGTGCTCAGCGTGGACCAATCTAAGCTGATCTTCCCAGACAGTCCTGTTCCCTGTTCTTGCCCCCATTCTCTGTTTCCCTGCTAGAGCACTGACTGAGAGTGGGGGTCTCTGGAACTCACCTTTCATTCTGACTCAGCCCTGGCCTCTCAGCAAGTGTTGTCCCTGCCCGGAATCTCCCCAGAACAGTCCACCTTGTTCCTATGAGGGAGGAGCCTTGCAAGCATCTTGAGTGGCCTGAGTCCCAAGTCCCTCTGCCCAGTGGCCCAAGCTCGGGAGAGGTGTCCCAAGCACATGCTTAAGGTCACAGATACCCATTTAATGTCTTCCCCAGGGGCATCAGAGGCTCTCAAGCTCAACCCAGGAGTCACCAGGAAGGATTAATCTCTAATGGCTGCAAAATCAGGGCGGGAGAGGGGAGTGGGCAGGGAGCAGAAGAGTCTATTCTTAGAGCTGCACTCTCCCCCTTCCCCCTGGACCTTGCATCACATGCCTGCTCGCACATCTGCCGAGCATCTGTTGGGCACCAGGGCACCCCCGTGCTAGGTCTTACCCTGTCTGCGATGTTTGAGTTTGTCCTGGGGGGTGTGCAAGGAAACGTGCCGAGTGCTCAGAACCATGAGGCCCAGAGGAAAGGCTCAGGGGGCAGGGACAAAGCAGGGACTTGGTTCTGCCTAGGGGAATTGAAGACGGCATCCTAGAGCTCGAAGGGTGAGAATGAGCTTCCAGTCAAGAAGAGAATAACACCTTCCCCTGACCTGGTCACAACAGCAGCAGTGCTGATGAGAGGTACGAAAGAGCATGACACAGACAGCTGTGAGGCTAGGGGAGTAAAGCGGGACCAGTCCTCAACGAACCTCATATCCTACTTTGGTGGTAACTCACAGGTGTGCGAAGCTAACAGCATTCACTCGGGCTTGATTGGAATGCTTTCCATGACAAGGAACTCATCCTCTCACCCGCCAATTTGCTCTGAGTCAGTGTTTTTGCACTGAAGCAATACCCACCCCCACCAAGACCTACATCAGCCCCTGGGCAGTGCAAGGAAGCAAGTCCTCATTCGTTCTACGGAGAAGTGACTGAGCGCCTGCTGCATACTGGTGCTGGGTACAGAGAGGTGAAGAAGAAAGACCAGCCCTGCTCTCAGGGAGCTGCATTCTGCAGGGGACAAAAGGAGACCATCCTCATGAACAGACACACAGCAGGAAAATTTCCATCAGAGAGAATGCTGGAAAAGTAAGGAAGTGTGTGCTGCAGTGGAGAATGCTTGTCGAAGGGACGAGGGAGCAATTTTGGCTTTTGTGGTCATAAAAGCCCCCTGTGAAGAGGAGAAATCTAAATGTGAGGTGAGAGTCAGTGAAAGGACTTCTGGGTTTGGGGGCTTGTCAGCTGGACGTGGGGTGGTACACAGTACAGAGACGGGAAGACAGTGAGCAGGTAGGGATGAGCAGAAGTGCGAGTCAGTTACCACCCACACCTCAGACAGACCCTGTCCACCCAGCCACACACACACACACCTGGGCGCTGATGGGTGCCTGCCTGCACACACGTGCACACATTCCCACGCACACCTGCTCACTTCTTTGCTCTATGCCCGCACTCACACACAGACCTAAGTGTGGGTCTCTGTCCCTACAGTAAGAAACACACTTGCAGGGCATGTGTGCAGCCCAGGGCTGGCCATCATCACGGAAACCAGGCGGCTCAGATGCACAGCACACAGACACACGCGTTTGTCGTCCTGTGTGTCCTCATGCACACCCCCTAGTCCTCGCCACGCTCACCAGTTCATCTGCTTTTTTAACCTCAGCTAATGTGAACGTCCACCCCAGGGTGATTGGACTGGGTTTCTCCTCCAGAGGGAAAGAAATCCTGTTGCCTAAGTCATTTGAATCTGTGGCAATGAAAGGTCTCCTGACCAGAAAGAACAAGAAAATGTCACTGGCTGATGGGAACAATTTTAATGCAAAATGCCACCTTCTAATGATTGCACCTCTTGCCGCGGCTGCCAGCAGAAAGACATTCAGCTCTTTCCCAAGGCCCAGGCTCTGATCAAATAGTTTTGTACTTCCCTCTGCTTCCCCTTTCCCCTGTGTGTGTCTCCAGCCAATCCTGGCTCCTCCCAGCACTAGCCCAGGCCTCCACCCGGAGGAGGCAGAGGATGCCCCCTGGATGGCCCGCCACGGGCCCTCTGTCACTCCCCCACCTTCAGATCCCTAGGCAGGGACAAGGGGCTCCAGCTCCATCTACTTTGACCCAGGAGCCAGGATGAGGGGCTCTCCTTAAGGCTCTCACAGTCCCCGCACCTCCCCTGACACCACACTCCCCTCTGGACAGAACCTCCTCTAGCTTCCTCTCCAGACTCAGCTGCACTTAGAGAGGTGGGCTGCTTCCCATCTTGTTCACCACTGTGTCCTCAGAACTGAGCCCAGGTCTGGCACACATCATAGGTGCTCCATGATATTTACTAAATGGGTGAAGAATAATGGAATGAAGGAACAAAGGAACCACGCTCCTCTTAGGCAGGGCAAGGGCGAACACATCTGCTTTTTCCCAGACTGCTCTGGTCCAATGGGGCCCACGGGGTGCACTCAGTCACTCCCTCTTCCTAAACCATCCCAGGTGGTCCCTCCCACCCTTCAACACTCTCAGAGCCCTCCCCCTCCCCTCATCTTAGCAGGGAGCTTCATCATTTCCCCTGGTCTCCCACAGCCCCACCTCACCTCTCATCACAGCAACTCCACTCCACAAACATTCACACTTCTCATTCTGGGTTCTCTACCTGCAATGCCGTTCTTCACCCTGAGAAATCCTGTTTATCCTTCAATCCTCAGTCTAAGGATACCTCCCATGGTATGCAGAGTTCTAAAATGTGCCCCTTTGATATTTCAATGGCACCCCAACCTAGGTGTTGCTTTAAGGAATTTTGCAGAGGTAGTTCAAGTCCCTAATCAGTGACCTTAAAATACAGAGATTATTCAGGTGGCCTAATCTAATCATTAAGCCCTGTAAAAGCATAGCTTCTTCCCACTTATCCCAGGAGGGAAGTCAGAGAGATCAGAGGCATGAACGGTTGGCTTGACGGCAGAAGAGGTCTCATGGACTGGACCAGAGAGCAGCCCCTGGGAGCTGAAAGTGACCACCAGTCAATCACCAGCAAGGAGGTGGGGGCCTTAGCCCTACAGCTGCCAACAAACTGAATGAGCTAAGAAGTAGATTTTTTTCTAAAGTCTCAGCTGAGAACCCAGTCCAGCCAGCACCGTGAGTTCAGCCTTGTGGATACTCTGAGCCAAGTTGGGCTTCCGACCTCCAGATCTGGAGAATTATGAATAGGTAGGTGGGGGAGGTGCGAGCTTTTCATCATTTCTTTTAACTGTGGTAAAATACACGTAACATAAAATATACCATCTTAGCCACTTTTTGACGTACAGTTCAGTGGTGTTAAGCACATTTACATTGCTGTGCTGCCAATTTCCAGAGCGCTTTCCACCTTGCAAATAGAAGCTCTGCACCCATTAAACAGTAATTCCTGGTTCCCCCTCCCGGCAGTCCCGGGTAACCACCTTTCTCCTTTCTGTCTCTATGAATTCATTTGTGCTGTTTTAGAGGACTCAGCGTGTGCGATTTATCTTGCAGCATGAGAAGAGCAGTCCACCTCCTCTCTGAAGCCACGCTGATCTCTCTGATGATGCTCGTGACTTTCTCCTCCAGGCTCCCCAGCTATGCAGACACTAGTAGGGGCAGCATCCATGTCCATGTCCGGGTGGGGAAAGAGAACTTGAGAGTCCCCTTGAGAATGTATTCATCATTGGTCCCCCATGGTGCCCATTACCACGCGTGTGCTTAGTCACTCAGTCGTGTCCAGCTCTTATGGAAGGGAGCCCACCAGGCACCTCTGTCCATGGGATTTCCCAGGCAAGAATATTGGAGCGGTTGTCACTTCCTTCTCCAGGGGATCTTTCCAACCCAGGGATCAAACCCACATCTCTTGCATTGGCAGGCGGATTCTTTACCACTGCACCCACCATGGTGCCCATTACCATAAAGCTAATAAAAAAGACAGCTACCATTTTCCCATTTGTTAGCCATCTATTGTGTTTGGTAATAAGCTCTTATATAAACCTCACTAGAAAACACCAAGGTGGTAGTATCCATAATGAAAATAATAATCACTGTAATTTACAGCATGTTAAGTAAAATGTTTCATATATATACACACACACACACATATATTCTCATTTAACTCTTACTGCCTTATAACATCAAATTTATTATTATCCCATTTTAGAGATGATGGGAAAGACTCAGAGAGATTAAAAATAACAGTAATAACTTGTCCAGGATGACACATAGAAAAACCAAGTAGTAACCAGCAGGTTGTGCTTCATGGAATTATACCTGTTGGGACCAAGAGAACGAGGCTGTGTGGATGGGTCTTGTGGAGTGTGATCAGAGATGCTCAGGGCTGGAAGAGACCTTGGAATTAATCTCTGGAGATTGGGCAAGACCCAGTGAGAATGCCAGAGGGCACAGCAGGGTGAAATCAGGGTCAGACGCCGAAGCTGGGCCTGAAACGGGCAGGACCTATGGGGTCTTCCCAGCATAGAACCACAAGCTTCCCCATCCTCTGCCTGCCTCTAGTCTGCAGAAAAATTTTAGCCAAAGAATAAGTTTAATCAGAGAAGTAAGAAAACGCAGAAGCAAATAAAAGCAGTCAAACAAGACCAAATAATAATAGTTTAGTCATTAGGCGAAGTCAAGGACCTTTAGTTCCTCCTCAAGGACCATAGATAACATTCTGAGCTTTTGAGCTGTTTTGTAGATATTGAAACCCCTATTGGGTGAAAGAAGTTAACTACAAGATGACCAGACTGTAGCTATGACATACCCTGCCACAATTCCAAGAATTGGCCTCCAAAAATGGGAACAAACTGACCTTGAGATTGTGTGCATATGCTAAGTCGCTTCAGTCGTGTCCAACTCTCTACAGCCCCAAGGACTGAAGCCCACCAGGCTACTCTGTCCACTGGATTCTCCAAGCAAGAATACCAGAGTGGGTTGCCATGCCCTCTTCCAGGGGATCTTCCTGACCCAGGGACTGAACCCATTTCTCTTGCATCTCCTGCCTTGGCAGGCAGGTTCTTTACCACTAGCACCACTTTGGAAGCCCCGAAATGAAGCTGAACTGTACTTAACACAGTCACAATGGTGCTGATCATACCACTGCATGACTAACTTCAAAATGATTGTTGGACCTGATTTGCCACTCTGCATGTAGCACCCTCCCCCCGACACACACCCTTGAAACTCCCCTTTAAAAGCTCTTGTCCCTTGATGAACAGAAGGGTGGTTGGCCTTTGGACACAAGTCCGCCTTCTCCCCTAGTTGCCAGCTTCCAAAGTAAAGCAAACTTTCTTTCCTACCAACACTTGTCTCTCTAATGTTGACTTTCAAGTGATGAGCAGCTGGACCCGAGTTCAGTAACAAGACCTGTAGTTTCAAACCAGGTGGAGGGAGATGGAAGGAAACTGAGAAGAGGGCCATCCAACCTCCAATCCTCTTCTTCAATCAGAGTAATTCCTTTTTAAACTATCCCAGGTGGCACTAGCAGTAAAGAACCCGCCTGCCAATGCAGAAGACATAAGAGACTTGGGTTCAATCCCTGGGTCAGGAGGATCCCCTGGAGGAGGGTGTGGCACCCCACTCCAGTATTCTTGCCTCATGGACAGAGGAGCCTGGCGGGCTCCAGTCAATGGGGTTACAAAGAGTCAGACATGACTGAGTGATTGAGCACAACATCAACCAAATGTTAGAGTTCCAAATGAGGTTCTAAAACAGTTTCCACTGCTAGAAACATAGTCTACTGCTACTGCTGCTGCTAAGTCACTTCAGTCGTGTCCGACTCTGTGCGACCCCATAGATGGCAGCCTACCAGGCTCCCCCATCCCTGGGATTCTCCAGGCAAGAACACTGGAGTGGATTGCCATTTCCTTCTCCAAAACATAGTCTGAAAACCACTAAACTGTTCGAAACCTTCTTACTATGAAGATATTATACTTAATTACCAAGGTTCAGACTGGTGAAGTCTCTTGTCTAAGCTTATAGCCTTTGTGTGATCAAACCAAGACTAGACCACAAGTCTTCTCTCATCACCTTTTGAGTCACCAGGAAGACCTTGCAGTAGACAACCAATTTTCCTAAATTCCCTGGGGTTCTGCCACTGGACTTGAAGCTGTCCTTAGCCAAAAAGACTGATAAGCCAAAAGGACCCCATACATAGAATGAGAGGTGGCCTGGGAGTGAGCACGTGAGGTGCCATTCTCAACTCTGTCCCCATCCATTTGTGTGACCTAATGCAACTCACTTTTCTTCCTTGGACCTCAGTTTCCCCTTCTGTGAAATGAAGGTGTAGGCTGGGTATTCCTATCATTTTTCCAGCATCGATGTTATATGAGGCTGTGGTTCTGTGGTCACAGGAAGGCCAGCAAGGAAGAAACTCAGGCCAGCGGCAGTGACTCAGCACTCCCTTCCAGCTCTCTCTATTGCCACCCCACCCCCACTAAAAAAATGACGAGAGACATTAAAATACAAAGCAGCCTCAGACAGGGAAGTGGAGCGAAAGTACACAGACCCAGGCTGGAGGTGTCAGCACCAAAGGAAGTAATTTAATAAGGGCCCGCTTGGAAATTATATCACCCCAAATAATATAATAAACCCTAATTTACTCACATTTATCTCCCAGAGTTTTTTGGGGGAAGCATAATCTTGCCTGCTCTACAGTGATGGATTAGCGCAATGGAAACTCCACTGGGAAATAAAAAAAATACATCTTGTAGTTTTTGACGCGTTATTATTCAGTGTTATCTCATATGCCTCATTCCAGGCCCATTACTCATGTTCACTTTTTCCCTTCTGTTTTTCTCCCCCCTCCCTTCCTTGAAAATCGGGGCCAGAGGCACGGCTGTCAGCACATAGCATCACTCAGCCATTCGCCTGAGCATCCCAACAGGGATTCCTGGGTTGGGCAAAGGGTGATAGGAGGAAGCCGGGGCAACCTTCTAGAAGATTCTCTGGGGGATGAAGGACATTACTGGTGGTCTGTGGTGACATGCTGCTTCATCTTTGCTCCCTTCTCCTAGCCAGGAATCAGAGCTGTAACCACAGTTCTCCATGAGCCCAGCTGACCCCAGCAGTCTGAACGGACACCAAAGCCCTCTAATCTCCAGCTGACCACCAGCCCTGGCCTTGGATGGCTCTGTCTGAGCGCACTAAGGGATAGGAAGCTACCTCAAGCAAGTAAGGGGATCTTATCAGAAAGATACAGAGGGAGCCAGAGGGGAGGAAGCAGAGCCAGGCCTTGTAAGGAAATTAACCAGGGTAAGGAACCAGGGATGTGGACCTTCTGTCGTTCCCCGTTCTCTTTGCTGTGGCTTCACATTCATATTCTCTCTCTCTCTGCCTCTGTGAATCTATTTCTAGCGTCACTCTCTAGAAACCGGCTTTCTTTGTATATGATTTTAACTGGTCCACCCAGGTTCCTGGTTCTCCATCATCTCCGTGTCCATCCAATCATCCTTCCCCATCTCCATTCAACTAACTGGGTCCTGGCTCTCCATTTCTAGGAAAGAGCCTCTGGGTGGCCCAGCTTGGGTCAGGAATCCAGCTTGGTCCAGGCAGCTATGGAGGCAGAGAGAGGGGAGGGGTGGCGGAAAGGGAATATGGCAGTTTCTTGGCAGTCAGGTCCAAGGTTTCAGGGGCAGTTCTGTAAGAAGGAGACGCGCATCAGGTGGGCATACTAAGAGGTGACGGCTATTACTTAATCTTTCTGAGGCTCACCGTCCTTACCTATAAAATGGAGCTGGCGATAGAAGGAAAGAGGTAATATTGAAAGAAGGAAAAGAATATTGTAAGGGGAATCGTGCTGGGCAGCTCGCCCTACTCAGGTTTTCCCAGTATGTGCTGGAAGGCCCTTCCCTTTCCACCCTCTGAGAAGAAGCAGATGGCCCTCTTTTCTCCTAAGCAAGTCCAGGCTGGGCTTCCCAGGTGGCACAGTGGTAAAGAATCCGCCTGCCAGTATAGGAGATGAGGAGATGTGGGTTCGATCTCTGGGTCAGAAAGATCCCCTGGAGAAGGAAATGGCCACCCACTCCAGTATTCTTGCCTGGGAAACCCCATGGACAGAGGAGCCTGGGAGGCTACAGTCCGCGAGGTTGCCAAGAGTCGGACACGACTGAACATGCAGGCAGGGAAAAGTCCAGGCTACAGGGGGAGCAATAGGAACCACCCATGTGGTTAGTGCTGCTTTGGCAGGCACCTGAAACGGCAGTCCGCAAATGGGCTGTCCCAGGAGAAGGAAGAAGATCGGGAAGGCCCACAGCACCCTGGGAGATGCCATGCATAATTGCTAATAAGCAGGCGTGACCGAGTCTTAACAATAATTAAAGTTACCAACTGAGAACTTGTCCATTTCGGGGTCTAATGGTTTTTCAGCACATTAAACATTAAAGGAGTAATCACCTCACACACACCAGTGCCTATGCAGCGGTCCTGTGTCTTGCCTGCTGATGGCAGAAACGGCTGGCAGAGCCCCAAGCAGAACTTGGTGGGGGTGTCTCTTCACCTACCCGGGGGTTCCAGGGAAAAAACCCTATGAGACCACCCCCTGCAAGCCCTGGGCGCTGCCTGCGAGAGCTGGCCTCAGCTTGGATGGTCCTCTGAGGTCTGAAAGAAGTCAAGCCCCCAGGTGAGCAAAGACCCTCCAAAGTCCCCTTGCCACCACCTCTCCTCCACTGCCACCAGGCCACTGACCCTCACAACCATCTGCCTGGCAGACCTCATCCCTCGTGGGACAGGACAGGGCCTCCTGGACATTCAGGTAAACAGTCCTCTGTAACTCTGTGCTCTGTGTTAGGCTCTCGTGCATTTCCTCTTATTTCATACAATTCGTGGGGTAGATTTCGTTATTCGCATCTTGCAGCTGAGAAAATGTTGGCTCAGGGAAGCTGATGAATTTGCCCAAGGTCACACAGCTATGGAGGAGGTAAAAGTGTAACTTCTCCAAGGTCTGTCCTCTTGAGAGAAATTCTCCCAAATGCATTGGTCAGACTCCCATTGGGCTGGCTCTTCATGCACCCTGAGAAGCACTTCTGGGCCACAGGGGTGAAGGTGCTGGAACTCTTTATTGGCTCCATCTGAGGTGCAGTAGAAGAGACTCTTGACATGGAATTAAAAGACCTGGGTCCCCCGAGTTCCAGTTGTGCTCCTATTAACACTACAACCTTGGGCAAGTTGTTTAACCCTACTCATGCCTCAGTTTTCTCATCTGAGAAATGGAAAGAATATTTTCTGCCTCATAGCATTTTTAGGCGGGATCAAAAGAGGAGGCTGGCATGCTGCAGTCCATGGGCTCGAACGAGTGGGACACGACAATAACAGTGAAAAGAGATAGTACATAAGACCTAGAAAGCTGAAAATCATCACCACTCTTGGCCTTCAGACACCATCCTGTAAGGACCAGACAATAACACATATGTGGATAAAAGTGCAAATAGGCCCTCCCTCCATACATTTCTCTGCATGTATGTACACGTGTGTTCTTTAGTTCTACTGTCTTCTAGCATGTGTATGTACAGCCCTTGCCTTTTACGGAATTCCCAGGAATGGGGAATTCAAGACCAAGATTTCCATCCTATCCTGGCTCCAGCACAGCTTCCAGCCAGAGGCAAAAATTGCTCTCCACCCACTCCTGGCTTCCCATGCTTCTCCTCAGTTGCCACAGGGCCCCTTACTCCAGCAGACCCCCAGCCCACCCTCCCTGGGCGGTGAGTCTTCAGACCTTTCCTACTTCCCTTCTGAGATCTACCTAACCTATGGTACTCTCCTAACTAATATATTTGCAAGTTACAAGGTCTTTTAAGCTTCTCCAAGACTCTCAAAGGCAATATATCTTTGGGAAAATGGGGACAAAATGGCCTGGAATCTCTCAGAAACACTTTTTTTTTTTTTTCCCCTGGCTCGCTATATGGCATGTGGGATCTTAGTTCTCTGACCAGGGAATGAATCCAAGCCACAACAGTGAAAGTGCCGAATCTTAACCACTGGACCACCAGGGAATTCCCAGAAACACATTTCTTAATCCCCTCTGCTTCAGCGGATCTGTACCCAAACACCATAGTCACAGACCAGCCCAGTGGTCTGTGAGCTGATTCACTGGTACCCCAAATTATATCATCTTAGAAATGATAGTGTCCACACCATGGTTCCTGGGTTTTGGAAAGGTCCTGCCCATGGTCCTGGATTACATCATCAGATATCTGAGTTCTGAACCCTGACTGGGCCCTTGGCCCTATCCAAGGTGCTGGTATTTTTCTTGGTTGCTACAGACCCTTCATGGGAAACAAATGCCCATTTGGACAAGAAGGCCTATTATCATGAAGCTGTTTCAGACAGTGGATTGAGGTGGGAAAGCCACAATCCACATTTTCTTGTTAGTTCAGTATTTCCCTCTTGAAATGGGGGCAAGAATGATGACTCACAAGAGCCACTATGAGAACTGTATCTGATAACATATTGAAGCACACAGCAGACATTCCTTTCTTTTGGAAGAAAACTGACCTATATCAACCCCCTAGAAATCAATCTCTCAACTCTCCATGGGAGCAATTCCACCTCTCCTGTGAAGCTTTTCCTGGCACCTGTCCCATCATCAGGAAACTAATCAAAAGCTTTTCCCACAGTGCCGGGCACACACCTCCCCCCACCCCCAGTGCTGACTCACTACATTGCATTATATTTATCCATGTGCTCTTGTGCTCATCTGCCCTCCCCTCTGAACTGCAAGGTCCTCAAGGGTGAGGACCATGCCTTACTACTCGGCATGCCCATGGCGCTAGGTACATGAACACATGAGTCCAGCCATACAGAGGACAGTGCTCTTTCTTTGCAGAGAATTTCTCATCCATGCCCCACTCAGTTCGCACTGCCCTTGCCTGCCCTAGCTTCTCTGTGCTGAGCCCACTCATCTCCCACCCTTGGAGCCTCAGCCTACCCCACTCGCTCGCACTGAATTTCTCCAAAGTCGTTTCTTCTGTCATAAGGTGCAACTGATAATAACCTTGGATAAAACCTCTTAGAGTTCTTGGGGATGTAATTTTCAGTTCATAAATGGTAACCAGCAGGGCACAGTGGTAAAGAATTTGCCTGCCAATGCAGGAGATGCAAGAGATGTGGGTTCAATCCCCGAGTCGGGAAGATCCCCTGGAATAGGGAATGGCAACCCACTCCAGTATTCTTGCCTGGAGAATCCCATGGACAGAGGAGCCTGGCAGGTTATAGTCCATGGGGTCGCAAAGAGTCGGACACAACTGAGCACACACACGCTATATAAACACTAGGTGTCACCCCACCCTTTTCAATCTCTGCGTTTCCCCTTCATCCTGTTCATCTCCTAATGCCTGGAACCCCCACTCCTTTGCCCGGGACATTATGCTTTCCCTGAGTCAGGATAGGCTGGATCTTCCTGGAAAAATTCTTGATCAGGCCTCTGCCACCATCCCCTCCACTTTCCCTGAAAATGGGGCAGAATCTCTTGAGAAGTGCCTAGACGTACACTGACTTCTGTGCAAAGAGTGGCATGTCGAAGCTAGCTCCAGGGCAGCCTGAGCCTCCTGGTCTCTGGGAGGCAGAGGAGCTGAAATTTCCTAGCATCACATCCCCTGACTTTCTCAGCAAGCTGCATTCTCAGCCAGGCAGTGCCCCCTTCCAGCCTCGCCCACTCTGGCTCAGCTGCTTTCTGCCACTGCCGTGGCCACTCCCGCCCAAGAAAGCCTTTAACAGGTCTGCCCTAGGTCTGCCCTAGGTCCGAACAGCTTCAGCTCTCTCCCGGTCTCTAGCCTCATGCCTTCCTCCCCCTCTTTCTCTCCCCCTTTCCTCCACCTGTCCCTCCTTCTTATGCAAAATCCCAGTCTTGCTCTTAATGCAGAAATGGAATTATCTACCAGAATTTAAAAGGACAAAGGCATAGACAGCCAAATGGCAGCAGGCTTTCCTCTCCTTCCCTTTGATAAATTCCCTGCCTGATCCAGCAGTCTTTCAATTAGGTGGATTAAACTGTAACGGAGAGCTCTGGGGGATGGGGAGGAGCTGCCTGGAGGAGGCTATAAGTTCTATCAGAGCGAGCTGATGGCTCCAAGGGGGCTGCCCCGCCCCCCGGAGGGCGGACACCTTCCTTCAGTGTCAGCGTCTCATGCACCTCTTATTACCACCCAGCAATTTACAGCCTGCAACATTTTTCATCCTCATTACCTCATTTACTCTTAACTGGACACTCTGAAGTATCTATCATAATCCTTATTTTATCAATAATAAAGCAGACTTAGAAAGTAGTTGACCAGAAGTCACACTACAGAGCTTAATCCTGGGAAGTCAGGGTGCTCCCCATTGCTCCCTGCCTTGTCCAGGCTCATAGCCACCCCATCACACTGGCCATGAAGTCCCCAGGGAGCTGGGAAGGCAGAGAGCTTAGAGCAGAGGCATCCTTGGACATGCATAACTGAAAGTTTGGGCAGGTGACTCCAGGAGACTTGAGAAAACAAGCAGAATTCAAAGGCAACAAAAAATTCTTTTCTGTAGAATTCAAAGGCAACAAAACCCTATGCTCCACAGAGAAAGCATCTTTGGTTTTCCAGGCTCCAACACTAGGGTGAGGCTATAGCTAGCTGAAGGATGATACATGGGGTAAAGCTGAAGTAGGTGATGTTGCTATGGAGGAGGGTTTTTCCATGAGCTCCACCTAGGTCTTTTCTGATGAGACTTCTGCATGGAAAATGATCTCTTGGAAGCAGATGGTTGACACAGATGAGAAAACAAGTTACCTAGGTAGAGTGAGGTAACTGGGAAGTGACTTACCCAGGATCAAACAATAGAACTATCAAAGATCTTGGAACAGGATCTAGGTCTCCCAGCATCCAGTCCTGAATCCTTCCCACAGCATCTTATATTGGGTCACACTGATGAGCTCTGGGGGAAGTGACTTAGCCAGGACCTAGGAGAAACTCTGGAAGATTGAGAAATCTTAGAAATATAGATATTTAGTTAAGATCTTTTAAGTATTCTTTATTATATAAAATTAAATACCTCCCAAAATTGCAGGGACAGTTTGCACTTAATTAACTTATATGCAGAGTACATCATGTGAAAAGCCAGGCTGGATGAATCGTAAGCTGGAATCAAGATTGCCAGGATCAATATTAACAACCTCAGATATGCAGGTGATACCACTCTAATAGCTGACAGCGAAGGGGAACTAAAGAACCTCCTGATGAAGGTGAAAGAGAATGAAAAAGTTGGCTTAAAACTCAACATTCAAAAAACTAATATCATGGCATCTGGTCTCATCACTTCATGGCAAATAGATGGGGAAAAAATGGAAACAGTGGCAGACTTTATTTTCTTGGGCTCCAAAATCACTGTTGATGGTGACTGCAGCTGTGAAATTAAAAGATGCTTCCTCTTTGGAAGAAAAGCTATGACAAACCTTTGTTGTCAGTCAATAGTCATGTACAATTCTTTGCGACCCCATGGACTGCAGCACTCCTGGCCTCCCTGTCTTTCACTATATCCCAGAGTTTGCCCAAATTCATTTCCATTGAAATGGTGATGCCATCCAACAATCTCATCTTCTGTCACCCTCTTCTCCTTCTGCCTTCAATCTTTCCCAGCATCAGAGTCTTTTCCAATGAGTTGACTGTTCCCATCAGGAGGCCAAAGTAATAAACCTAGACAGCATATTAAAAAGCAGAGATATCACTTTGCCAACAAAGGCCCATATTGTCAAAGCTATGATGTTTCCAGTAGTCATGTACAGATATGAGAGCTGAATCATAAAGAAGGCTGAGTGCCAAAGAATTGATGCTTTGGTGCTGGAGAACTGATGCTCAACTGTGGTGCTGGAGAAGACTCTTGAGAATCCCTTGGACTGCAAAGAGATCAAACCAGTCAATCCTAAGGAAATCAATCCTGAACATTCATTGGATGGACTGATGCTAAAGCTGAAGCTCCAATACTTTGGCCACCTGATGCAAAGAGCTGATTCATTGGAAAAGACCCAGATGCTGGGAAAGATTGAAGGCAGGAGGAGAAGGGAACGACAGAGAATGAGGTGGTATCATCGAATCAATGGACATGAGTTTGAGCAAACTTCACTTTGAGATAGTGAAGGACAGGGAAGCCTGGAATGCTACAGTTCATGGGGTCACAGAGAGTCAGACATGACTTAGTAACTGAAAAACAACAATTGTTGCATGCAGGGTGCTTTATAACAGATATTATGGGAGATAGAGAAAAAGAAGAAGACAGTGTTCAGTCTTCACCAAGTATACTCTATAGATGCACACTTAGTCATTCCATAAGCATTCACTGACACTCCACTAGGGATGTTAAGAAGATCAATATGGAGAGGATCCTTGTCTTCTGGGTGTTTATATTCTGGTGGATAATCACAGCTTACTGGGGCTTCCCTTCCCCAGTGGCTCAGCAGTAAAGAATCCACCTGCCAATGCAGGAGATGCGGATTCAATCTCTGGGTCAGAAAGATCCTCTGGAGAAGGAAATGGCTACCCACTCCGTCCATGGGGCCACAAAAAGTTGGACATGACTTTGGAAGGAATGATGCTAAAGCTGAAACTCCAGTACTTTGGCCACCTCATGCGAAGAGTTGACTCATTGGAAAAGACTCTGATGCTGGGAGGGATTGGGGGCAGGAGGAGAAGGTGACAACAGAGGATGAGATGGCTGGATGGCATCACCGACTCGATGGACGTAAGTCTGAGTGAACTCCGGGAGTTGGTGATGGACAGGGAGGCCTGGTGTGCTGCGATTCATGGGGTCGCAAAGAGTTGGACACGACTGAGTGACTGAACTGAACTGAACTGAAGCAACTGAACAAGAACAATCATAGCTTAATAAGCATTTACTACACGCTGGAAACTCTGCTGAGTGTTTTACCTATAGTATCTTATATAATCTGCACAAGAGATCTGTCATTGCTCATTTTACAGATCATGAAATTTGAGATCGAGAAAACTGAAGAAACATGCTGGAGCGCAGTTACTAGTGAACTTAAACAACCTGGGATTTGAAGCCCGGCAGTTTATCTTCAGTGGTCGTACTTTTACTTGCTTTACTACTGTGTTTTATTAGTGTGAAAAAGCTCCAAGGAATGTATATCCTCCCAAACACAGCCGTGCAAACCACTTGGCCCCTAGGCTGACGATGTTCCTGGTCATTGGTCCCCGGGGGCCTAATGAACATCATCATATTATCACTATAATTTCTAAGCCTATCATGTTCACCTTTAGATTCAGCCCTCTGCAGCCCCTTTATCCTGGTAATGATTTGTTGTTTTAATTGAGACTTCACTTAGGTAGAACTCATTGCCGCAAACATGAGGGATTCCAAGCCCCCCCCCAACATCCAAGGCCAAGGTTGGCCCAAGCCAGCCCTCTCTTCCTGGCTCTTCTGACTACAGCCATGGAGTGACAGAAAGCTGTAAGCAGCCCTGGGGCGGCAGGGGTGGGGGCATCGGTGTGGGGGAGGGGGGAGATGTCCTTCCAGAAAGACAAATGGCCTTGTATTCTGTAGAGATGGCCCTGACGCTCAGTGGCCTTTGGCTTAGTGAGTGGGCACAGCACACAAATAGGTCAGTGCTGTCAGGAGGGCGAGTAAGTGGGGGCCCAGGTAGGGAGAGGTGAACCTTGTCACCGCAGGGGAGCAAGCCTGTGACAGTAGTTTAGCAGATCTAATGAGCAGCCCAGCTACCCTCCATCAGCCCTGACACCTGTTTCTGCAGGCAGCAGCACCTGTCTATCTGTCAGGCCAGGCCCTACCCCTACTCGTCCCCCTCCCTGGATGCTAGTGCCAAAGAAGCAGCCGTGTGACAGTGAGACGGAGAGCCAAACTGGGGGCTGAGCCAGTCCCCCACCTCAGACGGGCACTTCTGCACAGTTGCATGGGCCCTGGGCCTGGCAGAGGCCAGAGATGGGGGGTAAGCCAACACTTACCAAGGACCTACTATGTGCAGGCGCTGGGCCCGTCTGTTTCAGGGATTTGGGAATGAACAAGATGCAATCCAGTCTTATTAGGGCTCCAGTACAGTCAAAAGGCGGACTCTGAGAGCTACAATCTGCCATGGGAGTACAAGAGAGAGCCACCACTCCAAGTTCAGAGACATGCGGAAGGCTTCACGGAGGACACAACTCTGAAATGAGCTTGAATAATGGGTAGGATTTTGATAGGCAGAAAAACACCAGAACCAAGGAGGAGAAGCAGGAGAGCATGGGATGTCTGGGGATGCTAGGAAACCAACTTGGTTAAACCACAGGACAGAGGAGGTATAACTAGAAAGGTAAGTAGGAATCCAGTGATGGAAGGTATTGTATGCCACGGGAAGTAATGTCTATTTTTACAAGATAAAAGTATTTGATTTGGGTATGACTTGGTGAGAACTGGGGGGAAAAGACCAGATGCAACCAGGAGAGAGAGGTTTATTGGAGAAAGAGCCACTGGACTTTACTACTCCCCAGTAAGGGAGCAGAGAACAGAAAGAGCAGTGTATCCCCTAGGATTAGGTATGGCCAAATATAACAGAAACCCAAGATAAAGTGCTTGTCCCTAAGAGAAGTCTAGAGGAAGCCAGTCCAGGGCTGACATGCAGCTCTAGATAACTATGGACCCAGGCTCCTTCTTTCTGTTCTAACATCCTGGCATACAGTGTTCATTTCTAAGATTACTTCATGAACTTGAATAGCTGCTGAATCTTCTCCCATTGTTTCTACGTTTTAGGCAACAGGAAGAAGCAAACAGAGAAGGCAAAACTCTCCCTCTGAGACAGTTCCCTTGAAAGAACCCTCACACGTTCTCTTACATCACTTCCTCTTACTCTCATTGACCAGAATTTAGGCAAATGGCCAATACTAGCTGGAAAGAAGGGTGGAAAGGGAACCTTTTGGAAAGAGCCACTGTGCCTTGAATACATTTATGATCTGTCACTAGGGCAAAAGGACAGATGGCTATTGGAGGCCAAGCAGTAGCCTCTAGCACGGGAATCAGCAATACCTCTGAGACTGTCAGAGCAGGGACCTGGGAGGATGATGAGCCCAGGGGCAAAACAGGGGAAAGAGGAAGTTTTGGAGTGAAGCTAGAGCCTGGTTTTGATGCTAGAGAAAAGATAGTTGCTTCAGAGTCTCTGCTTTACCCTAGCAGCCAGGGTCTCCTACTGGGCTCCCCACCATTCTTGGGGTCAAGCCTTGGAGATAACCCTCAGCTACAGAGGATGAGTGGAGAAGAATGGGTGGAAGTGAGGGCTTGAGAGGACCAGAATCCCTTGTCCAGACCTGACTGGGGAAAAGCGTAGGCTCTGCATCATCATATGGGGGTTGGCATGTGGACAGGCTGACAGCACATGTCAGGAGCTACCACCTACAGGAGGAAAGCAGGTGAAAGGGACTCAGAACTGAGTCACAGGAGGAGGTAAACGCAGTGCACAAGACAGGAAGCTACCTCCAGGAGGCCTGTCCTACAGGGAACTGCCGCACAGGGTGCTCCCCTGCCTAGTGGATCTGTCCCAGTGAGCTTGGGACAGGCAGATTCCCCTGTCCCAGGACACCAGGCCAGCCTTCCAGGGCTTGACTTCTGAACTGAGTCACACCCCATGTGACATCCCCAGGGGAGAGTTGGGACGTGGGGAAGGGAAGGCCTGGATAGCGGGCTTGTTTGTTCTTCCCTCCCTCAGTCAGGCAAAGGACACGGGGCCACAGGCTGAATGCCTTCTAGCACATGTGTGTCCTTTAAGTACAAATGAATGCAAGTATCACCCCTTCTTCCATTCCCATTAGGATCAGCTATTTCTCTTTCCAAATGCACTCGCACCTTGAAATAGTTCTGCTCACCCCAACATAAATTTATGTCTTACAACAGAAATCTCTGGGTTTCCCCAAATGTCTAACATGGGGACAGGAAACAGATTTCAAATCACCTTCCAGTGCCAATAACTCCTTAGTCACTGTCTGAGATGCTGTGTTGAGAAGGCTTCTGAGGACTCTTCTTGACTCAGTGGGGAAACGTGCTGTAATCTAGTTTGATGTCTGCCATGGGAAAGTAAGATGGGATAGTGCGGCAGACTCCAGCTAACTACCACCCCTGGTGTAGCGCAAAACAGGCAGTTAATAAGTGTTTAGTCAATTAATGCATGAGCTCCAGAGGATCAAAGGAAGGGTCATCCTTTCTTTCTGTAACTGCCTCCCCTAACCTGGGTCTGGAGTAACCTCATACCATTTTGTCCCAAACCCCAGTCAGGTGTCCAGGCAGAGTGACCTCTAGAAGGAATTTTTTGGACTATTAAGTGCAGGGTTCTTGATAGGCAGCTCAACTTTGTCTCTCTGAGACTTTCTTCCTGCATCCAGGGCTCAATACCTTGGCCCAGAAGTCCATGTCAGTCTAGGGGCGTTCTGAGGCCAGAAATGGTTGTTACAGGAAGGGACAGCCAGGCCTCTGTTCCCTGAGATTCTAAGTGGAGTCAGGCAATTCTCAGAAGCCTAAATCTTGAAGGTTCAAGAGGATACTTCAACTAAGGTGGCCCAACTCTCATGCCCAGATCCAGCCAGCAGGACCATTAGAAGAGGTCATCAGGTTTTCCCCCAATCCTCTCCTAGCAGACACCCAGACGGACCTCTCTGCTAGCAGGGTTCTGTTCCCCAGCCTCACAGAGCTTCTCAGCACCCCTGGCTCCAATCACCCCGTCCTCTCTACCCCTGTCCAGGCAGAGCGCAGCCTCATGCTCCACTGGGCAGGCTGGCGCCTCTGCCTCAACTTTCCTGAGCCCTCCGACGTTAGCCAGCTAACGAGAACGGATCTGACAGAGCAGGATTACCCACTCGGAGGGAGCCGACTGATTGTGTTTACTCCCAAACCTGGCCCTATTTAGTGGTCTGTGTGCATCATTAATCTTCTTCCACAATCCGTTCCCCATCTGCTCCCACTTTTTAATGAACTGCCACTTGTCGCACTCAATAAAATCAGCACTTTGCGAGAATTTCAGCAACGATGGACGGACAGGGAGAGGCAGGATACAGCCAGCAACAGGCAATGGGGGAGCAGGAGGGAAAGGAGGCAGCGATAGAGATATCCCCGTGGGTTCGGAAACAGCATCCGATCTGCATGGGCAAATGAATCATAGCACACCTGGTGCTCTGGGCAGCCTTGCCCCCAACCAAGGCTCTAATAACCATATCAGACCAGGGCACTGGCAATTCTTACACCACACCCTGTCAGGCTGGGTTTGATCCGAGCCAGCCTGCTTTACACAATTATTTTCCTGGTCGTGAATGGCGTAGGAGGCATGGGGATGGAGTTTTCCAGACGGGGCTGCCAGCTCTGGGGATTCATCCGATACCAGGCTATTACCTCCTGATTACCTGACTTGGCAGTCGACCCATTCTGAGCTGTGAATCAACAGCAGGAAGGGCGCATGGGGAAGCTTAGGCTGCAAATTGCACTTTTCAATTGCGTGTCAGAGGTGTAATGAGTGCTCCATCCAGGGGCTCCTAGGATGGGGAAGGGTGGACGGGGAACATGAAGATGGGTGTCCCTTCTCTGCTTGGGAATCTCAGGGCTGGAGAAGTCACCACCAGGGTTATCTACTTTGAGGTTCAAGAAGAAACCTGAGGGCTAAAAAGGTGCTTCCCAGGTGGCACTAGTGGTAAAGAACCCAAATGCCAGTGCAGGAGACACAAGAGACATGAGTTCAATACCTGGGTTTGGAAGATTTCCCTGGAGGAGGGCATGGCAACCCACTCCAGTGTTCCTGCCTGGAGTAGTCCATAGGCAGAGGGGCCTGGTGGGCTACAGTCCATGGGGTTGCAAAGAACTGGACACAACTAAAACAACTTAACACTCAAAAAGGTGAAGGAACTTGCCCAAGGTCACTGCCTCAGTCCCCAGGGGTGGCTCTAACAAACTACCAAAAACAGGTGCCTGAGAAACAACAGACATTTGTTTCTCACAGCTCTAGAGGCTTGGAAGTCCAAAATCAAGGTTCCAGCAGATCTGGTGTCTGGTGAGGGCCCACTTTCTGGTTCATAGATGGCCATTTTTTCCCCATGCCCCTGAGTGGCTGAAGGATCAAGGGAGCTCTCTGGGGCCTCTTTCATAAGGGCACTATTCCCTTCATGACCTAGTCACCACCCCTGAAAGGCTCTAATCCCATCATCTTGCAATACCATCACGCTTGTTGTTTTGTTCAGTCACGTCTGACTCTTTGTGACCTCATAGACTACAGCATACCAGGCTTCTTTGTCCTCCACTATCTCCCAAAATTTGCTCAAATTCATGTCCATTGAGTCAGCAATACTATCTAACTATCTCATTCTCTGCCACCTTCTTCTCCTTCTGCCTTCAGTCTTTCCCAGCAACAGAGTCTTTTCCAATGAGTCAGCTCTTTGAATCAGGTGGCCAAATTATTAGAGCTTCAGCTTCAGCCTCAGTCCTTCCAATGAATATTCAGGGTTGATTTCTTTTAAGATTGACTGGTTTGATCTCCTTGCAGTCTCCATCACATTGGGCATTAGTATTTAACATGCTGGGCATTTAGAATCAGGGAGTGACCCAAAGAGTCAGTCTATAGTGGCGACACAGTGGCAGTCAGCATGTGGACCATTTTGGGTGGGGGGGGGGGTTGGATCCCATGGTTGACCTTCTCTCACATGGGGAGTAAGGCGTAGGAGTCAGACTCTACCTTCTTGGGGACCCTTTCCTTCATTATCAGAAGCTCTAATACCCTCTTCCTGAAGGCTCTGTCCCAAATAGTTTCTGGATATTTGCAGAGCAGGACAGAGAAGTATTGGGATCTAGAAGCAGTCTTGGCCTCACTGGCCCAGGTGTCTAAGAAACCTGGGCCTCACACGCCCACCGAGTCAATGGCTGCCCCACCTTCTCAGTCTGAGCCACGGAGCTCCTGCCTCAGAGTTTGGTCAGTCAGTAGATCTGTGCACAAGTATAAACACCTATCATACCACGAGCTACTGACAAATAGGCCAGATGTACAGTCTCCCTGAAGCTCAAGGGGCTTTGGGCTTGCAGTTCAAGGGGTTTCCCAGCCAGAATTTGAGTTCCCCGCCGGGACCCTGGTCATCCCCTCCCTGACAAATAGGATTCTGCTCCTGGGGCCTGCCAACACCACGTGGTTCGGCACCCCGTGCCCCACCACCACCACCGCCACCACTGGACTGCCAGCTCCATCAGGCAGAGTCTTGAAGTGTCCTGTTCATGCATTATCCTCAGCTTCCCAAGCAGTGCCTTCCAGGTACCCAAATAAGTATTTATTGAGGAAGCAGATGACCAGGGGCTTCCCTGGTGGCTCAGTGGTTAACAGTAAGCCGACTGCCATGACTAATGAAGAGTTCACATAGCAATGAAGACCAGCGCCATCAAAAATACACTATTAAGTTTAAAAAAAAAGCAGGTGGCCAAATAGATGGATGAAATGAAGGCCCAGAACCAGCTCACTTTGCATGTCACCTGCCTTTGGGGTCTTAGAGGCTCCTTCCTCCTCTCTCATCTCCTTGGTCTCTCTAAGGCTGTTCCCATAACCCTCTCAGTATTGAGCTGGGAAGGGCTGGAGCTTGGGGGTCCAGCCCTGAATCTGCATCCTTCTCCTGAGCCCAGCCTGCCCCTGGACTGCTTTCTCTCATGCCTCACCCACCAGTGCTCCCCAGGTCCCCCTCGCTCAAGGTGGAGTCACCAGGAGTGTGAAAGGAAGATGATCCTACTCACAGTGTTTGCTCTGGTCCCCAGAGCCGCCCTAGCCTGGCTGACACTGCATACCCCTGTTTCTGTTCCAGCTGCCCTCCCTCTTCAGCACAGACGCTCTGGGCTCAGAAACAGTGTGCCTACCCCCAGATTTTGCCCACATCTGTGAAAAAAGGTACCACTTGAGACTAAGAGTCCCTTGAAAGTCACAACTGAGAGAGAATAGAAAGGAAAGTCAGAGTGCCAACTTCCCATTTGCAGAAATGTTGGGAAGAACCAGAGAACAATGGCTCCCTGGTCCTTCCCCAGCCCGGGGACATCAGAGAAGCAAGAGGGAGAAACAAAGGCAAGAATGAAATAGTGACCGTGAGACAAACGGAGAGTGCCCCACAGTGCCTTGGGAAGGAGATGCCAGCTCACCCCGTCACCACCATGGGGCAGAAAACTTCAGAGCAAGCCCAAGGTGGGCCATCAGGAGAGTTACATCCAGGTGGACATTGAGAGCGCCCCCACAACCACACAGACACACACAAATACACACAACCACACACACCCATACACACACACCATAAAGACTAGGATTAAAACTTAAGGCAGTTCCCTGGGGGTCAGGGTCACCTAACAGAGAAGGGGATGGTGGTGGTTCCATAGATCGGACACTGGCTATACTACCAGGGTTCTGCACATTGATGTTCACTTATCCATCCTCCCACCACCCCAACAAACCCTAAAGTTACCTGAAGCAGCACCAGGTGGAAGCGAGATTCATCTGCTCCCTGCTCAGTATGTGTAACAGCCAAGATGACTGACACCTCTGAATATCAGTTCACAAAGGAAAATGATAAAGCATCTGAGGAAGGCAACCCCTTTTTATTAAAAAAAAAAAGATAAGAAAGTACAGCAGACAAAAATTGAATTAAAAGAATAAACAGAACAAGAATTTAAAATAACTTTATAATAATGATTCTCTAAGAGATATGGGAAGGCACTGGTGAATGAAGCAGGAACACACAGCTTCTAAAAAGAGGCAATTGAAAATTCCAGTAGGATAAACATCATGGTTGAAATAAAGAAGTCAGTAGATGAGTTGAACAGCAGAACAAATTCAGCTAAAGAACTAGATTAGATCAATGCTAAACAGTACCATAAAGGGATAAAGAATTGTAAAATGTAAAAGAAAAGTAAAGATATATGAAACACAGAAGTAAAAATGTCAATATATATTTAATAGGAATCCTCCAAAGAGAAAAAAATGAACAGAGGGGAGAAATATTACCAAGGAATAATGATTGAGAACTCATAATTAAAGGAAGTTGAAACACCTCAGACTGAAAAGGCTTATACAGTGCCTCATACAGGATGAATCAGGGCGGGGGTGGGGGTGGGGGGGAACTCTAGACATTCTATTGAGTAACTTAAGATCAAAAGTAATAGGTAAAAGTTTTAAACCTTCCAAGACAAAAGAGCAAATAAACTACATATGAACAAGAATCAAATCAATGTCAGACTTTTCAATAGTGATCCTAAATACAAAAGAAAAAAAGAGCAATACAGTAATATTTTCAGTGTGCAGAAAAAAAAACTTTAAACCTATAATTTCATAACCAAGTAACTCTTATTTAAAAATAAGATCAAAATGAAGGATAGTAACAGGCAGGTGAGATCTCAGACTATTCTCTTTAGAAACTCTTGGAGAAGGTCAGTCAGTTCAGTCGCTCAGTCATACCCAACTCATAGCAATGCCATGGACTGCAGCACGCTAGGTTTCCCTGTCCATCAGCTCCCGGAGCTTGCTCAAACTCATGTCCATCGAGTCGGTGATGCCATCCTACCATCTCATCCTCTGTCGTCCCCTTCTCCTCTCCTCCTGCCTTTAATCTTTCCCAGCATCAGGAAAGCATCCACTGTGCCACCTAGGAAACCAGAGTGCAACCATCACAATCTAGAAGTAAAATTTTAAGCAAATCTAACATGATAAGACAAGCTTCCCAGATGGCACTAATGGTAAAGAACCCATCTGCCAGTGCAGGAGACATAAGAGACACAGGTTCAATCCGGATCGAGAAGATTCCCCTGGAGGAGGACATGGTAACCCACTTCAGTATTCTTGCTCAGAGAATCCCATGGACGAAGGAGACTGGTGGGCTACAGTCCAAAGGGCTGCAAAGACTCGACCATGACTGAAGCGACTTAGCACGCACACATACAACACGGTGAGACAAGGTGAGCATCATCACTCAAGTGAGAGATACCTGTTAAGGACTATATTCAGGGGAATGGAAATATATGAATATACTTCAGAACTTAAGGGGGAAACGGTCATCAGAAGTCTTAAAAGAGGATTTCCTTGGTAGCACAGTGGTAAAGAATCAGCCTTCAGTGCAGGCGATACAGGTTTGATCCCTGATCCAGGAAGATTCCATGGGGTCCGAGAAGATTTCACATGCCACGGAGCAACTAAGCCCTCATGCTGCAACTAAGACCCAATGCAAATTTTAAAAATAAATAAAGAAGTCTTAAAAGGGCAACCAACAGAAAAATTAAAAGTAGAATGAATTACTTTTGACCACTCAGCTTTTACACGGTTATGCTACAGTAACAAGCAACTCCATCTCAGTGGCTTGCAACAATAAAGGTTTATTTCTCATTCAGGTGTTGGCTGCAGGCCAGCTACTGCAGGTGTGTTTGATATATCTCCCCATTCCAGAACCTGGCTGTCAGAACAAGCCTTATCTCAGCCTCAAGGCAGAGAAAAACGTGCAGTAAGGGAACCACATGATGGTACTTAATGCTTCTGCTCAGAAATCATGGTCAGATCTTTCTGACTCATATTCCATTTGTCAAGTAAATCTCAAGCCATGCTTGATGTTAACAGAATAGGAAAGTATAATCAACTCTTTCTCTTTCATAGAGAAAGGCAGCAAGTCACGGCACGAAAGGCAGGAATGTATAATCTTCCTGAGGGGAGGATGGCCACATCTTTGAAACCAGGAAAAGAAAATTCACTCTAATTCATATAAGGCATAAAATGGGAGAGGGCCTAGGAAAGTATATAAGTCATGACATAAGACAGCAGCAAGGAGTACTAAAATAAATAAAAATTATAACAAAGATAGGGGGCTTCCCTGGTGGCTCAGTGGTAAAGAATCGCCTGCCAGTGCAGGAGACACAGGTTCAACGATCCCTGGTTTGGGAAGATCCCACATGTTGTGGAGCAACTAGGCCAGTGTGCCACGACTATTAGCCTGTCCTCTACAGCCCATGTGGAGAAGGAAACGGCAACCCACTCCAGTGTTCTTGCCTAGAGAATCCTGTGGACAGAGGAGCCTGGTGGGCTGTTGTCCATAGGGTCGCACAGAGTCGGACACGACTGAAGCAACTCAGCATGCATGCACACAAAGGAGAAGGAAATGGCAGCCCACTCCAGTGTTCTTGCCTGGAGAATCCCAGGGACGGGGGAGCCTGGTGGGCTGCCATCTATGGGGTCGCACAGAGTCAGGCACAACTGAGCAGCAGCAGCAGCAGCTACAGCCTGTGAGCCACAACTACTGACACCCATGCGCCCAAGAGCCCCCTCAACAAGAGAAGCTCCTCAACAAGAGAAGCCATGCAGTGAGAAGCCCACACACATCAACAAGGGGCAGCACTGCCCCCTCACCACCCACACGCAGCAACAGAGGCCCAGTGCAGCCAGAAATAAATAAACACTTTTTTAAAAAGGAAGTAAGTGGTGACATTCAACTTTTTAAAAAAATAGCAAAGATATGGAATCACATATGTGTTGAGTTTTCTTAAAAAAAGCAAAAGCCAGTAATATATTTTCTATAAGAGATATGTTTAAAAACAAAATTTAGTTCTCCAGCCTGGATAAGGTAGTATAGATCCATTTTCCTGCTCTTCCCAAACTCAGTGCTATAAAACCTGGAAATCATGCCAGAAGCAAAGGTGCTGAAAGGCTGAGTTTACATAGGACCCTGAGACTCATAATATATAAAATGTCCAGGAAACAATTTAAAAGTCAACCGTCATATCAAGAAACAAGAAAAATCAGTTTGAATTTTAAAATGCAGTCAACTATGCCAACACTGAGATGAATCAGATGTTGGAATTGTCTGACAATATATTTCTAAAGAACCATCATAAAATGCTTCAATAATCAATTAGAAATTCTCCTGAAACAAATGAAAACAATAGACAGTCTTAGCAAAGATTAAAGTGATTTTTTGAAAAAACCAAAGGACATTATAGAGTTTTAAAATTTCAGAAATATTTTTAAAGAAAACCTCAGTAAAAGAGTAAAGATGATAGAGGATAAAATCAGTGAACTTGAGCACAGATAAATAGATTTCACACAATTGAAATGATGGAGAGAAAATACAAAACAAAAAAAAACAAAAAAATGAACAGAGCCTCCAGGATGTGGGGAATAATAACAAAAGATCCAACATTCAAATAATCAGAGCCCCGATATAAAAGAAGAAGAGAGTGTGGCTGAAAGATTATTTAAAGAAATATGGCTGAAAACTCTTCAAACATGGCCAAGGAAACAAACCTACAGATTCAAGAAGCTGAGCAAACAGAATAAACTCAAAAACATTCAGGCCAAGAAGCATCATAATTAAACTTCTGAAAACCAAAGACAAATCAAATTTTTGAAAGCAGTCAGAGACAAATGGCACATGACCTATAGGGGAACACCAATTCAAACCCACCAAATGACAGTGAATTTTTCATCTGAAATGATGGAAGTCAGAAGGATATAGCACAACATTTTTCAAGTTCTCAAAGAAATGAACTACCAACTACAAATTCCATGTCCAGTGAAAATACTCCTTTAGGAATGAAGAGAAAATAAAGATATTCTCAGACAAAGAAAAACAAAAAGAATGCTTTGCTACCAGAGCTGAGACCTACACTTAGAGATTGACGAAAGAAATTTTTTCAAACAGAAAGGAAATTATTTTAAAAGAAGAATAATCTTGGCTCATCAGGAAGGAAGAACAAAAAATAATGGTGCATACAAAATACTATCTTATTCCTTATACTTGATGACTCAAACAAAAATTGTAACATCACCTGATACTCAAGCTCCTGAAATGTGGAGAATTCGTGCAAACATTTCAAAAATAATTAACACCACTTTTACACAGCTCTACTAAAAACAGAAAAGGAGGAAATTTTCCCCAATTCTACAAGGCCAGTTTTGGTAACAAAACTAGACAAAGAAAGTACCAAAAAAAAAAAAGGAAAACTACGGGCCAGTATCTCTCACAACTAGGAAAAATCCTCAGTAAAATGGCAAACTGAATCCAACAACATATAAAAAGAACTATACATATGACTGAGTGGGATTTATTCTAGGTTTGCAAGGCTAGTTCAGTATTCAAAAATCAATGTAGTCCACTCTCAGTGAGCACACAGAAGCAGGTATGTAAAAGCACAATACCATTTACTCCAAAGAATGAAATATTTAGGCATAAGTTTAACAAAATACATGCAGAATCTGTATCCTGAAATATACAAAATGCTGATGAAATACATTAAAGAAGATCTAAAATAACTGAAGAGACACACCAGGTTCACAGATTGGGAAGACTCAACATAGTAAAGATGTCAATGCTCCTGAAATTGATCTATAGGTTGAATGCAATTCTTATCAACACGTTTTTTTGCAAACAAAGAAACAGTAAGATGAGAGAGGGAGAGATTTATTATAAGGAATTGGCTAACATGATTCTGGAGGCTGATGAGTCCCAAGATCCACAGCTGAGAGGGGAGCTGAGAGGGGGACTTCCCTGGTAGTGCAGTGGCTAAGACTCCATGCTCCCAATGCAGGGACCCAGGTTCGATCACTGGTCAGGGACCTAGATCCCCCATGCTTTTTCCCAACTTTGGTTTTCAGATGTTTAATTATGAGGTTTCTTGTACAGTTCCTGTCTGAGTCCAAGCCTGAAGACAGCAGAAGATTGATGTTTCAGCTTGAACACTGTCAGGCAGAGAGAGAAGAAATTCTCCTTTACTCAGTCTCAGTTTTATTCAAGACTTAGTGCTTTGGGTGAGGCTAACCCACTTTATGGGAGGGCAATCTGCTTTACTCATTCTAGGGATACAAATGTTAATCTTATCTGGAATATCCACACACCCTCACAGACACACCCCGAATAATGGTTAATCAAATATCTGGGCAAGGTGACATATAAAAAAAAAAAAAGACAAAAATAAAATTTAAAAATTAACCATCACAGTAGACAAGCTTATTCTAAAACTTATAGTTGGCCCTCTGTATGCACAGATGTGGAACCCACAGATATGAGGAGCTGACTATACGACACCAGCTGATATAAGAGAGGAGCATCTGAGGATTTGGTATCTGCTTCATGGGTGGGGGGTGCGGGGGTGGGCAGAACCAATGTCCTGTAGATAATGAGGGATGACTGTATGTGAAAGGACATAGGCTCTTGAATTGCTAAAACGATTTTGACAATGAAGAATACAGTGAGAGAAATCACTCTTCCTGATATTAAAAATTACTTTATAGCCATAGCAATCAGGACAATGTGGTATTGACAAAGAGATAAACACATAGATCAATGGAACACAAGAGAGAACCCAGAAATAGATCTACACAAATACCCTTAACCGATTTTGGACAAAAATACAAAAGCAATTTAATGGAAGAAGAATAATGTTCTCAACAAATGATGTTGCAACAATTGGATGTCCATAAGCAAAAAATGAACTCTGACCTAAATCTGACAGCTTATAGAAAATTAACTCAAAATGGATCACAAATTTAATATATAGTTGTAGAACTATAAAACTTTTATTTGAAAAAAAAAAAAAGTATGAGAAAAATCTCCTGGTTCTAGAGCTGGGTAATGTGTTCTTAGATTTGATAACAAAAGCAAGATATGTAAAGGAAAAACATGATATATTAAATTTCGTAGATATTAAAAACTTTTGTTCCATGAAAGTCTACATGACAAGTTACACAATGGAAAGAATATTTGCAAACCACATCACAATAAAAGAATAGCATCTAGAAAATATAAAGAAAATACACATATACGATTAGAAACAACTAATGTTGGAGAAGTTGGATGCTCATAAGCAAATATATAATTAGAAAATGAGCATACTACATGAACAAACACTTCACCAAAGAGGACAAACAGATGGTAAACAGGCACAGGGAAAGATGTTTAACATCATTAACCATCAAACAAACACAGATTAAAACCGCAATGAGATGTCGCTATCTACCTCTCATTATGACTAAAATAAAAAACAGGAACACCACCAAATGCTGGGAAAGATGTGGAAAAACTGGGTCACTCATACATTGCTGATGAGAAGTAAAATGGTACCGCCACTCTGGAAAATAGTTTCTTGTAAAACTAAACAAGCAATTACCATATAGCCCAGCAATTCCACTCTTGATTTCAGAGGGGGGAAAAAATGTATGTTTACAAAAAAAAAAATTGTATCGATTTCAGTCAGTGTGCTTCCCCTAACACACCATTTTATACTATATAGAATACATATTGCCTATAAAACTGAGTTCTTTATCACTTAGAATTTCATTCTGTGTTTACTGAAAGTGCTTTTTAAGATATATTTAAACATACAGATTTTTCTTACATCGCATTTGCAGATACATTAAGAAATTTAAAGAAGCTAAATAAATCAGTGAAGGTATTTCTAAGACTCTTTCACATTCATAACATAAGTCTTCTGAAATGCTTCTTTGATTCAGAATTGTGAATGTTTGTGTTTTCCCACTGGAGAAGGCAATGGCACCCCACTCCAGTACTCTTGCCTGGAAAATCCCATGGATTTTCCTACCAGAGGAGCCTGGAAGGCTGCAGTCCATGGGGTCGCTGAGGGTCGGACACGACTGAGAGACTTCACTTTCACTTTCACACAAATAACAGCTTAGTTTGTAATAGCCAAACAATGGACATTTCAGATGTCCTTCAATAGATGAAGGGCAAACTGCAATGCAGACATACCATGGAACACTATACTTAGCAATTAAAAACAATGGACTACTGGGACTTCCCTGCGGGTCCAGTGTTTAAGACTCCCCACTTCCACTGCAGGGGGCACAAGTTTGATCCCTGGTTGGAGAACTAAGATCCCACATGCCACATGGTCTGGCAAAAAAACAAATTAGAATATCAGTATATCATTTTAAAAAAAAGAATGAATTATTGATATACACAACTTGGATAAATCTCCTGAGAATTATGCCAAGTGAGAAAAGTCAATCTCAAAATTTTACATATTACATGATTCCATTTAAATAACATCTCTTTCAACAACAAATTAGTGGTTGCCAGGGATTAGGAATAGTTGGGGAGGGAAGATGGAGGTGGATGTGACTGTGAAAGGACATAAGGATCCTTGTGGTAACAGAGCTGTTCTGCATCTTGACTTTGGAGGCAGATACACAAACCAACAGGTGTGATAAAACTGTAAAGAACTAAATGTGCACACACCAAGATTTAACCATCCACACCCACACAAATGAGTACAAGTAAAAGTGAGAACATCTGAATAAGGAATAAGATTGGTGGATTGTACCAATGTCAATATCTTGCTTGGGAAATTATACTACAGTTTTCTATAACATTATTATTAGGGGAAGCTGGTTAAAGTGTAACACTGAATGGATCTCCCCATATCTCATATAATGTATGTGAATCAACAATTATCTCAAAAATTTCAATTAAAAAAACAAAATCTATAGAAAACTTGAAAAATAAAGATATGATATGGCAGAAATGGAAGACTGTCAATTATATTCATTCTTCCCCTCTCCTATATAATACAATTTCAACTGGACACAGGGGCTTCCAGGAATAGACTACATTTCCCAACTTCTTTTGAAACTAAGAGTGGCCTGTAACTAAATTCCAAACTTGGGATGTAAGCAGTAATAATGTATTCAACTTCCAGAAAATATTCTTTTTCTTTTTTCCAGGAAGTATTCTTAAAGAAAGGGTGGCACTTCCCTGATAGTCCAGTGGCTAAGATTCCATGATCCCAATGCAGGCTCAATCACTAGTCAGGGAACTAGATCCCACACACTGCAACAAAGATCAAAGATCGTGTGTGCCATAATTAAGACCCAGCACAGCCAAAAAAATTAAATAAACAGAAATTAAAAGAAGGAAAAAAAAGAATGCAGGCATGCCCTTCTCCTTCCCCTTCCTACTAAATCATGAGCACAAAGGACATAACCTAGGAAGGACTATGTCCTTGCAGAAAGACTCTGGGTCCCTAAGGACTTTATGTAGTTGCCATAACTGGTCTCATCAGCCTATGCTTAATTAAAAAGAAATAAACTTCTATCGTGTTTAAGTAGTACCAGCCTAAGTTTCTTCTGGCTTTTATGAAATAAATTTCTACCTTTCTGGGACACTGGTATTTTAGGCTTTCTCTGACTACAGTTGAATCTGAACCTAATTAATACAAATAAAAGATATTCCATGGAGAAATAAATCACAGGTTTATTTTAAGACCAGGTAGAATTCCAGGCCAAAAAGAAAACTACAAGAGACAAAGAAGGAAGTTATAAACTATGAAAGAACAATCAGTTCAGTTCAGTCGCCCAGTCGTGTCGGACTCTGCAACCTCATGGACGGCAGCACGCCAGGCTTCACTGTCCATCATCAACTCCCGGAACTTGCTCAAACTCATGTCCATCGTGTCGGTGATTCCATCCAATCATCTCATCCTCTGTCATCCCCTTCTCCTCCTGCCTTCAATCTTTCCCAGCATCAGGGTCTTTTCTAGTGAGTCAGTTCTTTGCATCAGGTGGCCAAAGTATCAGAGTTTCAGCTTCAGCATCAGTCCTTCCAATGAATATTCAGAACTGATTTCCTTTAGAATGGACTGGTTGGATCTCCTTGCAGTGCAAGGGACTCTCAAGAGTCTTCTGCCACACCACAGTTCAAAAGCATCAATTCTTCAGTGCTCAGTTTTCTTTATAGTCCAACTCTCACATCCATACATGACTAACAGAAAAATCATAGCTTTGACAAGATGGACCTTTGTTGGCAGAGTAATGTCTCTGCTTTTTAATATGCTATCTAGGTTGGCCATAGCTTTTCTTCCAAGGAGCAAGCATCTTTTAATTTCATGGCTGCAGTCACCATCTGCAGTGATTTTGGAGCCCCCCAAAATAAAGTCTCTCACTGTTTCCATTGTTTCCCCATCTGTTTGCCATGAAGTGATGGGACTGGATGCCATGATCTTAGTTTTCTGAATGTTGAGTTTTAAACCTACTTTTTCACTCTCCTCTTTCACTTTCATCAAAAGGCTCTTCAGTTCCTCTTCATTTTCTGCCATGAGGGTGTTGTCATCTGCATATCTGAGGTTACTATATGTCTCCTGGCAATCTTGATTCCAGCTTGTGCTTCATGCAGCCCAGTGGTTCTCATGATGTGCTCTGCATATAAGTTAAATAAGCAGGGTGACATGACAATATACAGCCTTGATGTACTCCTTTCCTGATTTGGAACCAGTCTGTTGTTCCATGTTTAGTTCTAACTGTTGCTTTTTGACCTGCATATAGATTTCGTGGACAGTAAGGTGGTCTGGTATTCCCATCTCTTTCAGAATTTTCTACAGTTTGCTGTGATCCACACAGTCAAAGGCTTTGGTATAGTCAATAAAGCAGAAGTAGATGTTTTTCTGCAATTCTCTTGCTTTTTCTATGATCCAGCAGATGCTGGCAATTTGATCTCTGGTTCCTCTGCTTTTTCTAAATCCAGACTGAACATCTGGAAGTTCACAGTTCACGTACTATTGAAGCCTCACTTGGAGAATTTTGAGCATTACTTTGCTAGCGTGCGAGATGAGTGTAATTGTGTGGTAGTTTGAACATTCATTGGCATTGCCCTCCTTTGGGATTGGAATGAACACTGATCTTTTTCAGTCCTGTGGCCACTGCTGAGTTTTCCATATTTGCTGGTATATTGAGTGCAGCACTTTCACAGCATCATCTTTTAGGATTTGAAATAGCTATAGCTCAACTGGAATTCCATCAATATATCAGGACAATAAAGATCATGAATATACGTGTGTTTAATAATACAGTTGCAACGGCTATAAAGCAACAGCTGACAAGTACTATGGGAAAACAAGACACATGAGAACGTGCAGTTAAGGAATGTAACATAGTTCTCTCAGAAACCCACAGATCAAGAAGACAAAAACGACAAGATAGACTTGAATAATAGAACTGATCATTTTTGAACTGAAATATAATGAAGAACTTTACACCCAAGACATGAGGAATGTGTATTATTTTTTAGTTCACATGTGCGGTGCTGTGCTTAGCCACTCAGTCATGTCCGACTCTTTGCGAACCCATGGATGGGAGCCCACCAGGTTCCTCTGTCCATGGGATTCTCCAGGCAAGAATACTGGAGTGGGTTGCCAAGCCCTCCTCCAGGGGATCTTCCTAACCCAGGGATCAAACCCAGGTCTCCCGCATTGCAGGTAGATTCTTTACCGTCTGAGCCACCAGTGAAGCCCTTAGCTCACATAGGACACTCCAAAAAATACATCTTGAGCTAGGCTACAAAGGATGATGATTCAACTATTTCCAAAGACCATAATAAAAACAGGAATCAATACAAAAGACAGGCTTTTATTAATCTCAAAGGTATAGAAACTGAAAAAGCAAGCTACTTAATAACACTTTATATTAAACAGGAAATAATAGGGGAAATTACAAAATACTTAGAACTGAATGACAATAAAAACACTACATGTCAAAATTTGTAAGACTAAAGAAAGACTCTAGGAAAATCAACGGCTTTAACTATACTTACCAGAAAACAACAAAGATGGAAATAATGAGCTAAGTAACTCAGGAATTCAGAAAAAAAAAAAAAGATTACCGAGTAAACTCAAAGAAGAAAACTATAAAAGAAAAAAAGGGATAAAAATCAATAAAAATGACTTAAGTTAAAATGTCACCTTATTGCAACTCCTAATGAATTAATCGATCTAGCCATTTATCATCAATGGCTCCTAAAACCAATAAAAGAGAGTCAACCAGACACTGTCATTATGCTCCTCTTAAAGGGAGAACATAACCCACTTACAAGGCAGTCATGTAAAAAAATGGGTGTATATATAGATATCAATATGGATAGACAGGTTAAATGTAGATAGAGATAGATTTAGATATACATGTATAGACAGATAGGTCAAATTTGATCAACTCTCTAGATCTAACTGCAAATTTGATGGAAACTTCATGAAAGCTCCATCACCTCTAAATTCAATGAAAGTTCAATCAAAATTCTAGCAATTTTTTATAAAGCTGATAAATTGATTCCAAAATTAATATGTAGAAAAATGAAGGTTCGAAGTCCACAAATAGCTAAATCAATTTTTTGAAAGAGCAAAGCATAGTGATTTGCTGTAGCAGATATTAGTATATAATATAGAGCTATATAATTTTTAAAATGTTTGCTTATAACTCAAGAACAGATATAAATCCAATGCAGAAGAGAAAATGCCTACGTATATAAAGGAACTTAATATATGATCAAGATAACATCACAAATAAGAAAAGGATGACTTATTTTGTTGATAATTTGCCCAAAAAAAGCCTCTATCTTATACCACATACAAAGGTGAATTCCAGGAAGATTAAAGACCTAAAATTGAAAGGCAAAATAATAGGTAAAATAGAATAAAAACAAATAAAACTGTTCTTGTGATCTTTGTCAGGGATGAAGCTTCATCATCAAAACCCAAATAGCAAAAACCATAAGGCAAAAACTGATTGACTTGACCATAACTACCAAATGAAAGGATGTTGCATTCATTTTGAAGGGCTGCCATAAGAGAATACCACAACTAAGGCACTTAAAACCGAAATTTGTTGTCTCGTCATTCTAGAGGCAAGAAGTCTGAAGGCAAGGTGTCATGCAGGCTTTCTTCCTCTGAAACTTTTAGGGGAGAATCTTCCCATGCTTCTTCTCACTTCTGGTCTTTGCCAGCATTCCTTGGCATTCTTTGATTTGTAGGTGATCACTCCAATCTCTGCCTTTATCACCACAAAGCCATCTTCTCCCTGTGTGTCTCTGTTTTTGTATGGTATTTTCCTCTTACAAGACAGAAGTCATATAGGATTTATAATCACAAAACCTGATTTCCAAATACACCTGTGGTGGATTCATGTCAATCTATGCCAAAACCAATACAGAATTGTAAAGTAAAAATTAAAAATAAATAAATTAATTAAAAAAAAAAAAAACAAATAAGGTCACATTCATAGATACTAGGGGTTATGACTTCAACATGTCTTTCTGGAGAATACTATTCAACCCACTACAGTCTATCCTATACTCTCCACCCCAAATTTACATCCTACCCACATGCAAAATACATTCACCCCATCCCAACAACTCACAAGTCTTAACTCATTCCAGCAACAATTCTAAGTCTAAAACCTTATCTAAACATTATCAACTCACCAAGTTCCAAATTTCATCATCTAAATCAGGTATAGATGAGATTCTGGGTATGATCCATTTGGGGACAAAATTCCTCTCCCTCTGTGGACCTGTGAGACTAGAAAACAAGTTATCTGCTTCCAAAATACAATAATGGGACAGACATAGAATAAACATTCCCATTCTAAAAGGGAGGAATTTAAAAGAATAGAATGGAGTAGGAAATGACAACCCTTCCAGTATTCTTGCCTGGAAAAGTCCATGGACAAAGGAGCCTGGTCAGGTACAGTCTTTGTGGGTCTCAAAGAGTTGGATACAACTAAGCACACACATACAAAGAAATAAAAAGGCCACCATTCTCAAACGAGTCTGAATCCCAGAAGAACAAATTCAAGGTCTAAAATTAATTCTCTGTGGCTTGATGCTCTGTCCTCTGGGCCTGTAGTGATAGCTGTTGCCTCTTTGGTCTCTGCCTTTGTATCTGTGGATCTGTGATCTCAAAGTCACTCATCTTTTTCTTCAAGAGTAGCACGTTTGTGGTTGAATAGCTCTATCCCCTACTTTCCCTTCTATATTAACAGAATCCCAGAAGTCTGACAGCTTTCTTTGTTTTATCTAGTCTTTGTCCCTTTCAGTGCAAGCTGACAGTGTTTCCACCAGTATAAATTTTCACAAACCTTGTGTGTTTCCTGTGTATGTCAAAGACATCTACGCCATTAGACACAACTGTTCCCCACAGAGACTCTCCGCATAATCTTGCCTCTATTTCTGGCTTCTGCTGAGATCTGGTTTGACCCATTAGTCATCTACCAAACTCTTTTCAGCAAAATGCTGTCCAAGGCATACCCTTGGTGTGCTCTGCAGAGTGTGCTTACTCAACATTGAATTTTCTAATTTTGACAATCAGGAGGAGCCAGTTCAGTTCAGTCGCTCAGTTGTGTCTGACTCTTTGCGACCCCATGAATTGCAGCACGCCAGGCCTCCCTGTCCATCATCATCTCCTGGAGTTCACTCAGACTCACGTCCATCGAGTCAGTGATGCCATCCAGCTGTCTCATCCTCTGTTGTCCCCTTCTCCTCCTGCCTTCAATCCCTCCCAGCATCAGAGTCTTTTCCAATGAGTCAACTCTTCGCATGAGGTGCCCAGAGTACTGGAATTTCAGCTTTAGCATCATTCCTTCCAAAGAAATCCCAGGGTTGATCTCCTTCAGAATGGACTGGTTGGATCTCCTTGCACTCCAAGGGACTCTCAAGAGTCTTCTCCAACACCAGAGTTCAAAAGCATCAATTCTTCGGCGCTCAGCCTTCTTCACAGTCCAGCTCTCACATCCATACATGACCACTGGAAAAACCATAGCCTTGACTAGATGGACCTTAGTCGGCAAAGTAATGTCTCTGCTTTTCAATATGCTATCTAGGTTGGTCATAACTTTTCTTCCAAGGAGTAAGCGTCTTTTAATTTCATGGCTGCAGTCACCATCTGCAGTGATTTTGGAGCCGCCAAAAATAAAGTCTGACACTGTTTCCACTGTTTCCCCATCTATTTCTCATGAAGTGATGGGACTGGATGCCATGATCTTCGTTTTCTGAATGTTGAGCTTTAAGCCAACTTTTTCACTCTCCTCTTTCACTTTCATCAAGAGGTTTTTTAGTTCCTCTTCACTTCTGCCATAAGGGTGGTGTCATCTGCATATCTGAGGTTATTGATATTTCTCCTGGCAATCTTGATTCCAGCTTGTGTTTCTTCCAGTCCAGCGTTTCTCATGACGTACTCTGCATAGAAGTTAAATAAGCAGGGTGACAATATACAGCCTTGACGTACTCCTTTTCCTATTTGGAACCAGTCTGCTGTTCCATGTCCAGTTCTAACTGTTGCTTCCTGACCTGCATACAGATTTCTCAAGAGGCAGGTCAGGTGGTCTGGTATTCCCATCTCTTTCAGAATTTTCCACAGTTTATTGTGATCCACACAGTCAAAGGCTTTGGCATAGTCAAGAAAGCAGAAGTATATGTTTTTCTGCAACTCTCTTGCTTTTTCCATGATCCAGCAGATGTTGGCAATTTGATCTCTGATTCCTCTGCCTTTTCTATAATGAACCCCAACTTCTTCCAGCCTCTGCTCATTACCTCACTACCCAGTTCCAAAATCTGGACTAATTCCCTAGGGCTATCATAAAATAGTTAAATAAACTAGGTAACTTAAAACAACATAAGTTTATTTTATCCTCTCACAGATCTGGAGACTAGAAGTCTGACGTCAAAATGTCAGCAGGACCATGCTATCTCCAAAGGTTATAGAAAATAACCCTTCTTTGTCCCTTTCAGCTTCTAAGGGCCCCAGACAGTCCCTGGCATATGGCAGCGTAACTCCCATCTCTGTCTCTGTCTTTACGTGGTTTTCTTTAACATGTCTTTCTGTGTCCTCTCCTCTTCTTATAAGGACACCAGTCATTAGATTTCATCTTAAGATCCTTAACTAGTTACATCTGCACAAAGACCCTATTTCCAAATAAGGTCACATTCTGAGGTTCCAGGTGACATGACTTCTTGGAAGACACTATTCAACCTACTGCAGATGCTATGGACAAAATTAATAAGCAAGTGACTACTGATAGAAAATATTTTAAAGTCTAAAATCATTAAAGATTACTATCTCTAACACGTAAGAAGACTGTGGATCAACAAAATAGAAAACCCTATAGAAAGAGGCAAAGGATATGAGTAGGCAATCCACAGAAGCAGAAACTCAAATGAATAAAACTTTTATAAAGAGCTATTAGATCTCATTAATAATAGGAGAAATTAAAGCAAGTAAATTCTACTTTATGTCCATAATTTGAGGTAGAAAAATCAAGCTTGGTAATACGAAGTATTGGCAAGAATGTGGAGGAATGGGACACTACATATTTATATTGTCTTTCAATCTTGCTCAGAGTAAGACCCACAAAGCCTTCCATTTCCTGATCCAACTGCTTCTTCAGCCTCATCTCCAGCCATCTTCTGTCTCCCTCTCTCTGCTGCAGCCCACCAGCCTCGTTGCTGTTTCAAGTGTGCCAAGCACACTTCAATCCCAGGGTCTTGGCACTTGCTTCATATGCTGAGAATATACTTACCCATTCATTGCATGATTCCTCTTTCCCTTGAAGTTTATGCTCTAATGTCACTTTTGAGGGGGGAGGCTTCCTTGACCACTCTGGTAACAGAGGTCAGAGGCTCCCCCTTTGCCTAATGTTTATTTCTCTCTATCACAGTTCCAACTCTCTGACACTCTCGCTGTTTTGCTTGTTTGTCTGTTTATTGTTTGTCTCACTTTACTAGAATGCTCATTTTGCTTTGCTCACTGCTGCATTCCAAGTCTAGAACAGTGCCTGGCATAGGTGCTCAATAAATGTGCTGAGGGAACAATGAACTATTAATATTTATCGAGAGATTACTGTGTATCAAATGCTTTCATTTAATCCTTTCAACAGCCACGTAAGTGAGTCATTATTACTTCCATTTTACTGACTTGGAGACTGAGGTTTAGAGGGTTTAGGCAATCTATGAGAGGTCAAAGAGCTAGTGAATGATTGGGCTGAGACATGAGCTCAGCCTCGTTGATTCCAAAACCCAAGTTCTTAAACACTTCATTATACTTCTGTCAATCACCCACAGGGTTCATAATTCTCACTTGGTGGCCATGAATGTCCATGGCTAAGATCTCCTACTGTGGGAAACACAGCTGCTATTCCTCTAGATCCAAAACCACATTCATGCCGAGGGCCTGCCTCCCCCAGACTGCTCCCAGGCAAAGCCAAGCACAGCTGATGGGCTCTTCTCTTGGTAGCTTTGGCTGGGAACTCTCCATCAGCCTAGCCAATGCCTTTTTAGAGCTGTGCTGGGTCTCAGATTGTTCCTATCCAATCCTCCTTCCTCCTCTCTCTCCTTTCCCACAGTCACATTACCTACTCCTGCTCTCTCCTCTTTGTCCTTCACAAAGTATCCCCTGGTGAATCTCTTGCACCCCAAATCCCAACTTGGCTTTCACTCCTAACATACTCTTGGGGATGATCAGGAGTCAGCCAGCACAGTACCTACCATAGCTGGACATACACCCTCCCCCAGTTCAGTTCAGCTCAGTCGCTCAGTCATGTCCGACTCTTTGTGACCCCATGAATCAGAGCACGCCAGGCCTCCTTGTCTGTCACCAATACCCAGAGTTCACTCAGATTCACGTCCATCGAGTCAGTGATGCCATCCAGCCATCTCATCCTCAGTCATCCCCTTCTCCTCCTGCCCCCAATCCCTCCCAGCATCAAAGTCTTTTCCAATGAGTCAACTCTTCGCATGAGATGGCCAAAGTACTGGAGTTTCAGCTTTAGCATCATTCCTTCCAAAGAAATCCCAGGGCTGATCTCCTTCAGAATGGACTGGTTGGATCTCCTTGCAGTCCAAGGGACTCTCAAGAGGCTTCTCTAACACCACACTTCAAAAGCATTAATTCTTCAGTGCTCAGCCTTCTTCACAGTCCAACTCTCACATCCATACATGACCACTGGAAAAACCATAGCCTTGACTAGATGGACCTTTGTTGGCAAAGTAATGTCTCTGCTTTTCAATATGCTATCTAGGTTGGTCATAGCTTTCCTTCCAAGGAGTAAGCGTCTTTTAATTTCATGGCTGCAGTCACCATCTGCAGTGATTTTGGAGCCGCCAAAAATAAAGTCTGACACTGTTTCCACTGTTTCCCCATCTATTTCTCATGAAGTGATGGGACCGGATGCCATGATCTTCGTTTTCTGAATGTTGAGCTTTAAGCCAACTTTTTCACTCTCTTCTCTCACTTTCATCAAGAGGCTCTTTAGTTCTTCACTTTCTGCCATAAGGTTGGTGTCATCTGCATATCTGAGGTGATTGATATTTGTCCCGGCATCTTGATTCCAGCTTGTGTTTCCTCCAGTCCAGAGTTTCTCATGATGTACTCTGCATAGAAGTTAAATAAGCAGGGTGACAATATACAGCCTTGACGTACTCCTTTTCCTATTTGGAACCAGTCTGCTGTTCCATGTCCAGTTCTAACTGTTGCTTCCTGACCTGCATACAGATTTCTCAAGAGGCAGGTCAGGTGGTCTGGTATTCCCATCTCTTTCAGAATTTTCCACAGTTTATTGTGATCCACACAGTCAAAGGCTTTGGCATAGTCAAGAAAGCAGAAGTATATGTTTTTCTGGAACTCTCTTGCTTTCTTCATGATCCAGCAGATGTTGGCAATTTGATCACTGGTTCCTCTGCCTTTTCTAAAACCAGCTTGAACATCAGGAAGTTCACGGTTCACGTATTGCTGAAGCCTGGCTTGGAGAATTTTGAGCATTACTTTACTAGCATGTGAGATGAGTGCAATTGTGCAGTAGTTTGAGCATTCTTTGGCATAGCCTTTCTTTGGGATTGGAATGAAAACTGGCATTTTCCAGTGCTGTGGCCACTGCTGAGTTTTCCAAATTTGCTGGCATATTGAATGCAGCACTTTCACAGCATCATCTTTCAGGATTTGAAATAGCTCAACTGGAATGCCATCACCACCACTAGCTTTGTTCATAGTGATGCTTTCTAAGGTCCACTTGACTTCACATTCCAGGATGTCTGGCTCTAGATGAGTGATCACACCATCGTGATTATCCAGGTCATGAAGATCTTTTTTGTACAGTTCTTCTGTGTATTGTTGCCACCTCTTCTTAATATCTTCTGCTTCTGTTAGGTCCATACCATTTCTGTCCTTTTTCAAGGCCATCTTTGCATGAAATGTTCCCTTGGTATCTCTAATTTTCTTGAAAAGATCTCTAGTCTTTCCCATTCTATTGTTTTCCTCTATTTCTTTGCATTGATCGCTGAAGAAGGCTTTCTTATCTCTTCTTGCCATTCTTTGGAACTCTGCATTCAGATGCTTATATCCTTCCTTTTCTCCTTTGCTTTTCACTTCTCTTCTTTTCACAGCTATTTCTAAGGCATCCCCAGACAGCCATTTTGCTTTTTTGCATTTCTTTTCCGTGGGGATGGTCTTGATCCCTGTCTCCTGTACTATGTCACGAACCTCATTCCATAGTTCATCAGGCAATCTATCTATCAGATCTAGGCCCTTAAATCTATTTCTCACTTCCACTGTATAATCATAAGGGATTTTATTTAGGTCATACCTGAATGGTCTAGTGGTTTTCCCTACTTTCTTCAATTTGAGTCTGAATTTGGTAATAAGGAGTTCATGATCTGAGCTACAGTCAGCTCCTGGTCTTGTTTTTGTTGACTGTATAGAGCTTCTCCATCTTTGGCTGCAAAGAATATAATCAATCTGATTTCAGTGTTGACCATCTGGTGATGTCCATGTGTAGAGTCTTCTCTTGTGTTGTTGGAAGAGGGTGTTTGCTATGACCAGTGCATTTTCTTGGCAAAAGTCTACTAGTCTTTGCCCTGCTTCATTCCGCATTCCAAGGCCAAATTTGCCTGTTACTCCAGGTATTTCTTTACTTCCTACCTTTGCATTCCAGTGCCCTATAATGAAAAGGTCATCTTTTTTAGGTGTTAGTTCTAAAAGGTCTTATAGGTCTTCATAAAACTGTTCAACTTCAGCTTCTTCAGTGTTACTGGTTGGGGCATAGACTTAGATTACTGTGATATTGAATGGTTTGCCTTGGAAACGAACAGAGATCATTCTGTCATTTTTGAGACTGCACCCAAGTACTGCATTTTGGACTCTTTTGTTGACCATGATGGCTACTCCATTTCTTCTGAGGGATTCCTGCCTGCAGTAGTATATATAATGGTCATCTGAGGTAAATTCACCCATTCCAGTCCATTTTAGTTCACTGATTCCTAGAATGTCAACATTCACTCTTGCCATCTCTTGTTTGACCACTTCCAATTTGCTTGATTCATGGATCTGACATTACAGGTTCCTATGCAATATTGCTCTTTACAGCATCAGATCTTGCTTCTATCACCAGTCACATCCACAACTGGGTATTGTTTTTGCTTTGGCTCCATCCCTTCATTCTTCCTGGAGTTATTTCTCCACTGATCTCCAGTAGCATATTGGGCACCTACTAACCTGGGGAGTTCCTCTTTCAGTATCCTATCATTTTGCCTTTTCATACTGTTCATGAGGTTCTCAAGGCAAGAATACTGAAGTGGTTTGCCATTCCCTTCTCCAGTGGACCACATTCTGTCAGACCTGTCCACCATGACCCGCCCATCTTGGGTTGCCCCACGGGCATGGCTTAGTTTCATTGAGTTAGACAATTCTTTTCATATATATATATATACACACACACACACACACACACAAGAAATGCATAACGTTTTTCAGAGCAAATGCCAGAAGTGACTGCAGATAAAATGGCAGAGGCTGGAGAATTTAGAGTGTCTGTGTTAGCTGCTACTTTCATTGTGAAAAATGCCGGGTCTGGCGACCACAAGCCCTATCTGCCCCGTCAGAGTCACAGAGAAGCCACTGCGCCTGCCCAGAAACTAAGAAAGCACATGGTGAGAGCATCACTGAGCAAGAAGAGCACTGTGGACAGTTAACTGAGGCCCACAAGGAGTGCATGAGAGCCCTGGGACTTAAGATATCAAATGCTGGGACTTCCTTGGTGGTCCAGTGGTTCAGAATTCGCCTTCCAATGCAGAGGACATGAGTTCAATCCCTCATCAGGGAACTCAGATCCCACATGCCGCATGACAACTAAGCCTTCGAGGCACAACTAAAGAGCCCACCTGTCCTAGAGTCCACAACAGAGAGCCTGTACACAGCAATGAAAGATCCTGTGTGCCACAGTTGAGACTCAATACAGCCAAGTAAATAAATATTTCTTTTAAAAAAAGATATGAAATGGAGGTCTGCTCTGGAAATGAATAATTCCTGAAAAATGAAGAAGTTTCAATATGTGGGGGTTCTTTGATCAACAATGATAAATGAAAAAGTATTTATATTTTTTTTTAAAAAAGGAAAATATACTTGGTCCAAAAAAAAAAAGAAAGAAATGCATATATATTGTCACCAAAAGACATGCACAATAATGTTCACTGCAGCTCTATTCATAATAGCTCAAAACTGGAAACTACCCAAATGCTTATCAACAGTCAGATGGGTAAATAAATCATGGTATATTCACATAATATGACCTTATACAGCAAGAAGAATGGATAATCTACAATTACTCACAACACGGATGGATCTCACAAACAGAAGATTGAGTAAAGGAAGCCAAGGCAAAAGAGTGCAAACCATGAGATTCCATTTATATAAAGTACAAAACCAAGCAAAACGAATGCACAGTATTAGAATTCTGGACACTGCCTGCCTTTGGGGGCTGGGTCGGGTGAAGACTAAGAGAGTAACAGGGATTTCTGGGGTGCTGGGGAATGTTTTGTTTCTTGACCTGGATAGTAGTTAAGTGGTTTGATTAATTTTTTTTTTTTTTTTTGAGAATTCCCCACTTACAGTATGTGTGTTTTTCTCTATGCACATTATACTGCATTTTAAAAATATTAATGAAAAATAGAAGATAGGGCCAGTGTTATTTGAATAACACTCACCAGAAAGACAAAATCACAAGCCTCCTGATAACCTCTAACCCTGTTCCCTGTTCCTGTCAGTTATCCTCCATTCTTAGGGTCACTTCCAGACTCAGAAATGTTCCTTTCTCTTATTCCTGATGGCCAGTCTGCCACCAAGTCCTGCTGCTCATTTCTTCACAACGTCTGTCGACTTTGACCTGGTTTTTCGTGTGTTCCTGCTGTCACTGCTCCATCGGATGCCAAGGCTCAGCAGAAGTTAGCTTCTGACTAGTCTCCCAGCCAGGGCAGGGACTAGGTGAGGCCAGCAAAGCACCCAGGGGCAATATGTAAGGAGGCATCATTCTCAGGGTGCTGCAAGCATGCAGTTGACAGCAGAAAGTGATGTTTCTTTAAATTCTCCACCCAGGCACCTGGCTCACCTCCCACTAGTCCCTGCCCTGTCATGCTGGATTAATCTTATTTTCATGTCTCACCCCTGTCCAAAGATTTGCCATTGTTGCATCCTCACACTAAATTAAGGATGATCCTGGGCAGGTCATACTATCTCCCTTAGCCTCAGTTTCTTTATACATACAGTGAGGAGCGTGGATCTAAAGACAGAAAATAGATTTCCTTATTGAGTACCAAATCAAATTGCTGTAACAGCCATCTGGAGCATTTGATTCAGAAAATTTCTGAAGACAAGTACAGATTCACTGAAGAGAGGTGCTGTGATTAAGTCCTGATATTTGGCATAAGTGAGAAAGAGTACAGTCTTGAGAGGAACTCCTCCCGTGGTCCAGAGGTTAAGAATTCTGCTTCCAATGCAGGGGATGTGGGTTCGATCCCTGGTCGGGGAACTAAGATCCCACATGCCACAGGACAACTAAGCCTACACGTCACAACTAGAGAGTTTGTGCATCACAACTGCTGAGCCTGCACTCTAGAGCCCATGCTCTGCAACAAGAGAAGCCCACGGGTCGCAAGAAAGACCCAGTGAGCCAAAAACAACCAAAAGAAAGACTATACAGCTGTGATACACATATCGGGCGCTTGCCTTAAGTAACTAAGAACAAAGGTTTTATCCTGGCATTTTAGACCCTCCATGATCTAGTCTTGCCAGACAATGGTCTTATTTCCTAGAAAATCAAGTCTAAAATGTTCAGCCTAGTTTCCAAATACAATCGGGAGAAGCGCCCGGGGCAGCTGCACTGTGCTGAGTGGCACACGGTCACCTGTGGTTGTCACTTCACTCTCAGGCCCACTTGGGCAGAGCTCCCATTGGTCAATCCTTGGGCTTCCACTGGGCTCATCTCCATTTCCAGAACCTAATTCCAAAATATTGTTCTGAACTCCCTCCAGAGAGCTGATTTATGCCCTGGTTAAGGGAAAATGAACCCAAAATATTGTGCCCATTTGTTTGAGCCATGGATGGTTAAACAGGGTCATCTCTCACCTGCTGGCCAGCCTGGTCCTCTCAGCTCCTCCGGTAGCTGGATTTGATAGCTCGGCCCAGAAGGTAAAGGCCAGCCTACAAGCCCAGAGAAATGTCAACCCAGGGCCTCTTGAAGGTGCTCCCCCCTGCCCAGGACTTGCTGACTTGCTTACGGAGCTTTCTGAATTCAGAGTGCATGTGCGCACACACACACACAAGCCCAAAGCGCGTGACTCACTGAATGGGGAAATCTCCGTAGTCCTAATTTTCTTTCTTTTTTTCCCCTCTTTCCACTCAAAATGGAGATGGCTAGGCTCTGCCTGGTCTGGCACACCCAGCACTCTCTGGTCAGAGAGAACCCAGCTCCCTCCAAACCCTTATCTCTCCTGAGTGGACACCTACACACAGCTACCCAGAAGGCAGATATACATATAGACATGTAATTCAGAGAGATCTGTGCTCTGCTTAGGCCATATACCAGGAAAATGCAAAACAGAAGTGGTTGATTCTCCACAGTGAAATCTGGATGGCTTCTCAGAGGAGGTGACTGAGGTGGGTCTTACAGGATAAGCAATAGCTGGCCTGGAAGGGCAGAAAGGGAAGGGAAAGCTTGTGCCAAAGATGTAAGTAGGAATGAAGCCAACATGTTACCCAGCACCTACTGGAGCTCAAAACCCCAGGACAGGGATCTCCAGTCCAGGACCTCATTTCACCTGCTTAGGCATGAAGGGCAGAAATCTTTGCTCTGCCTTCACCAATCAGGAAGAGTTTCCAATTGTTCTAGGAGCTCCCTAGGGTCCACTGTCAGACCCTCTCAGGGACATTCCTAACATCCCTGTTCAGGGCAGACCCATGCAGTACAGCACGGTGGGTGAAAGAGTAGGGATATAAGATTTCTAGAGGTTGGAGGCCCCAGAGGAGAATGAGCATCTCTGCATCCCTTTCCCCTGGCCATGCCCAGCAAGTGGTCCTGTCCTCTTTGCTTCCTGCTGAGCTCATCACTGTCCATCCATTTCACGGGCCATTCCTGTCCGCTCCTTGGTTGACACCAGGGGGTGGGACATGTGATGGAGGAAACAATGGGAAGGAGAGTGATCCCCTCCTGAGGCCATGCGACTGGTGGGTAGGGGCCCATGGCCCTCCCAATGAGGGAAGTGAATAACCTGATTCTCAGGAAGAGACTCCAGTGGAGTCAGCTAGAACGAGGAGAACTTGGAAACTGTGCGGAAACAATGTCTGAGCAGAGAGGGCAAGAGGGACAGCAGGGAGGGATGAGGGAAGGGGAGAGGCAGAAAACTCCTTTACCACCATCCAAGGGTTCTAGCTACTGGCTCCCCACCCCCAGCACACAACTACTGGCACCTCTCAAAGCCCTCCTCCTCCACGGAGCCTTCCCAGAGTACCCCAGCCAGAAGTGCCAGAAGCACAGCCAAGGTTGAGGACCACTCCCTCCAGACAGGTATCTTAGGAAGCAGGACCCTGCAGTGGAATTAACAAGGGCTCAGGAGGCTCAATCTGGGTTTCATTTTCAGTTTCACATCAACTAGATGGGTGACCTTGGGCAGCGTACTCATCCTGAACAAAGACGACCTTCACATCTGCCAGATAGCAAGTGACCATGAAACGTCTTTCTCTCAATATTAAGAGGATTACATAAGATATTTGTAAGGCCCCAGAACTCAGTAGATGCTTGATACTTGATACATGTATTTCTCTTGTAATAGGCTTCATTTTCAAGCACACACCTCACCTTTTCATCTAAACTGCAAGCTCCAGGAGGGCAGTTTTATAAAACACACATACACAGAGCACACACACACAGTGCCAACACAATGCCTGGCACATGGACGGCTCAATATATGCCTTTCAGAAATAACAACTTCCAGAGCAAGAAGGAGGGAAAGGAAGCAAGGAGGCAGAACCTTGAGAAGAGAGCTTTGCTCCCCCCCAAGGCTGGGCGAGGCTGAGTCCCATCCTTCTCATCTAGTTGTAAAGCGCCTGTGTTCATTATTTTAACAGTTATTCGTGGTCAAACGATTTGGTGTTAATGTGGATCTAATGTATAAATCCATACGGGTCCCACAGTCATTTAGCATTAATTAAACGAGGCCATTATAAGGCTGGGATTCCGCTGGGTTTATTGCTCTTAGCAATTAATGGCAGGAACCACTTGGCCACTCTGCTTTCGGTCTGGTCCCTTTTACCTCCAGAGTCACAGCTGCCCTGGGATGGAGAGCAGCGCCCTGGCTGGGGTGCAGAAAGATGACTGACAAGTGGGGAGTTCCCTAGAGGCCCAGCCTTGCCCTGGAGAAGCTGACATTTCATTAAGAAGAAATGAGGGCTGCATTGGCACAGCACTGGTTTGGGAGCCTGCTCTAACGCTGCTGACTGGCTGTGCAACCTTGTACAAGAAACTTCCCCTCTCTGTTCTGCATCAGTTAATTCAGGAGGCTGGACAAGCCAAGCTCATTCCCTCTGCCTGGAACATGTCTCCTTCTGCTTTTCCCTGGCTGCTTCATTCCATCATCCAGGTCTCAGCTCACATATCTGCTTATCCAAGAAGCCTCCCGACCACCTATTCCCAGCCACCTCACTCATCTCTAGCATGTTTTCTCTGTTTTATTTTCTTCATGGGACCTGTACATGAGTGCTCAATTGCTTCAGTCATGTCCAATCCTTTGTGATCCCACAGACTGTAGCCCACCAAGCTCCTCTGTTCATGGGGATTCTCCAGGCAAGAATATTGGAGTGGGTATCTTCCTGACCCAGGAATCAAACCTGTATCTCTTGCCTCTCCTGCAGTGACGGTGGGGGTTGGGGGGTGGTTCTTTACCTCTAGTGCCACCTGGGAAGCTCCCATAGGACCTATAACTATCTAAATTACCTCAGGGGACTTCCCTGGTGGTCCAGTGGCTAAGGTGCCTCTCTCCAAGTGCAGGCTCCAGGTTCGAGCCCTGGTAAGGGAACTAAATCCCACACGCCATAACTAAAGGGTTCACATGCCACCGCGAAAGCTCTCATGCCGCAATGAAGACTGAAATCCTGCGCGCTGCAACTCAGATCTGATGCCGCCAAATAAAGATAAATATTTTTTTTAAGTGTCTCACCATTTGTATTCATTTGTTTGCTTGTATATTATGTCTGGGTCCTCCCACTATAAGCTCCACAAACCAAGGACTCCACTGGTCTTATTTATCACTCTAACACCAATTTCCCGAATGGTACCTACTCTGTACACAGCACGTGTGTCTGGTACACGGCAGGAGCTCAGAAAATAATTTCTCCATTGAATGAATCATTAGGTGACCACTCGGCGCCCTCCGAGATGGACACTCAATGGCTCTTGACATCTGGGCCCAGGAAGCAAGGGCAGACTGGGGGCAAATAGAGATGGGTTAGTCAAGAAGGCTGGTGGAGGAAGGGTGGTTGGGATAATTCCTAAGGGGCTGAGCAAAGCCAGCCCGGAGAGGAGGAAAAGACGGGTGTTGCCTTCAGCAGAAGTCAGACAGGATCCACGATGGTGAAGAGAGCCGAGTCTCAGCAACTGCTACCCCTATGGGCTTCCAGCCAAGACCATTTGGTGAAACCATATTCATAATCACAATAGAGGAATCCTCTGTGGACTGGGACAGTTTCTCTTCAAGGCACCAACCACCACACGTATCACTTCACATTACTCTCCTGCTATCCTCTTATTTTCTGTTGCTTACAACACTTACAAAATTAAAAACATTAGTTTTCGATTCGTATGTCCTAAGTCACTTCAGTCATGTCCGACTATCTGTGACCCCATGGACTGTAGCCCACCAGGCTCCCCTGTCCATGGGATTTTCCAGGCAAGAATACTAGTGTGGGTTGCCATGCCCTCCTCCAGGGGATCTTCCTGACCCAGGGATTGAACCAGCGTCTCCTGTGCCTCCTGCACTGCGGGTGGGTCCTTTACCACTAGTGCCACCTGGGAAGCACTTTCCAATTTCCAGAAGACCCTTTCCTACAAAAGAATCCAGTACGTTTCCCATTTTGCAGAGGAGAAGACTTAGGGAGATAAAGTAACTTGTCCAAAGTCGCTCAAGGAATAATAGGTAGCCTGAAAAACTCAAACTCAAAACTCAAAAATTGTGTACAACCCAACAGCCTGTTTTCCAGATGTGGAAACTGAGGCAGAGAGTACCTGGTGAGATTATGACCACCCTCACATACACCCAGGGAGGCTAAGCTATTTGGAGGGTCAGGTGAGGCCTGATGAGGACAGGGGGAAGGGAACAATCTTCTTTCAAACTGTAGCATGGAGATGGAGATTAGCCCAAATGAAATATTTCATTATTCTAGTTCAGGGAGAGAGCATCAGAGAATCATGGTCTTACAGATTCCAAGAATTTTTAAGCTGAAAAGGATGATGGAGATGTCTCTTATCTCTTTATACTAAGATCAGATATAGGGCTCAGTTCCCTGTTCTAAGCTCTTTGACTTATCATTTCTGAAATGAAAAACGTGACATCATGCACGACGTGGGCCGGTGAATATCTGATGCAGGGTCGAGTACTGAAGGGAGACGAGCGAGGCAGATCAGGGCTAACAAGTCAAACAGCCGCCTCCTCTCAGTTTCAGTGTTAGGATCCGATAGGGAGTGGTGGGGACTGTGGTGGAGAATATAAACCTGTCTGAGGTGGGTATTCCAGTAGCCAATCATTGCTATATAGGCATGCAGGCTCAGTGTTACCAATTCTTTTTTCTTTTTTTAAGAAATGCCAGAAATAAAGATCTTTACAAGAAAGATTTTACACGCAACATAGCCCAAAATTAAAAAAAAAAAAAAAGAGTCTAGAATTTTAAATGTTGGCATGTAAATGTAAAGCACTGTGTGGGCCAGACAAAATATGTCTAACAGCAAGTTCCATCCACTGACAATTGTAGTTAAGGGGATAAATCAACCCTGTTCAGACCCTTCATTGTACAGAGGGGACAACTCCAAGACTTAAACCATGGTCCTGAGATCACAAGCAATTAGGGGCAAAGCTTAGACCCTATGCCTCCAGATTTCTAATCCAGTTCTTAAACTGTGGACTCAGGGAGCAGACATCTGAGAATCCAGTGGGTTTGGAGACACATGACTATGTGGTTTGACGTCCTGAATTCACACATTTCCATCTAGCCCAGTTCCTGGTCCAGAAGTCAGGTCCAATCTCCCACCTGACCTGGAAGGCCTTGTCCACAGAAGATGGGCAAAGGTTGGAGGCAGCACCTCCCGCTCTTCTTCCACCCTATATCCCGGGAAGCACCCCACCCTCTTCACAATGCCCCAGCCTCAGGCCACTTAGGACGGAGCACTGTGGCGCAAGCCAGCTGTCACTTAGGCACTTACAGGCAGAACCGTGGAAAAACCAAACCACTGTTATTACACTTAATAGCCAGTTTCCACATCATCGACTCACTGGAGTCTGAGAGGCGCTGTTAGGGTGTCAGCTCCCTCAGCCTCACAAGTCAGCACTAGTCGGGGACACAGGCGGGCTGGGCACCAGCCTCTAGGAGTTATTCTGTCCCCTCCTTGCCGATGCACACAGAGGACACTCACCCAAGGGCAGCTTGAGTCTCTGTCCTGCCCTTTCCCTCCACCCACAGTGCTCAGAAGCTTAACAGCTATACCAACAGCAACCAGGGTTTGGAGCAAGGCCAGAACCCCAGAAAAGGGGCCTCTGGGTCCTGACCAGGATCTGAACAGGAAGGAGTAAGGTTTGGCACACGGGGTCCCAGGGTCCAGAGGAAGAGTGTCCAAGACTGGGACTCCTGGGGTGGGATCATGACTCTGCTGTGTGGCCTTGAGTAAGTTACTTCATCTTTCTGAGCTCCCGTTGCCCCATTTGTATAAGGTGGTGCCTCAAAGCTTTCTTATAAGGGATCACTGAAATGTATGCATAGTGACCAGGATGATGTCCATACTCAGTAAATGGCAGGTGGCTTTGATGGTAAAGAATCTGCCTCCAGTGCAGAAGACCCAGGTTTGATCCCTGGGTTGGGAAGATCCCCTGGAGAAGGGAATGGCAACCCACTCCAGTATTCTTGCCTGGAAAATTCCATGGACAGAGAAGCCTGGAGGACCAAAGTCCATGGGGTCGCATAGAGTCGGATACGACTGAGCAACTTTCACTACTATTGCCAAACTATGATTGAGCAGAAAGATGTAGAGTTTGGCTGTCCTGAACCAGGGGGAAAAGGACAAGCACAAGGATTAACTAGAAATAAGACCACTAAGAAATGTTTCTAAAAAATTTATGTTTCTGAATTTCTAATATACTGAGGAGAGGACATCTTTTAGAGCTGCGATTAAAACAGCTAGCAATAATAAAACCTAACATTCTTCTCACTGCCTCCTTTCAGAGAGGAGAGAATTCCGAGACGTTAATTTACTTACCTAAGGTAATCCAGCAAGCAAGGCCAGAACTGGGCTTGGAGGCCAGGCAGTGAGAATGGAACTGAGATTTTAGCCACCCTTGCCCACCCTCCTCCCCTCTCCCCTCCCAGTCCTGGTATCAACAGGGAAGACCTGCTGGGATGTGGGGTTGGCAGAGGGAGAGGATGGCAGGTGGGCCAGGCTACAGTTATCCAGGGACTTGAGGTCCTAACTTCAGACTGTTCTGCACTGAAACAGTAAACAACCCTGGAGGTTTAGGGAACAATTCTGGGATAGAGGCCAGGGCAGAGGCCTCCAGAATGCAATGATCCTCCTGTCACTCTGGGTCAAGGCCACATGAGCCACACCTTCCATGAGGCCCAGCCAAAGCAGTAGTCCCCACTGGGAGCCCTGGAGGACAAAGGACCAGGCGCCTTCCCAGACCCTGGCACACACACACGCCCTGCTGGATGGGGCCCCTCCAGTGGCCCGACTGTAGTGCGGGCCTGAGGCAGTGTAGTGCTGCCATCTTTTGGCCACACGCTGCACTGCAGCGCTGCGTGCCCTATGGGGTGAACTCAGCCAGAGCCTTAGCCCCCAAGGGCACAGGCCACCAGCCTGTCTTGCAGGATCCGCGTCTGGAGGAGGGTCCTCCTCTGTGAGCCCTGGTAGGATGGCTTCTCAGCCTCAGCCATGGCCCAAGACTCCAAACCAGCCCAGGCAGCCACAACGGGGCCCTCTGCCCTAGGAGAGGGTCCGGGTACCCAGGCCCCAAGGGGCCCAGGGCACCCTGAGGTTGCCTGTGCCTGACCCGATGCCTGGACTTGTGCTGGGAAAGGCTGAGAGGGAGAGAGATCACCTCCAGAGACCTGGGGCAGAGGAGGTTCATGCCAGCATCTCTGAAGTGCCCAGAGAGCCAGGTGCCCTCACCTCTAACGGTGAGAAGGGATGGCGGTTAATTAATGAGTATGTTTTTGTTAGTTTGTTTGCCTATTTATTTGTTGGGCTGTGTTTATTTCTTTTTCTTCTTTATGCTTAACTGGAATTTTACATTTTTCTACAATGCCCAAGTAAACCTCAAGAAATAATGTGATATGTGTATAAACTTGTATGTTAGTCACTCAGTGGTGTCTGACTCTTTGCGACCCCATGAACTGTAGACTGCCAGGTTCCTCTGTCCATGGGATTTCCCAGGCAAGATTAGTATTCTTGGCCTGGTTAGCCATTTCATTCTCCAGGGGATCTTCCCAACCCAGGGACTGAACCCTGATCTCCTGCATTGCAGGTGGATTCTTTACCATCGGAGCCACCAGGGAAGCCCGTTTATAAACTTACCTGAAAGTAAATTGGCTTTTAAGTAAGGACACAATAATTCTAAAGCAAAAAGCAACCTTTTTCCAAACCCCTTTCTTTCACAGATAAGAAAAATGAGCTCAGAAATGGTGACTTGCCCGAGGTCACACCAACAGTCAGTGGAGAGTCAGAATTGGAACTTCTTTCTCAGGACAGGCTCATTCCTCTTTGAGAGTGGACTGTGGCTTGCAAGACCACTCCAGTCATGGTGTGATCCCCTATTAGTCTCACAGCACCCATTTTTCTGTTTACTGTCTGTTCCTTTCATGTAAGCTTTGTGAGGACAGAGACCTCACTTGCATTGCTCACTAAGGTATTCCCAGCGTCCATTTTGAGTCAGTGAATGGAGTTAATCAGGGAAGGCTTCCAGGAAGAGGTTAGTTATACACCCATTTTTGCAAAGGCAATGGTAGGAGATCAACAGAGATGATGCGAAGCATCCCAGGAGGTGGAGGATGGCTAGAGCTGGCACCCAGTAACTGTGTGCTCCCAAGTTCTCAAGGGGGAGGAGGAAACGAGAATGGCACGGACTGTCCTCCCACACACACAGGTAGACAAGGGATGTTTCTGCTCATTCTGGGAATCTGGGACAGAAGTTGGAAAGATCTCCTCTCTGGAACCAGGAAGGACTCACTAAGAACTGAAGCTCAGGGCAGCCTAGCTCGGGGCCTGACGGGGCCTGGCTGAGCCTGGTTGACGGCACTGGATGGGGTCTGACCAGGTCTGAGCAGCTGGGCCTGGCTGAGCTGGCAGCTTCTTCCTTGCTCTTGTGCTCAGGAGCACCTAGCACCATCATCTCAGTCTCATCTCCCAGGGCTTTAGCTTATAGCAGGGGTCTCCAACCTCCGGCATATAACGCCTGATGGTCTGAGGTGGGGTTGATGTAACAATAATAAAAATAAAGGGCACAATAAATGTAATGCACTTGAATCATCCTGAAACTATCCCCCCACCCCACCCTACCCCTCGGTCCATGGGAAAACTGTTGGCCACAAAACCAGCCCCTGGTGCCAAAAAGCTTGGGGACCACTGGTTCAGAGACACATAGGAGAGACCAGAAATGCTGAAGCTAAGGGGAAAACAGGAAGGGGTCCAAATTTATGCAAGGTCTTGTTTTTAGGGCCCTTTATAATATCACTATTAGTTTAGGAACATAGCTGCATTAAGATGTAACGATCATGTTGAAATATAGAAGCCATTTACTGTGTTTTAGTACGGATATGAAAGTCTGAGAGAAAAATGGAAAATTTTCAACAGAAGGAAATGGACATTTCCTAAAGGAGAAAAAATGATTCCCTTAATTCTTCTGGAAAAGTCCCTCGGCGGGTTCTTTTTTGGAAGAAAGAAGCTTTACTCTCCCTCTAGAATGTCCCATGACACCTATCAACAAGGAGGCGGAGGGGCCATGCAAGTCCCCGCTCAGGAGACACAGGTAGTAGGCACTGCCGTGCACCCGGGCTCTGACCAGGCTCGTCCCGTGCACTCCTTGCCGTGACAAAAGGGACGCGTGCCGAACTACAGGGAAGGCGGGCCGGCCTCGCCGTCGCCTGGGTGGAGGTGAGTGCACCAGCCGCTGGGGGTTCCTGCCCACGCCCCTCCCCTACTCGCCTCGGGCAACTCTGGCTTCCACTCTACATATCCTCCCGCAAAACCCTGTAACACCAAAATCTGAAGAGATGGGGTGCTGGTAAGGGCCCCTCCGGGGGGTGGGACCAGGGGTAACTCTCTTTCTGTTTCTGATTCAAAACCGGAACTCTGAGGACGGTAGAAAGGCCCAATGATAAGGGACTCAAAGAAACCCAGAGATGGAAAGTGAGAGACAGGGAGAAAAGGAAAGATGGAGAGGGAAAAAAAAGAAGTAGGGAAAAAAGGAGAGAGAGGATGAGACAGAAACAGGAGAGAAGCTTACAAAGCAGGAGCGACAAGGAAGCTTCTTGCGTGGTGTGGGGGGTGGGGGTGGTGGACGGGCTGCGGCAAGAGAGGCCGGAGAAGGAGACAAAGGGATGAGCCAGCAGCGAAAGGAAAGGACCAGGGAGGAGGAAGCCCGCACCATCTCTCCAGGAGGCCCCAGCCCCTCTTCCACCCTCCCCGCAGGCACAGTAAGAAACGGGAGGCGGGAAGAGGAAACCCAGCCGGGCAAACTCGCTGGGTAACCTTGGAGACGAGAGCCGGGGAGCCAGGCGCAGGGTGGGGCGCCGCAACAGGAGGGAGGCAGGAAGACCCGCAACAGGTCCGGGCCGCCGCGGAGGGGTGGGGCGGGGCGCAGAGGCTGGGGAGGGGCCCTGGATGAGCTGGGGGAGGGGGAGCAGAAGCTCCCGCAACAGCCCACAGAGACCTGAGGAGCGGAACAAAGAGAGATTTTGCTGAGAACCAATTTAGGGAAGAAAGCGCAAGGAGTTTTGGGAGCTGCGGTAATAGGAATGGAGGAAACACGGTGGAGATGAGGCCAGAAGAAGCCAGAGCAGATGGCTGCTGAGCTGGAGCCAGGAGGGGCCAGGGCCCTGGGGCTGGGCAAGAGGGGCGCAGGCAAAAACACTCACTGCCAGCTGGCCGGGAAGGGCTCCGATTTCTGACCGTTTCCGTGAGACTGGGGGCATCCTTACACATCCACCCCCAGCTGGGGACGCAGGCTCTCCGCATCCCAGCGGGTTGGCTGGGGGACCATTCCACTCACCGTGTCCTAAATTCTTGCTGAGTTCCTACTATATGCCAGGTGTGAGCCGGGCACTCTGGGGACACCGGGACCGTTAGACAAACACATGCCCTCAAACACTCTCATTGGCTAACAGACAGGGGCGGGTACTGACAGCTGGGGGCACATCCCAGAAAGCCTCCCCTGGATGTGCTTGAGCCTGGCTTCAGAGGCTGGAAGGGCCTAGATAGAGAAGAACCGCTTGTCAGCTGGAGGGCCGCAGGAGGCAGGAAAGAAAAGCCTGCTCTGAATCCACAGCTGCTGGCGAGCTGTGTGTTCTTGGGCAAGTTACCCAACTTTTCTGAACCTCTTTCTCCACCTTGCAGAATTAAGAATTATCGATAACATCTGTATAGTGCCTGACCCACAGATGCTCAATAAATGTCAGCCGTTACTGTTATAAAGAATAAATAGGAAACGTAGCGCCAGATTAAAAGGAAGTGGCCAGAGGTGGGCTGGAAAGGCAGGTTTAAGCTATAGCAAGGAGGCCTTGAATGCCAAGAATGAGAAGGCTGGATTGACTAGAGGATGAGGTTGCAGACCCTCCCAGCACTCAGAAGCCACTGGCAGCAACAATGGGGTGGAAATTCTCCCCCCAAAGGCGGTTTGGTGGAGCCCTGGTTGGAATCTGATAAAAACTAGGTAGTTGTCACCCAGTTTTTATCAGATAAGGGTGGGATGGGAGGGTGGGGGTGAGAGGGACTTCAAGAAGGGATATGTGTACACACAGCTGATTCACTTTGTTGTACAACAGAAACTATCACAACCCTGTAAAGCAATTATATTCCAATAAAAATAGTAAAAAATAATTAATTTTCAAAAACTGGGTGGTTTATCTTTACCAACAAAAAAAGCAGTTGAGAGTGTGGTGATTTTAAAATAGGTTCACAATCTTTTATAACTCTCCTCCCTTCTAAAACTAAAGTCCCCTCCACTCATATGGGGCCAGACTTAGTGACTTGCTTCTAACAACAAAAATGTGGCTGAAGTGACAGTGTGACTTCTGATACTAGGCCACAAAAGACACTGCAGCTTCCTCTTGGCTCCCCCTTGGGTCACTCACTCGGGCAGCAGCCACGCTGTGAAGACCCTCAAGCAGTCAAATGGAGAGGTCCACAGAGCAGGGAATTGAGGTGTGTGAGCAGGTCTTGGAGGTGGCTCCTCTGCCCACAGTCAGTCCTTCAGATGATGCAGCCCGCCTTGTGTGCCAATCTTGGTTTCAGCTGAGAAACACTGGAGAGACCAGGAACCCAAACCACCCAGCTAAGCCTCTCCGGAGCTCCTGACTCACAGAAAGTGAGAAATAACAAACCTGTATTGTAAACTCCTGCATTATATGCTAATGTGTTACAAAGCAATGGGGCTTACAGATACAGGGGCTTGTGGTTGGGTCTAGAGCCACACTCCCACAGTAGCCTCTGGGGACCTAGGTTATAAACCCGGGAAAAGCAGGTCTCCATCATCCCCTGACTCTTCCCACATTGACACAGCCATGTGGCTTCTCCAGGTTAGCAGGCGGACACGACTGAAGCAACTGAGCAGCAGCAGCAGCAGCAGCAGGCAGGTCAGAGGCAAATGGCATTTGCCTCAGCTGGCCTTACCTCAGTCCACCACTTACTACCTGGCTTATCTTGCATAAATGACCTTGAGTCTTTGCCTCCATTGCTCATCTGTAAAATAACGATAAGCCTGGTTTCTTCAGGTATTATTCTCATGGCATGGAAAAGAGTTTCACTGCATGAAAATCAAATGAGAAATAAATACACGATATCAAGTTCAAAGCTGAAGTCCTGGAACACCTATCCCTTAAAGACTGGAGAACAGGTCTGGCTGAAGCTCTCCCATTTTTTATTTACCTTCTGACTCCCAAGTTGCCCATTTCCTTTGAGACCTGAAATAATTTGCAGGAGGAGCTTAAAAGAAAAGGTTAAAAGTAAAAGGCAGGGGGACACTGATCCCTCCTGTCCCATAACAATTCTGAGTGGAGGGCTTGTTTACAGAGCAAACTTTGATCTTTGGCTTTGATCTCACTCATCTTGTCACAACCCTGGGTTACTCATCAGCTACCTTTGCTCTGCTAACCTCTCTAAGCCTCAGATTCCTTCTCTGCAAAATAGGGGTCATAACAGAATGAGGTCCACAGTGTTCTGTGAGAGTTAAATGGGATCACAGGGGACCAGGCCTGGTGGGCCCTCTTCAATGTGCAGGATGATTGAGACGATGATGACATTAGCTCCAGGGGGCACACATGTGCTGAGTCGCTTCAGTCACGTTGACTCTGTGTGACCCTATGGACTGTAGCCCACCAAACTCCTGTCCATGGGATTCTCCAGGCAAGAATACTGGAGTGGACTGCCATGCCCTTCTCCAGGGATCTTCCTGACACAAGGATCGAACCCGGGTCTCCTGCATTACAGGCGGTCTCCTGCCTTGCAGGTGGATTCTTTACCTACTGAGCCACCAGGGAAGTCCCGGCTATGATACCAAATCAGGTCATGTTCTTGTAGCACAGAATATAAACAGCTCAGATGGAGGTACATTCTTCTGAGGCCTTCTCCTCAGGTAATAATTGCAGGGAACCCCAAGAAATTCTGACATGGGGTAGACTCTATCCTCCTCCCTACACAGCTATGGCCCTCACTTTCCAGCCTTCATTTATCTCTGTACCCATGAGTACACCTCCCACCACAATGCCTGCACAGAGTAGGGTAAGAACATGTCAGATGGATGTGTGGGCAGGCAGATGAATACAAGGATGGGTGGATAAAAAAAATGAATGGATGGGTGGATGGATGGACGGGTGAATGGGCAAAAAAAAATGGATGATTAGATAATGGATAGATGAATTGGTGAATGGATGAATAAATGGATGGATGGATAAATGGATGGATGGGTGGGTGGATGAATAGACAGATATAAGGATGATTAGAGGATGTCCTTCACCCTAGGCCTCATGCCAGACATCATTCTAGTCCTTTCTTGGTGCTCAGTGTGGACAGAGAGAATTCCTCTCTTGCAGAAAAGAGACAGAGGAACATCAACCATCCCATAATTTGTTCTCAATCATAATTAAACACATCTCTGATGAGTTCATCAACCTCACCTAATTAGGCTGTCTTAGAGCCGTCTCTGCCTTAGGGTGTGCTGAGGGAGGCTGGGCATTTCTCCCCCAGAAGCGAGGGAGGAAGGACTCTAGTTAGATCTAGAAGCCTGTGCCCTTCACAGTTCAGGGGGCCCAGCAGCCTGAGGGGAAGGCCCAGGCAGCAAAGCGGGAGACTTACACTGTGTCCTTAGTCTCCACGGAGTCTTAGAATCCTCTAGGGTGAAGGCTGGGAGGCAGGAAGGGGAGCAAAGTTTCCTCACTGGGTACCCCACCACTGCCCTCGGCCCAGGGATGCCCCGAAGTCACCCAGAGAAGAGATGGGGCTGGTCAATGGCTTTTGGTGTCATGGAAAGAACCTGAACTTGAGAGTCGGAGGCCTTGGCCTGAAGACTCAACCATGTAAATGCTGGCTGTGGGCAAGTCGTAGGACCTCTTGGAGCCCCATTTTGGTGAGGAAGTTGGATTGGCTGATCTTGTAAGATCCCTCCCACCTCTCAAGACTCATGAGTCCAGGAGATAAGCTTCAAGGTCACTCAGGAACTCATGATCTGGACACCAGGATGAAGTAAGGAGGCTTCCACCCCCTGGCTGGCTGTCCAGGGCCTCAGTGACTCAGCCTTCTGAGCCCCTTCTCCAAACCTGTAACTAGTGTTAGGAAAGACACCTTAACAGAGCCTGCGCCTCAAACCAATGGGGAGGCGGATAAGGTGCAAGTTGGCAAGGAGGCTGTGACAGTGAGGAGAGCCTCTGAACAGGCCACACACCCTGCTTTCCCTACAGATGTGCTGCCCTGGAGGAAGCCGGCACCCTCCCCTCCCAGCCCTGCACCTTCTGGGAGATGGAAAGGCGGGCCACTGCCTAGTGCCAACAAGGAGCTCTTGGTCACATCCTCCTCCGCCAAGTCCTCAAGGGCCAGGCAGAAGCTCCAGCCACAGGGAAGGAGGGCTGAGCTGCCACTGTGACCCAGTCACCACCTTGAACCCTGAGCCCCGCCCTCCCTGCTGTGAGTGCCACCTGGCCAGCGCAGACAGCCCTGGGAAGGACATGGAGCCAGGCCAGATCCCCAGCATGGACAGAGGCTCAGAGTGCTTCAGCTCCACCAGGTCAGACTCCACCAATCAGAGGACGAGTCTCTCTGAACCATGGCCTCAGCAGCTCTGAAACAGACCCAGGGAGGTGGAATGAGCAATGCAAATGGCTAACCCTCACCTTCCACCAAGCCCAGGGAAGGACGACAGGAGGCCAGCATCGCCCAGGCACTTCTGGGAAGGGTGGAGACAGTATCTGTTAGGACACTTTGCCTCCTTCTGCGCACCAACCCAGGCTTCTCGCTCTGTGGCCGTGAGCACCCCCTGCTGGCCACAGGCACAGCTCCCAAAGCCTGGTCATTGCACAGAGAAAGGGCTGAACCCAGGGAGGGGCAATGGCTTTTTCCAAGAGGCAGCAGTGAGGAGCGAAGAGCTCTTCAAGGCCAACTGGGCTGTGAGCCTCAGGGACAGGGGCTGACATGCAGGCTGCAGGGCACCGCATCAGACTCGCCTTGGTTTTGCTGATCCACAGGAGGGTCTCTAGGCAGACAAGGGATGGTGGCTTGAGCTGTGTCTGGCTTGGGACTGGCGCCACCTGCCCTCATCTTGCTCCTGCCATGAACCCGCCACGTGGTCTTCCACAGGGGAACAAGCCCTTCTGTGTCTAAGTTTCCTGGTCTAATTATGTGGGGCATCATTTCTGCTCCACATTCCCCTCAGCTCATGGCTTCCTGGGAAGTAATGGCTCTGTGTCAATCAGACACAGCCAGAGCTGCCAACAAGCCAGGGGAACACCTGCCCCTCCCAGTTTTGCAGCTGTGGAAGAGGCTCAGATAAGTTAGGTGACTTCTCCAAGGTCACACAGTTGTTGTACTAGAATGTAGATCCAAAAGCTCAGTTCAGTTCAGTCGCTCAGTTGTGTCTGACTCTTTGCAACCCCCTGGACTGCAGCATGCGAGGCCTCCCTGTCCATCACCAACTCCCGCAGTTCACTCAGACTCATGTCCATTGAGTCGGTGATGCCATCCAACCATCTCATCCTCTGTCATCCCCTTCCCCTCCTGCCCCCAATCCCTCTCAGCATCAGGGTCTTTTCCAAAGAGTCAGTTCTTTGCATCAGGTGGCCAAAGTATTGGAGTTTCAGCATCAGTCCTTCCAATGAATATTCAGGACTGATTTCCTTTAGGATGGACTAGTTAGAGCTCCTTGCAGTCCAAGGGACTCTCAAGAATCTTCTCCAACACCACAATTCAAAAGCATCAATTCTTCAGCACTCAGCTTTCTTTATAGTCCAACTCTCACATCCATACATGACTACTGGAAAAACCATACCCTTGACCAAAAGCTCACCACTGTACAAATAACAGAAACAATGGTTCCATAACAGGTATTTGCCCCCAATGGTCATCTGATGCAAGTTACAGATCTTTCCACTGAAAAATACTCATATGCACCAACATGCAGACTGCTCATGTGACCTAAGGAGTCTTGCTCCTAAAGCTCATTTGGGGATTAGCTGGTAGTCGAGGATTCCAGCTCTGCCACTGTGTGACCTTGGGAAATTTACTTAACCCCTCTGTGCCTCATTTTTTCATTTTTTTATAATCAAAGGGGTCAGTAATAGTACATGCCTCCTGGGTTGTTTTGAGGATTGAATGAGTCCTATACACGTCAATACCTGGAACAATGCCTGGCTCATAATAAATGCTAAATTAGTGTTTGCTATTATTACTCCCTGAATAGTTTCAGTTTCCCAGGAGCAGCCATCCTTCTTGGGGGGTAGGGGTGGGGAGGGGGCTCTTTCAAATGTCCAAGTTTAGCTGCTCAGTTCTGTTCCAACTTCCAGCCTCACCCGGGCTGGGTCAGTAAACCTGTGGGGTGAGGATCCCTCCACCACCAGGTAAATCCCACCACCCCCCAACACCCAGGCCTTGACCATCCCCCACTTGCCCAGTGCCCACCTGGGGAGCTGCTGCCAGCATTTCCAGGAACCCAGCCTTTTTCCTCCCCTGCCCTCCCCACTGCCCAGGAATCAATGCAATCCCCTAAAAGCTCATAACTCGGAGGTAATTATAAGAAGCATCAATTACCCAGCAATGTGGATTTCATGAATTCAATTAATTTGCATGGCGATCAATACGGGAGGGTTTGCTAGGGTCCCTGGGGGAAGTTAGGACATTGTTCTGCACGCTATTGATTTTACAATGTAAAACAAAACCTCTCTCCTCGAATTCATAGATGCCCATTCATCCATATTAACTTTCAGATCATTTATTTTTGTATGTCTTTCAACTCTGTTTGTTGCTATCACACAGATGCAGAGTATTACATTGTAGGGAATAATTGAATCAATATAGTCATGCTATGCCAGGCTTCCCTAACTTGAGGAGATGCTGGTCGGCAAGCTACTCTTACTCGTACTCCTGCCCTTTGCTGTCCCCAGCCATACCCTCACCCCACCCCACCCCAGCCAAACACTCCCTCTCCCAACAGGCCACTCCCTGAACCTCCATCAGACTTATCTGCTTGATTCAAAATAGAGTGTAGCTAGAGGGATGCGGTCAGACAACAGGCAGAACTTCTCAAGTCCAAGAAAGGTTGGCAGGAATACAGGACTCCCCTTTCCCAAAGGATCTTCTGAACCAAAAACATTCAAGCAGGATGGTGGCCTCAGTCAGGGATATAGACTCAATAACCCCTCAGTGACCTGTGTCTCTGCTGTTCAGAGGACAGGCATTTATATCCTGAGCTGAGGGAAGACTATTTCATCTCCTTCCCCAGAGGCACTGAGATCGAGGAGACAGCATTTCCCCAAGTTATCCCACCCCCATCTCACAGAAGAGGCCAAGTTTAATAGGAGGGGTGGCCATAAAAAAAGTACCGGGCTGGCTTCCGTGGTGGCTCAGTGGAATAATAATAATCTGCTGGCCAATGCAGCAGACATGGGTTCCATCCCTGGTCCGGGAAGATCCCACACGCTGTAGAGCAACTAATCCCGCGCACCACAGCTATTGAGCCTGGGAACCGCCACAACGGAAGCTTGGAGTCCTTGCTCCACAACAAGAGAAGCCACCCCAGTGAGAAGCCCAAGCACAATTACAGAGCAGCCCCACTCGCCGCAACTAGAGAAAATCGCCCACAGCAACGGAGACTCAGCACAGCCAAAATACCAAACAAATACAATTATATATACAGAAGTAAGGGGCCAATCAATCTTAGGCCCCCATCCTCCCCGACTCAGGTGTCCCCAGCCCTGCTGTGCTCCTGAGACCCGGCCCCCTCTCTACCCAATGGCCAGCCTCCCCCAGGCCTCCCTGAAAGAGGCCAGGATGTATTCTCAACAGCATCCAGAAACTGACATGAACACGCAGGTGTGCGCACACACAAACATGCACACACACACCAGTTCCAGATACAAGGCTGGGGGCCCCCAACCCAGCCACACCCTCGCGGAGAGCATGAGCTGGGGCTACCCCACCTCCCTCCACAAAGCTCCAACTTAGCAAAGCGCCCTCAGCACCCCATGTCTGGAGAAGAAGAGAAGCCTTTTTTTAATTTGTCTCTGTCCTCCGCCCCCGTCAGGATATTAGACAGCTAAACAGCTCGGCGCCTGTTTCCTTCAGATAACCAGTTCCTGACGAGCCCCCTAATTGTCCCCAGAATCTCAGCGCCAGTGTATAGAGTAGGTCATTTAACCAACAGTACACACAACTAAATAAAAATCCATTTTCCAAGAGAAAATTCTATTCTTATCAGAGTTTTGCAAGAGGGTTGCAAGCGGCCCATGTTAATTGAAGCTTTGATGTTTGTAGGAGGAGGCCTCTAATCAACGCCACAAAGAAGGCTGATTCACAGCAGTGGGCCCACGGCGAGGACCAGACTCCAGGGAGCCAGTGACGGGGCCGGGGAGAGGGTAGAGGGTTCAGGTCAGTCGCTGGACACCACAGGGCCCAGGTAGTGCCCCAGGCCCAGGGCCAGCATGAAGACACCAGGAGGCAGGCAGCTGGGTCAGAAAGATCACTGAGGTTGGAGGTGAGCCGGGGCCCAGAGTCAGACAAGCCGGGGTCAGGAACCTTGGGATTGTTCACCTGTGGCCTAGGGTAAATCACATGACCTTTCTGAACCCCAGTTTCTCCTCTGGATGATCAGAACCCTCTTTACCTTCCCTGAGACCCATTTGATGACGATCAAATAAAAATAAAATCCAGAAAAGAAAGTTTTATCTTTGAGGATTCTGTCAGCCAGCTAACCACCACTTTACAATCTAGGGGTCCCCCGCCTCTGAGCTCTGAGGTGGAGCTGACGTAATCGTAATAAAATGCACAATAAACATAATACTCTTGAATCATCCTGAAACCATCCCCCCTTCCGTGGGAAAATTGTCTTCCATGAAACCAGTTCCTGGTGCCTAAAAGTCTGGGGACTGCTCATCTACAGAGTACATCTACAAAGTCTGGGGACTGCTCATCTACAGAGTTTTGCAAGAGGGTTGCAAGTGGCCCATGTTAATTGAAGCTTTGATGTTTGTAGGAGGAGGCCCAGTCATGCTATGCTCACCGCTGACTGCTCTATATTTACTCCTTATCTCCCGAAATCTTCAAAGTGGGGAATCTTAACCTTTTTTGCAGATAAGGAAACTGAGGCTCAGAGTAAATAAGTGTCTTAAGTGGCAGAGCTGGGATTCAAACCTGCTATCTTCATCTCCAGCAGATTTGTCTTATCTGAGCTGCTTCTCCTTAAATGAGGTGGGAGGACCCGTCCACTCTTCCTCTGTCTCCCCCATCCCCCCCCGCAACCCCCAACTGCCCTCTCCTAAACCTGGTAGTGATTAACAAAAAGGCATGCACATGCATCATTTCCCTTGCTCCTCACAGCAACCTCCAAAGTAGACAGGAGGTACCTGGAAACAAGAAGCGGAGCCTTGCAGGAACGTGTGCGGGTTAACGAAGTAATGTTCGCAGGGAGTCAGCTTCGTCTGGACCACGGCAAGCTCGCAAGGACTGGCAGCCCCAGCAATGTGATGATGTGACGACGCTGGTGGTGATGCCAATTTTCATACCTAGTAACCCTGGTGGCTCAAGTGTAAAGAATCAGCCTGCCAATGCAGCAGATGTGGGTACGATCCCTGGGTCAGGAAGATCCCCTGGTGCAGGAAATGGCTATGCCTGGAGAATCCCATGGACCAAGGAGCCTGGCAGGCTACAGTCTGTGGGGTCACAAAAGAACTGGATATGACTTCATGACTAAACAGCAACCGAGTGCACCCGGTCCCTTCCACACAAGGCGCAGAGACCAGTAGCAGTTATATCATCCCCATTTTCCGCATGCAGAAACTGAGCGCAGAGGATGTTAGTGAGTTTTCCAGGCCACATAGGCAGTGAGCGGCAGCACTGAGATGTCTGGAACCTCAGATTTCAGCCACAAACCCACGACCAGGCCACTGTGGCCCTATTGCCCAGTGCCCTTACAAGGCTGCTGCTAATTAGGGTTGAGGTGGGAGGGAGGAGGAAGAAACTCAAACACAGGGCTGCCTGGATGCTGTGGATGAAATCATGTCCCCCTACCAAGCCCCAGGCCCCCCAATGTGATGGTATTTGGAGGTGGGGGGTCTTCAGGAGGTGAACAGGTTCAGATGAGGTCATGAGGGTGGGACTTTCTTCATAGAATTAATGCCCTTGTAAGAAACACCAAATCTGCAGGCACTCTGATCTTGGACTTCCAGTCTCCAGAACCATGAGAAATAAAGTCTGCTATTTAAACCACCCCATCTATGGTATGTCAACATCACAGTTCATGCACGTGAGATGTGACAACTGGTCCTGGGGACCAGCTGAGCAGTCAGGGGTATGGATGGGACAGAAGAGAGGACTGTCATCCTCAGGGGCCTCAGGGGCTGGAAGAGAGCAGAGGGCACACTAGAGACCTACACTCATGCTCGAGCCCAAGCCACAGAGGCAGTGGTCCCTGGGAGGAGAGAGGGTGGGAGAGAGGGAGGAGGCAGGCTGGGGGGCAACGAGGTGGAAGTGTCTTCAGAAGAAGAAGGAGGAGGGGATTGGATGAATTTTCCAGGCCAGATTCAGTGAACAAGAGTTAACACTCATTCCTTCAACACCGCTTACCTAGGCCCTGCCAGCTCTACATCAGGGCCCGGGGCCTTAGAGATGAATAAGCATTGGTGAGCGGCATTCACTCTAGTGCGAGCCATGTTTAAAGCTGTAAGAGTTTAGCAGAGGTCTCCCTGGCCCTCAGGAAGAGGAGGTCACTTTAAGCTGTCATTTCAAGGCTATGTAGGGATGAGTTCAGCAGGGAATCAAGAGATGAGAGGTTGACCAGGAACCTCCACACCCATGACATCATTTAACGATTTTACCTGCTGGGGTAGACCAATCATGAGAAAACCAAGACCCAGAGAGCTCCTATGACTTGTTCAAGATCACAGGGCTTGCAAGGAGCTAGACTGAGCCCCCAGTCCAGGTCTTTGGACCCTGAGTACAGAGTTTTTCTCTACTGCACCAAGGCTTTTAGGTATGGAGTGCAAAATGTAACGTGGCTAGTTTATAATCAGGAGTTAAAACAAGGTGTCCAGACATGGGCACTGGCCTGAGGCTTCCCTACAGGGCCCTGGGACCCTAAATCTCCAGCAGGAAGTCCTGTGCCCAGCTGTGTCTACAGAGTGTTGTGATCCCAAAAGGGAAGGGAGGGGGTGAGATCAACCATTGTAGGGCGAGCTGAGTGATTCGTACAAGGGTAGAGGCCTCTAGCTTCTGGCTGTCCAGTTGCTGGTGGAGCCTGGAGAAAGATGATGGAGATTCAGTGGACCAACTGCTCTGAGTCAAGGCCAAGGTGGGTGGGATGCCTCAGGACACATAAACCTCCTTATGCTTAACCAACTCAGCCTATCTACTTGCTTTGGTAGCAGTGAAAATTTTTGCTACGTGCTGATATGCCGAGAGATAAAGATTGCCCCACCAGGGTCTTCCCTGGTGGCTCAAATGGTAAAGAATCTGCCTGTGATGCAGGAGACACAGGTTTGATCCCCGGGCTGAGAAGATCCCCTTGGAATAGAAAATGGCAACCTTCTCCAGTATTCTTGCCTGGAGAATTCCATGGACAGAGAAGCCTGGCAGGCTACAGTCCATGTGTTCACAAAGGGATGGACACAACTGAGCGATTGGCACTTTCAAAGATTGCTAAGTACTTGGGAAAACCCTTGTAAAAGCAGTGGAGGGTTCACGACCTGGGGCGCCTGATTATGAGATCAACTCCCAAGGAAGCCTGAGCAGCTCAAAGTCTCCTGACCAGCCTCCTGACCCTCTCTGTGCGTTCCCTTCTCTCTGTTTCCTCCCTGAAGCCAGAGCAGACAACTCTGGTCACGTCGCTCCCCACTTTAAAATCCATCAGTGCTTCCCTCCTGCCTAAGGGGTAACATCCCCAAGCTTTGCCCACAGATAAGACCCTTCCTCATCTCCTCCTTGATGCCTTTCCAGGAGCCTCCAGTTTGTAAGCCCTCCTCATAATCAATGCCCCTACCAGATAGTTCAACGTGTGCCCAACCTCATCCCCGGCATGTTGTTCCCTGACCCCACAACAGCCCACCACCACCACTACCCTTCTCCACCCATGCCTGATAGATTGTATTAAAGGCCACCACTCTAAAGAGGCAGAGTATGATGCGTGCGTGCTAAGTCACTTCAGTCGTGTCTGACTCTTTGTGACCCTATAGACTACAGCCTGCCAGGCTCCTCTGTCCTAGGAATTCTCCAGGCAAGAATACTGGAGAGGGTTGCCATGCCCTCCTCCAGGGGATCTTCCCAACCCAGGGATCAAAACCGCATCTCTTATGTTTCCTGCGCTGGCAGGCAGGTTCCTTACCACAAGCACCACCTGGGAAGCCCGGAGTGTAATATTATCCTACTAAAGAGGAAGAATATATTTCTTTTCCCCTTGATCTTGGGTTCAGACATATGACTTGCTTTGGCCAATGGAATGTTAAAGGGAATGACATGACTAAAGGCATGAAAAGTACTTGTACAATTGAGCTGACTCTTGTGCTTTTTCCATCATACCTGCTGGTCTCAGGAGGAAGAGAAGAGACTCATGGAGCAGGACTGCCTGACTAGGTCCAGCCCAGATCAGCTGACTCTCAGCCAGTTCACAGAAGCATGAACTAAATAAGTGGTCATTGTCATATGCCATTGAGATAGTATAGATAGTATAGATAGCAGATGGTAGTAACAGCTAATTGATACAACATTTTAACCCGAATCATTTCCATCCATTCATCAGACCTCACCTGAGGTAGATGTCATTTCTTCTCAGAAGTCTGACCTGAACCCCTCACCAATTTAAGGTCAGGTGCTCCCCCTCTACTCTTGCCTAGAAAATCCCATGGATGGAGGAGCCTGGTAGGCTGCAGTCCATGGGGTCGCTGCGAGTTGGACGCAACTGAGCGACTTCACTTTCACTTTTAACTTTCACACACTGGAGAAGGAAATGGCAATCCACTCCAATGTTCTTGCCTGGAGAATCCCAGGGACGGGGGAGCCTGGTGGGCTGCCATCTGTGGGGTTGCACAGAGTCGGACACAACCGAAGCGACTTAGCAGCAGCAGCTCCCCCTCTGGGCTCCCCTGGCACCTGGCATTTACCCTTTTTCCAGCACTTCAGCACAAACTGGGTGACCATTTCCATTTCACTTTCCTGTCTCTCTTCCTGAAGTCAGAGATTGCATGCTATCCACAGTTTCTGACACAGAGGAATTCAATGACTATTTGCTAAAAGAAAAGGAAAAAAAAAAAAAAACACATGGAGCTGGCCTTAGTGGAAACACAGACCTCTCACTTTTCCACCCCACCCACCATCATCATGGAAAGACTCATGTGAGTTCTCTGCTCCTCTGATGGCCACTTGCCCACAGGGATGTGCATACTCAAGGCCCACAGTTACTCAAGCTACATGTTTCTACCCCTCTGTTCCCTTAGTAACGAAGCGCTTTCTGAACCACTTTGCTCCATCTTTCTGCAATATCCTCCAGCAAATCAAGCATCCCCTTCTTGGGATGTTTTCAATCTGTTTTATGTTGATTTTAATTAAAGAATTCGAAACTGAACAAACAGTTCCTAGCAGGTGGCCATACAAGTGTGAAATAAGCAAACTGTTTTATCTGCCACAAACTCCGCTAGTAAATTTCTTCAAATTAATCCAAGCCTCCAAGAGTCTGCTGATTCCAAGGAGAAAGTTAAGCAATCCCAGCCTCCAAATATTTGCTTTTGTTACAGCTCCTGGAGCCAACGATTAGTGGTGTCCACCTTACTCCATCCTCATCCACCTTGTCTCCCAGGCCTATCACTGGCACTCCATTGGCCCAACCCATCTACCCAGAACAAGGCTGGTGTGCCCTTAGGTTCCACGGCCAGAGCTCCAGTGAGTGGTCAGATGCCCAGGGGAAAGCTCCAAGCCCTCTCTCTTCTGAGTACCAGCACCTCCCAAACAGCCACACCCCTGCCCACCCTCCCACTTGAGCTTGATCCATCTTATCAAAGCTTGCCCACCCCGAGGAGGAACAGACTTGGAGGCTCAAGACAAGGCTTGTTTTCCTCCCCCTGGTATAGCCCAGGAATGAAAGGAGCTCAGGGAAAATTATATTACTTTGTGCTGACAAGGACATAAATAGATGAGCCCTCCCCTTCACCACTGATGGAAGTGTAAATTCACCCAGGCTGTCTGGAGGCCAGTTTGTTTTTGTGTATCAAAACCAAAATTTTAGGCTTTTTTTTTTTTTACTTTTAGATCCAAAAATTCCACATGTAGGACTTTATCCAAAAAAAAAAAAAAATCACCAGTGTGCAGTGGCAAATGCTTACCTCCAGAGCTTTTTATAACAGCAAAAACTGGCAATAATTTGTTGTTCAACAATTAGAGATAGGTTAAACAAATGATAGTATGGCCATACAAAATAGTGCCAAATAATATTTAATAATATAGAAAATAATCTTGTGATTTTTGTGGGAAAAGCAGTTTACAAGGCAATATGTACAGCATGAATTCATTTTCCTCTTAGTTTTTATGTATATATACATATATATGTTATACATATGGTATAAATATGTTGCATATATACTATTCCACATATGTAATGTGTGTGTGTAAACAAATATGAAAAAATGATGGAAAGATATAAACTAAAATGTTAACAATGTCTAGGTGGGAGGATACAAGGCATCTCTCTCTTATTTGTTTTAATCAGTATACTGTTAGTTTCCTAATTTGGAGAACCCTGGCTGTGGAGTCAGGAGACCTGGGTTGTGACCAGCAGGGACACTAGTGCAAATTTAGTGTCATGCCATCTCCTAGTTTAACCTTGAAGCAGACTCTGGAGTCATTAATACCTAACTCACTGTGTCAAATTCCTAATCCACATACAATGTGGAAAAGAAACCTGGTCACAAGGCTGCCTGGCTTCCGTCTTATAGTTCCACAGCCTGTCTGGCCCTACGTCTGGGAGAGAAAGACGGGCGGGGGTGCATAGAAGGTACAAGTTCAACAGCACAGCATCATGTGTGACCTGGTTTCCCTGGTCACACCAGCTTCAGAGCCATCAGCATCTACACTGAAGAGGCATTCACTCTGTGCCAGGCACTATCCTATTACACACTTAATGCAAAGGGACAGCACCAGCATGATAACTTCCATTTCTGCCCCACTGCAATTGCTAGACCACCCCTAGGAGACAGTGGTATTTCTGACCATCCCCAAGAAATATGTCACATGTGCTGAGTACAAAGTACTGGTCTAGTCGGCCACCCATGGGCATCCTCTCTGCCAGGTGGTGCCAACCTTTCCCCTGGATTCTTCCCCACTGGCCAGTCCTTGGGACCTACACTGGTCCCCTCTGCTCACTCCAGGCTCTCAGCCCAAGACGGGCCACATCTGCCAGGCAGTTGACCAGCAAGGAAAGAAAAATCTCTGTATTAGTTGACACTAGCTGCTATGCAGATAAATAACTAAATCTCATGGACCAAACACAATAAAAGTTTATCTCTTTTTCACAGCACAGCCCAAAAGGGAGTTGAGTCCCTGCCAATTCGTAACCCCAGGCTCCTTCTATCTTGTGGTTCCACCCTCCTCTAGGACCCCAGAGTCTTCCCTGTTTTACAGCGAATGGAAGAAGAGAGCAAGGATTGCACAAGGGAGGTCCTAAGGGGCCCTGGCTGGAAGTGGCCGCATCACCCCTGTTCATATCCCATTGGTCAGGACTCAGCCATATGGCCACATCTAGTCACAGTTCAGTCATTCAGTCATGTCTGGTCACCCCATGGACTGCAGCATGCCAGGCTTCCCTGTCCATCACCAACTCCTGGAGCTTACTCAAGCTTATGTCCATCGAGTCAGTGATGCCATCCAACCATCTCATCCTCTGTCATCCCCTTCTCCTCCAGCCTTCAATCTTTCCCAGCATTAGGATCTTTTCCAATGAGTCAGTTCTTGGGATCAGGTGGCCAACATATTGGAGCTTCAGCTTCAGCATCAGTCCTTCCAATGAATATTCAAGACTGATTTCCTTTAGGATGGACTGGTTGGATCTCCTTGCTGTCCAAGGGACTCTCAAGAGTCTTCTCTGACACCACAGTTCATCAATTCTTTGGTGCTCAGCTTTCTTTATAGTCCAACTCTCTCACATTCAAGGGAGGGTCACATCTAATCGCAAGGGAGCCTGGGAAATGTAGTCCAGGCACCTGCAGCCCAGAGAAGCATGGCTGTGGACTCTGGTGAGCAATAGGCAGTTCTGCCCCTCTTCTGTCCCCACTTTCTGAGTGACACTCTTGGAGGCTTCCCAGCAGTGCAGTCTCACATTTCAATGCCATGTGGAGTTTCTCAGCAGCGGCTCTTTCTCACCAGCCTCTTCATTCTTCCCTGGGGCCCAGACACATCCTGGGGGGAAGGGGAGACCAAGGATGCAACGTATCACTGAGGACACAGTGGGCCCTCCAACCCACCTGCTGAGAAGAATTGAATAAAATGTCCCCCTCAGTCCCTCACATCCCAAATACTTAGAAATCGTAGGTCTCCTAGGACCACAAAGTTGCCAGGAGCAATGACTTTGCTTTAGTCTTTCTTCTGGGCTTCCCAGGTAGCACTAGTGGTAAAGAACCCGCCTCCAGTGCAGGAGACGTGAGAGACGCAGGTTCTGTCCCCGGGTCGGGAAGATCCCCTGCAGGAGGGCATGGAAACCCACTCCAATATTCTTGCCTGGAGAATCCCATGGACAGAGGAGCTTGGTGGGCTATGATCCACAGGGTCACAAAGAGTCGGACACAACTGAAGTGACTTAGCATGCACACAGTTTTTCTTCCAGGCTTTCCTCTTCTCTTGGCTGCGGGACTTGTCCTTCCTGGTTTTCCTTCTGCTCCTCCGACCTCACCTCCTCTGCCTCCTGTCAGGGGTCCTTAGCCTCCTCCTTCAGTGACAGTGTTTCACAGGCAGCAACTTCCATCCTCTCTCCCTTCCTTCTCCTCTTCCAGGTCTTTTTCCCTGAAAGACTCACCCACACCCCAACCCCAGGCACTGCCTTTCCTCAAGCCCTCATTTCTGGCCTGGACCTCTCTCCTAAAATCTGGACCTGAATTTCTAACCACCTGCTTGTTACGTGCACCTCCACGTTCCAACACAGCATATCCAAAGTTTGGCTCACCATCACCTTCCTGAAGTCTCCTGTCCTTCTTCTCTTGGTTAAGGAGTTCACCACAGACCCTTGCACCTGGGAGAATCCTGGGAGCAGCTCTGTCTGACCCCACAGCCAGGTGGCAACAAGCCCACCAGGTCTGGCTCCAGCTACCTCTAGGCACCATTTTCTCAATACCCCAACCTGCACTTTGACCCAGAATACCCATGAGACTCCTGTCTGGTGTCTTCCCTACCAGCCTTCTCCCTCTAACCCACCCTCTCAGAGAGACCAAAACACAAATTTCAGCATACCATTCCTTCCAAACATACAAGATGTGGGAATCTCCAGGAAAGGCCAAACTCTAGTGAGGCAGGAAACACAGTCACCATCTGGACACCCTCCCCACTTTCCACTCCAGCTCACCTCTGTCAGCTTCTCCTTCTCTAACTGCATCCTCTACCACACCCTCCCCGAGGCCCACTATACCCAAGACCTTTTTAGTCCTGAGCCTCACATCTGCGCTTTCCTGGTGGCTTGATGGTAAAGAATCTCCCTGCCAATGCAGCAGTCACAGGTTTGATCCCTGGAGGGATCAAATTGGGTCAGGAAGATCCTTGGAGAAGGAAATGTCAATCCGCTCCGGTATTCTTGCCTGGGAAATTCCACGGACAGAGGAACCAGGTGGGCCGTAGTCTATGCTATCGCAAAGAGTCAGACACAATTGAGCACCTAAACAACAATGCACCCCTACATTCAAGCCTCCAGGACTTTGCATGTGGAACTGTTTCCTTTCCACCTGGAAAAATTCTAAACATCCCCCTAAACAGACTCCCCAACACACCCTAATCAAACAAGGCAAGTACTCCTAGCCCTGTGGTCCCCCCATACTGCTCTCTTCCTTGCAGCCACTGTCATCACTGCTTGTTACACTTGACCATTTCCGGTCTAATTCTACCACTGGACAGTGAGTCCCTGGGGGCCCAGCACAGGGGCCAGTGTTTGAAAGGGCACATGAGGCTTTCGAAGGAAATGAGGTCCCCTCCTGAGGGCAGGACACTGCTAGGAGACACACACAAACTGGGAGGTTTAGGGAAGCCTGGATTTCTGCCTGGACCCTGTTTCCCAGTGGAGCCTGGTGAGGCCTGGCTAACACCCCTCTCTGCTTCCCTGCCAAAGCCACCTTGGCCGTAACCTTGAAGGCACAAAGCCAGCAAGGACCGTCTCACAGCAGCAGGCACTGTGTGTTGATGAGCAGCCAAGGGGCAGGAGGGGCAGGTGGCCCACACCCTCCCCTCCTCCTCCTGGGGGGAGACAGCAAGAGGGGATAGCAATGAACAAAAGAAATCCTTCCCCTTGATCTCCTGATCCCTGCCCTCTCTCAGAACTGCTCACTGGCATCTCGCAAAGATCACTGAGCCAACAATTTCCAGGACTACTGCTCCCATGTGTAGCTGGAGGCTGAGCTCGGAAGCCAGACCCACCATCTTCCATGAGGTTGCCAGGCTGCATTCCCAGCCCAGGGGGTCCAGACCCTGCACCCAGCCAAGGATGGGGGGCGGGGCTGCTCCTTTCCCAACCTGGGATCAGGGAGGCTTAAGGATCCACTGGGGTGACCCCACAGGTGCCACGCAGGTACACAGCATCGTCCCCACCTCCACACACGCACACTGGGTCCCAGGTATGGACATATATTACTTCACCTATAGGCAGCAAGTACAGAGGCAGATACACACCCAGGACGGAATTCCGATCTCCCCACTCACCTGGAGCAAAAGCCTTTCTGATTTTCAGTTTCTTTATCTAAAATATGTGAGTAATCATACCTCCCTTGACTCAATAGTAAGAGATGTTTAAGAAATGAAAGTTGGAACTTCCCTACTGGTCCAGTGGCTAAGACTCCACACTCCCAAAGCAGGGGGCTTGGGTTTGATCCCTGGTCAGGGGACTAGTGCCCACATGCCGCCACTAAGAGTTCGCATGCTGCAACTAAAGGTTCCACATGCTCCAAGACCCAAGGCAGTCAAATAAAATAAATAAATAAATATTTTTAAAATAGATACACATATATGATAGAATCCTATTAAGCCATAAAAAGTGAAATACTGTCATTTGCAACAACATGAACAGAACTTGAGGCTATTATTTCAAATAAAATAAGTCAGATGGAGAAATCAAAGATTGTATGAATTCACTCATATGTGGAATATATTAATAAAAAACAAACAACAAAAAATAAAATAAATAAACCAATCAAACCATACATAAACAAACACACAGATACAGAGAACAGAGTAGTGGTTACCTAAGGGGAAATGGTAGAGAGGGTGAAATGGGTAATGAGGATCAACAGAGTGGTGATGGATGGAAACTAAACTTTGATGGTGAACACACTGTTGTGTATATAGAAGTTGAAATATAATGTTGTCCATATAAAACTAATATCTTGTTCTAAGTCAATGTTACCTCAATGAATTTTTAAAATTTTAATTCAAATGATATAATAGAACATAGAATAAAAACTAAAAGTCCCACGCAAGAGAAAATGGAATAGGCAAACAGAAACTCAAAGTAATGCAATGTGAGAAGAACTCAACTTCCTTTTGCTGGCTTTGCAGACAGAGGAAAGGCCCACAAAGCAAGGAATGTGGGTGACCTCTAGAAGCTGGAAAATTCAAGGGAATAGATCCCATACAGAGCCGACAGAAAGGAATGCAGCCCTGTCAACACCTTGATTCTAGCCCAAAGAGGCTTGTCAGATTCTGACCTACATAACTGTAAGATAAGGAATTTGTTATGTGGGCTGCAGAGTTTGCAGTAATTTGTTACAGCAGCCACAGGAAACTAATACAGTCACTCAGTCTGTGGGGCAAGCAGGATCCCAACTCAAGTTGGAATGAGTCGACAAGAACTGCTGACTTACAGGATGAGGGGTGTGAGAAAAAGAATGAAGTCAAGGATGACCTCAGGGGTTTTCCTGGGAGCTGCATTTAGGAATGTAAGAAGACTGTGGGATGAGAGGGTTTGGGGGAGAAAATTAGAAGCTGAGTTTTGGACATGTCAAATTGACAACGTTAAGTATTGAACTGGAGATACTGAGTAGGCAAGCGGATATAGGAAGCTGGAGATCAAAGGTTAGAAATATAATGGGAACCATGGACATGAAGAAGGTGTTTAAAAGTCCAGAAACTGAATGAAATCACCCAGGAAGAAAGAGAAGTCCAAGGGCTGAGTCTGAGAGTTTGGGGAGATGAGGAAGAATCATCAAAGAAGATGAGGAGGGGCACTAGAGAGCCAGATGAGGTTCACTGGAGCCTGAAAGCCCTCTTCTTTAGAAAACAATCTAAAAATTTTGGAAGCTAAATTTAAGCTGAAAGACAAGATAAGTGATGAGTGACTTAGTGGACCCAAGAATGGGAATCCCCAGCTAGCAACTGGAGAAGCCAAGAATCAACACAATTTACACTGCAAAAGCCTCAGGAACTGACACCATCAGATATCTTTGCAACCAGAAGTTGGGGGGGGACACCTAATATAAAAAAGATTATATAAATGCTGTTTTGAGAATCACCTAGCTGTGAGGCCATCAGCACATTCATGTAAACCTCTCTGAGACTGCTTCCTAAACTTCAAATCTACTCAACAGGGATGACTGCCTATCACACAGGGTTATTTTAAGGGAATGAATCAAATGGAAAGAATTGTCCACACTCAAGGTCACCACGTGTTCTCCTACCATTCTCTCTAGAACTCATTCCAACCAGGCTCTTGTCCCAGAGTTCAGGAGACAGCTCTCATCAAGGTCACCAATGACGTCTGCATTGCCAGGTCCAACGGTTAGTTCTCTGTGCTCATCTTATTCATCAGACTATTTGTCACAAGTGATCCACTCTCTCTTCCCTAAAACCTCTTCTTCACTTGCTTCAGGGCTACCACTCTCACCTAATTGTCCTTCAACTTAACTGGGCACTCCTTCTCAGCCTCTTTCTCTGATTCTTCCCTCCCCACCCTATGCTGATATGCTCCTGTCCCACCCCCACCTGTGGCAAAAGACTGGAGGTTTAGTCTCTGGAAATGGGGTAAAACACAATCTCTGGACTAGGGGTCAACCAGCACAATTGAGGGGATGAGCACCAGACCATAAACAATGAAAATTACTTATTGTGTAATGTTAAATATAGGGTCCTGAGGCTTTCAGTCCTGATCATCCATGTGGTTCCGGAATGCTGGCAACTTTTATCCTTCAGGCAGAAGTTTGGTAGAGACTCTCTGGAGACCAGTCAGAGGACAGACCTAAGACACTGACATTCCCCAACAAACAACCAGTGAAGCTGACAAGCAATTTCCTCAGACTCAAAGCTTCTAATCAGCTCTTTGATTTTGCTAGTGGAACCTGAACAGACAGTAAAGGATTATTAGATATTTGAAAGAGATAAAAGCCTCTAATACAAAAGATAGAAGCCAAAGTCAACAAATAGGAAAACGTAACTCAGAGGAAACTATGTGGAGGAAGAAAGAAAATGTTTAAGCATTAATATTCTCAGAGATAAGAGAAGATACTGCACCCACAAAATAAGAATAGGATGCTAAAAGAAAAAAATATTGAAAGGGAAAAAAAGACCTTTTGGAAATTTCTGATAGCAAAAATGAGAAATTCAACAGAAAATATTGAAGATAAGATTGAGGAAACAGCCCAGGAAGTACAGCAAAAGTGATGGAAAGCAGGAGAAAAAAATAAGAAATCTAGAACACTGTTTCAGGAGATTCAACATCAAATAATGAGAGAACAAGGGAAAAAAGGAGAGAGAAATTACCAATAAAAGAATTTATGAAAATTTCCCCAGAGTATGAATTTTCAGACAGAAAGAGTATACCATACACTGAGCACAACTGATGAAAATCAATTCACACTAAGACACATAACTGAAATTTTGGAATACTAACGAGGTTAAAGAGAAAACCCAAAATGGAAAAGGAAGGGTGGTCGCAGAAAAGGACCAGGAATAAGCATGCATTTAGACTTCAACAATACTAAACTCAAGAAGGCAACAGAGCAATGTGTTTAACATTCTTATTGTTCAGTCGCTAAGTCGTGTCCGACTCTGCAACTCCATGGATGCACGCCAGGCTTCCATGTCCTTCACTGTCTCCCATAGTTTGCTCAAACTCATGTCCATTGAATAGGTGAAGCCATCCAACCATCTCATCCTCTATGGTCACCTTCCTCTCCTACCTTCAATCTTTCCCAGCATCAGAGTCTTTTCTAATGAGTCAGCTCGTCACATCAGGTGGTCAAAGTATTGGAGCTTCAGCTTTAGCAACAGTCCTTCCAATGAGTATTCAGGACTGATTTCCTTTAGGGTTGACTGGTTTGATCTCCTTGCAGTCCAAGGTCCTCTCAAGAGTCTTCTTCAGCACTACAGTTCAAAAGTATCAATTCTTCGTCACTCAGCCTTCTTTATGGTCCAACTCTCACATCCATACATGACTACTGGAAAAAACACAGCTTTGACTATATGTACCTTTGTCAGCAAAGTGATGTCTCTGCTCTTTATTTAAAACAGAATATTGCATCAGTTGGGATGGGCTTAGTTATGCTGTAGTAATAGAAAACTCCAAAATCAAAGATGATGCATGTCCATTTCAGTTCAGCAGAACCTAGGTTGTTGTCAGTCAGTCAGTTCAGTTCAGTTGCTCAGTTGTGTCCAACTCTGCGACCCCATGAATCGCAGCACGCCAGGCCTCCCTGTCCATCACCAACTCCCGGAGTTCACTCAAACTCATGTCCACCGAGTCAGTGATGCCATCCAGCCATCTCATCCTCGGTCGTCCCCTTCTCCTCCTGCCCCCAATCCCTCCCAGCATCGGGGTCTTTTCCAATGAGTCAACTCTTTGCATGAGGTGGCCAAAGTATTGGAGTTTCAGCTTCAGCATCAGTCCTTCCAATGAATACCCAGGACTGATCTCCTTTAGAATGGACTGGTTAGATCTCCTTGCAGTCCAAGGGACTCTCAAGAGTCTTCTCCAACACCACACTTCAAAAGCATCAATTCTTCGGTGCTCAGCTTTCTTCACAGTCCAACTCTCACATCCATACATGACCACTGGAAAAAGCATAGCCTTGACTAGACGGACCTTTGTTGGCAAAGTAATATCTCTGCTTTTGAATATGCTATTTAGGTTGGTCATAACTTTTCTTCCAAGGAGTAAGCGTCTCTTAATTTCATGGCTGCAATCACCATCTGCAGTGATTTTGGAGCCCCCCAAAATAAAGTCTGCCACTGTTTCCATGGTTTTCCCATCTACTTCTCATGAAGTGATGGAACCAGATGCCATGATCTTCATTTTCTGAATGTTGAGCTTTAAGCCAACTTTTTCACTCTCCTCTTTCACTTTCATCAAGAGGCTTTTTAGTTCCTCTTCACTTTCTGCCATAAGAGTGGTGTCATCTGCATATTTGAGGAAGTGCGCTGGCTGCAACGGACCACACAGAAGTGCGGCGGAGAAGAGGTACCCGTCGCCAAAGGTCAGCGGCAGTGATGGAGAGTGCCAGGCTGTGTCGGCACAGGAGCGGCCGAGAGGAGCTACCCCACGTCGGATGTCTGGGGCAGTGGTGGAGAGGAGCTACCCCATGCCCAAGGTCAGGGGAGGCGGCCAAGAGGAGCAACCCCATGTCCAGGGAGCAGCGGCTGTGTGGGCACAGGCGTGCCGAGAGGAGCTACTCCACGTTCAAGGTGAGGAGCAGCGGCTGCACTTTGCTGGAGCAGCTGTGAAGAGATACCCCGCATCCAAGGTAAAAGAAACCCAAGTAAGACGGTAGGTGTTGCGAGAGGGCATCAGAGGGCAGACACACTGAAACCATAATCACAGAAAACTAGCCAATCTGATCACACGGACCACAGCCTTGTCTAACTCAATGAAACTAAGCCATGCCGTATGGGGCCACCCAAGACGGATGGGTCATGGTGGAAAGGTCTGACAGAATGTGGTCCACTGGAGAAGGGAATGGCAAATCACTTCAGTATTCTTGCCTTGGGAACCCCATGAACAGTATAAAAAGGCAAAATGATAGGATACTGAAAGAGGAACTCCCCGGGTCGGTAGGTGACCAATATGCTACTGGAGATCAGTGGAGAAATAACTCCAGAAAGAATGAAGGGATGGAGCCAAAGCAAAAACAATATCCAGTTGTGGATGTGACTGGTGACAGAAGCAAGATCCGATGCTGTAAAGAGCAATATTGCATAGGAACCTGGAATGTCAGGTCCATGAATCAAGGCAAATTGGAAGTGGTCAAACAGGAGATGGCAAGAGTGAACATCAACATTCTAGGAATCAGCGAACTAAAATGGACTAGGTTGTTGTAGTTACTACCTATTTATATGGCAGAAAAGAAAACATGACAAATGGGTCACACCTCTTTAAAGAACTCTATAGTAAGCTGTATACATCATACTTGTTCAAGTTTCCTAGGCTACATGGATTTGCCTAATTCCATAAAGAATCAGAAAGTGCACACTACAGTATACCCAGAGAAAGGACTAAATACACATTATTACCAGTCTACTCTCTGGTCACTATCTAGTGAGCAACCTCACTCTCCTTACCAAGCAACCTTACTCTCCTTACCAAGGAACATATGCTGACCATCTCCCCAAAGGGCAACAACCCAAAAGTTCCAGGTAGAAATAGTAACAAATACAAAGCTCCATATCTCTCAAAGTACAACCCCAATATATCACAGGGGTTACAAGATCCTCCTTTCTTAATCTATAGGCCCATGAACTAAATAAGTTTTATGCTCCACATATCCAATATACAGTGGTGGAACAAGGATAGGATAACCCCAATAACCAGTACCACTCAGAAAGAGAAAGAATGGAATTAGCCAGAAGACACTGGTCCATAGCAATTCTGAAATCCTGCTGGGCACTTTCAGGGCCCCATTCCTGGGAGCAAGGATGTTGCTGGATTAGGCTCCCATTATGCTCCCTGTGAGTAAGTCCTTTGTCCATTATACTCCATTGCTCCTGGCTCTTTCCTCTATAAAATTCTTTTCCATTATTTTCTTTGGCCATACTGCTACTGCTGCTAAGTCACTTCAGTCATGTCCGACTCTATGTGACCCCATAGATGGCAGCCCACCAGGCTCCCCCGTCCCTGGGATTCTCCAGGCAAGAACACTGGAGTGGGTTGCCATTTCCTTCTCCAATGCATGAAAGTGAAAAGAGAAAGTGAAGTCGCTCAGTCGTGTCCGACTCTTCACGACCCCATGGTCTGCAGCCTACCAGGCTCCTCCATCCATGGGATTTTCCAGGCAAGAGTACTGGAGTGGGGTGCCATCGCTGAAGTAAATATAGGAGAATATGAACTTTTTGAGAATTAAGCCTCTTTCTCAGATCACTTCCTACTGATAGAATTATTTTAGGTTCTTAAATAGTCTTTCTCAGAAAGACAAACACCTTATGACATCACCTACACATGGAATCTAAAATATATACAAATCAATGTACCTATGAAACAAAAACAGATTCTTATGGGGCAGCCAGGATGGGAAGGGAGTTTAGGGGAGAGTAGATACATGTATATGTATGGCTGAGGTCCCTTGTTGTCCAACTGTTAATATGTTATACTCCAAAATAAAAAAGTCTTTTTAAAAATTTACTCACAGACGGAGAACAGACATGTGGTTGCTTAGCAAGGGGGCAGGGGATAGGTTGGGAAGGGAAGAAATAGGAGTTTGGAATTAGCAGAGGCAAACTGTTATATATAGAATGGGTGGACAACAAGGTCCTATTGTACAGCACAGGAAACTGTATTCAATATCCTGTGGTGAATCATAATGGAAAAGACTGTGAAAAGAATATGAAAAAACAATATATATAACTGAATCACTTTGTTGTGTACAAGAAATTGACATGACATTATAATCAATTATATTTCCATAAAATTTTTGAAAAACAGTCTTAATATAGACTGGTATTCTTTTGGCAATACTTTTTCTTTTTAAAAAATTTTTAATTATTTATTTATTTTATATAAATTTATTTTATATAAATTTATTTATTTTACATAAATTTATTTATTTTATATAAATTTATTTATTTTAATTGGAGGCTAATTACTTTACAATATTGTATTGGTTTTGCCATACATTGATATGAATCCACCACGGGTGTACATGTGTTCACCATCCTGAACCCCCTCCTCCCACCTCCCTCCCCATCCCATCCCTCTGGGTCATCCCAGTGTACCAGCCCCAAGCATCCTGTATCATGCATTGAATCTGGACTGGCGATTCATTTCACATATGATAATATACATGTTTCAATGCCATTCTCCCAAATCAAGTGCCCTCTCCCACAGAGTCCAAAAGACTGTTCTATTCATCTGTGTCTCTTTTGCTGTCTTGCATACAGAGTTATCGTTACCATGTTGCTAAATTCCATATATATGTGTTATTATACTGTATTGATGTTTTTCTTTCTGGTTTACTTCACTCTGTATAATCGGCTCCAGTTTCATCCACCTCATTAGAACTGATTCAAATATATTCTTTTTAATGGCTTAGTAATACACCATTGTGTATATGTACCACAGCTTTCTTATCCATTCGTCTGCTGATGGACATCTAGGTTGCTTCCATGTCCTGGATATTATAAACAGTGCTGCGATGAACAATTGGAGTATGTGTGTCTCTTTCAATTCTGGTTTATTTGGGTGTATGCCCAGCAGTGGGATTGCTGGGTCATATGGCAGTTCTATTTCCAGTTTTTTAAGGAATCTCCACACTGTTCTCCATAGTGGCTGTACTAGTTGGCATTCCCATCAACAATGTAAGAGGGTTCCCTTTTCTCCACACCCTCTCCAACATTTATTGCTTGTAGACTTTTGGATTGCAGCCATTCTGACTGGTGTGAAATGGCACCTCATTGTGGTTTTGATTTGCATTTCTCTGATAATGAGTGATGTTGAGCATCTTTTCATGTGTTTGTTAGCCATCTGTATGTCTTCTTTGGAGAAATGTCTGTTTAGTTCTTTGACTCATTTTTTGATTGAGTCATTTATTTTTCTGGAATTGAGCTGCAGGAGTTGCTTGTATATTTTTGAGATTAATTCTTTGTCAGTTACTTCATTTGCTATTATTTTCTCCCATTCTGAAGGCTGTCTTTTCACCTTGCTTATAGTTTCCTTTGTTGTGCAGAAGCTTTTAATTTTAATTATGTCCCATTTGTTTATTTTTGCTTTTATTTCCAATATTCTGAGAGGTGGGTCATAGAGAATCCTGCTGTGATTTATGTCGGAGAGTGTTTTGCCTATGTTCTCCTCTAGGAGGTTTATAGTTTCTGGTCTTACATTTAGATCTTTAATCCATTTTGAGTTTATTTTTGTATTTGGTGTTAGAAAGTGTTCTAGTTTCATTCTTTTACAAGTGGTTGACCAGTTTTCCCAGCACCACTTGTTAAAAAGATTGCCTTTAATCCATTGTATATTCTTGCCTCCTTTGTCAAAGATAAGTTGTCCATAGGTGCACGGATTTATCTCTGGGCTTTCTATTTTGTTCCATTGATCTATATTTCTGTCTTTGTGCCAGTACCATACTGTCTTGATGACTGTGGCTTTGTAGTAGAGCCTGAAGTCAGGCAGGTTGATTCCTCCAGTTCCATTCTTCTTTCTCAAGACTGCTTTGGCTATTAGAGGTTTTTTGTATTTCCATACAAATTATGATATTATTTGTTCTAGCTCTGTGAAAAATACTGTTGGTAGCTTGATAGGGATTGCATTTAATCTATAGATTGCTTTGGGTAGTATACTCATTTTCACTATATTGATTCTTCCAATCCATGAACATGGTATATTTCTCCATCTATTTGTGTCCTCTTTGAGTTCTTTCACCAGTGTTTTATAGTTTTCTATATATAGGTCTTTTGTTTCTTTAGGTAGATATATTCCTAAGTATTTTATTCTTTTCATTGCAATGGTGAATGGAATTGTTTCATTAATTTCTCTTTCTATTTTCTCATTATTAGTGTATAGGAATGCAAGGGATTTCTGAGTGTTGATTTTATATCCTGCAACTTTACTATATTCAATTGATTAGCTCTAGTAATTTTCTGGTGGAGTCTTTAGGGTTTTCTATGTAGAGGATCATGTCATCTGCCAACAGTGAGAGTTTTACTTCTTCTTTTCCAATATGGATTCTTTTTATTTCTTTTTCTGCTCTGATTGCTGTGGCCAAAACTTCCAAAACTATGTTGAATAGTAGCGGTGAAAGTGGGCACCCTTGTCTTGTTCCTGGCTTTAGGGGAAAGGCTTTCAATTTTTCACCATTGAGGATAATGTTTGCTGTGGGTTTGTCATATATAGCTTATATTATTTGAGGTATGTTCCTTCTATTCCTGCTTTCTGGAGGGTTTTTATCATAAATGGATGTTGAATTTTGTCAAAGGCTTTCTCTGCATCTACTGAGATAATCATACGGTTTTTATTTTTTAATTTGTTAATGTGCTGTATTACATTGATTGATTTGCAAATATTGAAGAATCCTTGCATCCCTGGGATAAAGCCCACTTGGTCATGATGTATGATCTTTTTAATATGTTGTTGGATTCTGTTTGCTAGAATTTTGTTAAGGATTTTTGCATCTATGTTCATCAGGGGTATTGGCCTGTCATTTTCTTTTTTTGTGGCATCTTTGTCAGGTTTTGGTATTAGGGTGATGGTGGCCTCATAGAATGAGTTTGGAAGTTTACCTTCCTCTGCACTTTTCTGGAAGAGATGAGTAGGATAGGTGTTAGCTCTTCTCTAAATTTTTGGTAGAATTCAGCTGTGAAGCCGTCTGTTCCTGGGCTTTTGTTTGCTGGAAGATTTCTGATTACAGTTTCAATTTCCATGCTTGTGATGGGTTTGTTAAGATTTTCTATTTCTTCCTGGTTCAGTTTTGGAAAGTTGTACTTTTCTAAGAATTTGTCCATTTTCTTCCAAGTTGTCCATTTTATTGGCATACAGTTGCTGATAGTAGTCTCTTATGATCCTTTGTATTTCTGTGTTGTCTGTCGTGATCTCTCCATTTTCATTTCTAATTTTATTGATTTGATTTTTCTCCCTTTGTTTCTTGATGAGTCTGGCTAATAGTTTGTCAATTTTATTTATCTTCTCAAAGAACCAGCTTTTGGCTTTGTTGATTTTTGCTATGGCCTCTTTTGTTTCTTTTGCATTTATTTCTGCCCTAATTTTTAAGATTTCTTTCCTTCTACTAACCCTAGGGTTCTTCATTTCTTCCTTTTCTAGTTGCTTTAGGTGTAGAGTTAGGTTATTTATTTGACTTTTTTCTTGTTTCTTGAGCTATGCCTGTATTGCTATGAACCTTCCTCTTAGCACTGCTTTTACAGTGTCCCGCATGTTTGGGGTTGTTGTGTTTTCATTTTCATTCATTTCTATGCATATTTTGATTTCTTTTTTTATTTCTTCTGTGATTTGTTGGTTATTCAGCAGCATGTTGTTCAGCCTCCATATGTTGGAATTTGTAATAGTTTTTCTCCTGTAATTGACATCTAATCTTACTGCATTGTGGTCAGAAAAAATGCTTGGAATGATTTCAGTTTTTTTGAATTTACGAAAGCTAGATTTATGGCCCAGGATGTGATCTATCCCAGAGAAGGTTCTGTGTGCACTTGAGAAAAAGGTGAAATTCACTGTTTGGGGGTGAAATGTCCTACAGATATTAGGTCTAACTGGTCTATTGTATCATTTAAAGTTTGTGTTTCCTTGTTAATTTTCTGTTTAGTTGATCTATCCATAGGTGTGAATGGGATATTAAAGTCTCCCACTATTATTGTGTTATTGTTAATTTCCGCTTTCATACTTGTTAGTATTTGTCTTACATATTGCGGTGCTCCTATGTTGGGTACATATATATTTATAATTGTTATATCTTCTTCTTGGATTGATCCTTGATCATTATGTAGTGTCCTTCTTTGTCTCTTTTCACAGCCTTTGTTTTAAAGTCTATTTTATCTGATATGAGTATTGCTACTCCTGCTTTCTTTTGGTCTCTATTTGCATGGAATATCTTTTTTTAGAGCTTCACTTTCAGTCTGTATGTCTCCCTTGTTTCGAGGTCGGTCTCTTGTAGACAACATATATAGGGGTCTTGTTTTTGTATCCATTCAGCCAGTCTTTGTCTTTTGGTTGGGGCATTCAACCCATTTACATTTAAGGTAATTATTGATAAGTATGATCCCATTGCCATTTACTTTATTGTTTTAGGTTCGAGTTTATACACCCTTTCTGTGTTTCTCGTCTAGAGAAGATCCTTTAGCATTTGTTGGTGAGCTGGTTTGGTGGTGCTGAATTCTCTCAGCTTTTGCTTGTCTGTAAAGCTTTTGATTTCTCCTTCATATTTGAATGAGATCCTTGCTGGGTACAGTAATCTGGGCTGTCAGTTATTTTCTTTTATCACTTTAAGTATGTCCTGCCATTCCCTCCTGACCTGAAGAGTTTCTATTCAAAGATCAGCTGTTATCCTTATGGGAATCCTCTTGTGTGTTATTTGTTGTTTTTCCCTTGCTGCTTTTAATATTTGTTCTTTATGTTTGATCTTTGTTAATTTGATTAATATGTGTCTTGGGGTGTTTTGCCTTGGGTTTATCCAGTTTGGGACTCTCTGGGTTTCTTGGACTTGGGTGACTATTTCCTTCCCCATTTTAGGGAGTTTTTCAACTATTATCTTCTCAAGTATTTTCTCATGGTCTTTCTTTTTGTCTTCTTCTTCTGGGACTCCTATGATTCTAATGTTGAGGGGTTTAACATTGTCCCAGAGGTCTCTGAGATTGTCCACATTTCTTTCATTTTTCTTTTTTCCTCTCTGTTTCATTTATTTCTACCATTCTATCTTCTACCTCACTTATCCTATCTTCTGCCTCTGTTATTCCACTGTTGGTTCCCTCCAGAGTGTTTTTGATCTCATTTATTGCATTACTCATTATGTATTGACTCTTTTTTATTTCTTCTAGGTCCTTATTAAACCTTTCTTGCATCTTCTCAATCCTTGTCTCTAGGCTATTTATCTGTAACTCCATTTTGTTTTCAAGATTTTGGATCATTTTCACTATCATTATTCAGAATTCTTTATCAGGTAGATTCCCAATCTCTTCCTCTTTTGTTTGGTTTGGTGGGCATTTATTCTGTTCCTTTACCTGCTGGGTATTTCTCTGCCTTTTCATCTTGTTTATATTGCTGTGTTTGGGGTGGCCTTTCTGTATTCTGGCAGTTTGTGGAGTTCTCTTTATTGCAGAGTTTCCTCACTGTCAGTGGGGATGGATGGGTGGCTTGTCAAGGTTTCCTGGTTAGGGAAGCTTGTGTCGGTGTTCTGGTGGGTGGAGCTGGATTTCTTCTCTCTGGAGTGCAATGAAGTGTCCAGTAATGAGTTTTGAGATGTCATTGGGTTTGGTGTGACTTTGGGCAGCCTGTATTTTGAAGCTCAGGGCTATGTTCCTGTGTTGCTGGAGAATCTGTGTGGTATGTCTTGCTCTGGAACTTGTTGGCCTTTGGATGGTGCTTGGTTTCAGTGCAGGTATGGAGGCATTTGATGAGCTCTTATCAATTAATGTTTCCTGGAGTCAGAAGTTCTCTGGTGTTCTCAGGATTTGGACTTAAGCCTCTTGCCTCTGGCTTTCAGTCTTATTCTTACAGCAGCCTCAAGACTTCTCCATCTATACAGCACTGATGATAAAACATCTAGGTTAAAGATGAAAAATTTCTCCACAGTGAGGGACACCCAGAGAGGTTCACAGCGTTACATGGAGAAGAGAAGAGGGAGGAGGGAGATAGAGATGACCAGGAGGAGAAGAGGGAGAATCAAAAGGGGAGAGAGCAAGCTAGCCAGTAATCACTTCCCTATGTGCTCTCCACAGTCTGGACCCCTCAGAGATGTTCACAGAGTTACTCAGAGAAGAGAAGAGGGAGGAAGGAGACAGAGGTGGCCAGGAGGAGAAAAGGGGGAATCAAAAGGAGCGAGACAGATCCAGCCAGTAATCAGCTCCCTAAGTGTTCTCCACAGCCCAGGACACACAAAGAGATTCACAGAGTTGAGTAGAGAAGAGAAGGGGGAGGGAGGAGATAGAGGCAACCTGGTGGAGAAAAAGGAGAGCCCAAAGGGGGAGAGAGCCATCAAGCCAGTAATCTCGCTCCCAAGTAAAAATGGGTACTTAAAATTGGGTTCTTAAAGGTACAAAATTGATAACAAATACCAAAAGCAAAGAATAAAAATCTAGAGTAGAGGTTGGATCTCAAAAATACAATATTAAAGAAAAAAACAAAGTCACAAAAATTATAAAATATATATATATGAAGTTTGCTTTAAAAAATAGGGTCTTTTTTCTTTACAAAGTAATAGTAGGTTATAAAAATGAAAATTAAAGCAGTAATAGAGGACTTAAAATAAATTTTTTTATTTAAAAAATCATAATAGTAAAAATATATCTAGGACTTTCTCAGGTGTTGTTGTGGACAGTGTGGGGTCAGTTCATTTTCACATAGTTCCTTGATCTGGCTTATACTTCTTAAGATCTATAGGCCTCTTCCTATGTATTTGGTGCTATCTACAGGGTTTTAATTTTTCTTTTCCATGGGGATGGTCTTGATCCCTGTCTCCTGTACAAAGTCATGAACCTCATTCCATAGTTCATCAGGCACTCTGTATATCAGATCTAGGCCCTTAAATCTATTTCTCACTTCCACTGTATAATCATAAGGGATTTTATTTAGGTCATACCTGAATGGTCTAGTGGTTTTCCCTACTTTCTTCAATTTCAGTCTGAATTTGGCAATAAGGAGTTCATGATCTGAGCCACAGTCAGCTCCTGGTCTTGTTTTTGTTGACTGTATAGAGCTTCTCCATCTTTGGCTGCAAAGAATATAATCAATCTGATTTCGGTGTTGACCATCTGGTGATGTCCATGTGTAGAGTCTTCTCTTGTGTTGTTGGAAGAGGGTGTTTGCTATGACCAGTGCATTTTCTTGGCAAAACTCTATTAGTCTTTGCCCTGCTTCAATCCGCATTCCAAGGCCAAATTTGCCTGTTACTCCAGGTGTTTCTTGACTTCCTACTTTTGCATTCCAGTCCCCTATAATGAAAAGGACATCTTTTTTGGGTGTTAGTTCTAAAAGGTCTTGTAGGTCTTCATAAAACTGTTCAACTTCAGCTTCTTCAGTGTTACTGGTTGGGGCATAGACTTGGATAACTGTGATATTGAATGGTTTGCCTTGGAGACGAACAGAGATCATTCTGTCGTTTTTGAGATTGCATCCAAGTACTGCATTTTGGACTCTTTTGTTGATCATGATGGCTACTCCATTTCTTTTGAGGGATTCCTGCCTGCAGTAGTATATATAATGGTCATCTGAGGTAAATTCACCCATTCCAGTCCATTTTAGATCGCTGATTCCTAGAATGTCGATGTTCACCCTTGCCATCTCTTGTTTGACCACTTCCAATTTGCCTTGATTCATGGACCTGACATTCCAGGTTCCTATGCAATATTGCTCTTTACAGCATCGGATCTTGCTTCTATCACCAGTCACATCCACAACTGGGTATTGTTTTTGCTTTGGCTCCATCCCTTCATTCTTTCTGGAGTTATTTCTCCACTGATCCCCAGTAGCATATTGAGCACCTACTGACCTGGGAAGTTCCTCTTTTGGTATCCTATCATTTTGCCTTTTCATACTGTTCATGGGGTACTCAAGGCAAGAATACTGAAGTGGCTTGCATTCCCTTCTCCAGTGGACCGCTCTGTCAGACCTCTCCAACATGACCCGCTCGTCTTGGGTTGCCCCGCAGGCATTGCTTCCTTTTATTGAGTTAGACAAGGCTGTGGTCCTAGTGTGATTAGATTGACTAGTTTTCTGTGAGTATGGTTTCAGTGTGTCTGCCCTCTGATGCCCTCTTGCAACACCTACCATCTTACTTGGGTTTCTCTTACCTTGGGCGTGGGGTATCTCTTCACAGCTGCCCCAGAAAAGCACAGCTGCTGCTCCTTACCTTGGACAAGGGGTATCTCCTTACCGCCGCACCCCCGCGGTCCCTGACCTTCAATGTGGGATAGCTCCTCTAGGCACTCCTGCGCCTGCGCAGCCTCTGCTCTTTGGGATGCTCCTCCCGACTGATGGCCCTGGCCTAGGGCGTGGGCGGCTCCTCCCAGCTGCTGCCCCTGGCCTCGGGCACGGGGTGGTTCCTCAGGGTCACCACCCCTGACCTCGGACGGGGGTGTCTCCTCCCAGCCGCCCCTGACCTCGGATGTGGGGTAGCTCCTCTCGGCCGCCGCCCCTGACCTCGGACACGGGGTGTCTCCTCCCAGCCGCCACCCCTGACCTCGGACGCAGGGTAGCTCCTCCCGACCACCACTGACCTCGGACGTGGGGTAGCTCCTCTCGGCTGCTGCCCCTGACCTCGGACAGAGGGTAGCTCCTCTCGGCCGTGCTTAGTGCGCTGGCTCTTGCAGCCGCCTGCGCTTAGTGCACTGGAAAAGCAAGAGAGTTCCAGAAAAACATCTATTTCTGCTTTACTGACTATGCCAAAGCCTTTGACTGTGTGGATCACAATCAACTGTGGAAAATTCTGAGAGAGATGGGAATACCAGACCACCTAACATGCCTCTTGAGAAATCTGTATGCAGGTCAGGAAGCAACAGTTAGAACTGGACATGGAACAACAGACTGGTTCCAAATAGGAAAAGGAGGACGTCAAGGCTGTATATTGTCACCCTGCTTATTTAACTTCTATGCAGAGCATATCATGAGAAACGCTGGACTGGAAGAAACCCAAGCTGGAATCAAGATTGCCAGGAGAAATATCAATAACCTCAGATATGCAGATGACACCACCCTTATGGCAGAAAGTGAAGAGGAGCTAAAAAGCCTCTTGATGAACGTGAAAGAGGAGAGTGAAAAAGTTGGCTTAAAGCTCAACATTCAGAAAACGAAGATCATGGCATCTGGTCCCATCACTTCATGGGAAATAGATGGGGAAACAGTGGAAACAGTGTCAGACTTTGTTTTTTGGGATCCAAAATCACTGCAGATGGTGATTGCAGCCATGAAATTAAAAGACACTTACTCCTTGGAAGAAAAGTTATGACCAACCTAGACAGCATATTCAAAAGCAGAGATATTACTTTGCCGACTAAGGTCCATCTAGTCAAGGCTATGGTTTTTCCAGTGGTCATGTATGGATGTGAGAGTTGGACTGTGAAGAAGGCTGAGCGCCAAAGAATTGATGCTTTTGAAGTGTGGTGTTGGAGAAGACTCTTGAGAGTCCCTTGGACTGCAAGGAGATCCAACCAGTCCATTCTGAAGGAGATCAATCCTGGGATTTCTTTGGAAGGAATGATGCTAAAGCTGAAACTCCAGTACTTTGGGCACCTCATGAGAAGAGTTGACTCATTGGAAAAGACTCTGATTCTGGGAGGGATTGGGAGCAGGAGGAGAAGGGGACGACAGAGGATGAGATGGCTGGATGGCATCACGGACTCGATGGACATGAGTCTGAGTGAACACTGGGAGATGGTGATGAACAGGGAGGCCTGGCATGCTGCGATTCATGGGGTCGCAAAGAGTCAGACACGACTGAGCGACTGAACTGAACTGAACTGACAGGATTTTAATCTATCACACCTGTCACTTCCAAGGCGGTTCCCTCTATTTTAGTTTCTTCTGTTTGCTGGTCTCTTCAGTGTCTAATTTCCACCCTGACACAAGGGGGCAGTGGTGGTCACATTTTTAGGCTCACTTGTTCAATCGTGCTGTGGGGAGGGAGGAACACTGCGAACAAATAACACTGGTGTGTTCTTGCAGTGTCTCAACCACACTGGGTTTGCCCCTGCTCACAGTGTGTGTGCTTTCCCAGTCTACACTGCTTAGGCTCTAGGTTGCTCTGCCAGGAACTGTCTGAGGCCAGCCCTGGGTTGTATGCACTTCCCAGGTCTGAGCCACTCAGGCTCAGGTTCTCGGATACTCCACAAAGGCACAGACTCGGTTGGGCCTGCGTTTTGTGCCCTTCCCAGGTCCGAGCACCTCAGGTGACCAGGTGCTTGGCAAGCGCGGTTGCCCCCAGTTGAAAGTTGTGACTTATCACCTCCCCCATCCCCGCCACTCAGTTTTCTGGGTGTGCAATCGGCACACCTCAGGTGTGCCGTGTCTCTCTTCTGGGGAGCTGATCTCTGGTTGCAACCTTCCCGGCAGATGTCGACCGTCCAGAATCCCAAGAAGTCTTGGTTCGCAACAAAGCCTGCTTGCAGTTTGGTAAATGATGCCTCTCTGGGGCTGCGATTGCCCCCTTCCAGCTCTGGCTGCCCTCACCTGCCTGTCTCTGACGGGTGATGGGCTGGTCCACAGCTATCTAGCTCTGCTCAGTTCTTTGTTCTGTGAGCCGGCTTGGCGGTGTCTTAGGGCTTTTCGCAGGATAGCTATCCCACAGTCTGGGTTGCTATCTCAAGTTAGTTCCCTCAGATTGCCCTTGGGGCATTCAGGCCCCGTCCTTACCCTAAGCAATGCAGCCTGTGCCTCCCTGTCCAGCCCCCGCTTGCTAGTGGTGGATGCAAGCATCTGCGCTGCTTCTCCACTGGGAGTTGCTGTTAGGCACATAATCTGTGGGTTTCAATTATTTATTTATTTTTTCTCCCAGTTATGTTGCCCTCTGAGGTTCCAAGGCTTGCCACAGACTCGCCAGTGAGAGTGTTCCTGGTGTTTGGAAACTTCTCTCTTTTTTAAGACTCGCTTCCCAGGATGGATCTCCGCCCCTACCTCTTTCGTCTCTCTTTTTATCTTTTATATTTTTTCCTACCTCCTTTCAAAGACAATGGGCTGCTTTTCTGGGTGCCTGATGTCCTCTGCCAGCATTCAAAAGTTGTTTTGTGGAATTTACTCAGCGTTCAGATGTTCTTTTGATGAATTTGTGGGGGAGAAAGTGGGCTCCCCATGCTATTCCTCTGCCATCTTAAGACCACCAATACTCTTTCAACATCTTATATTTTTACCTATTTGATTCTTTCAGCAATAGAATCCAATAATCATGCCCACATTCTTTTAGAGACATAGTTTCTAAAGTTTTGGTCTTTGACTTCTCATCTCCATATTTTCTCTCTTTACCTAAAGATCAGTGCACCTTGAGCCTATCCAGATTTCAAGGGAGATCCATGGTTTTACTATTTCCCTTGAGACATTGGTCTTATCAAAGTAATAATCGGGTGCCACATCCTTGAAGGATCTTTATCTTAAACATCTTACCCTAGCCAGTTTCTAATGGTGGGAGTGAAGACCATGACCTTATTTTGGCCTTTTCCATAACAATCAACTTTAAGTGGCCTTTCTTATTCAAAACTTCTGCTAATTTGATCTCTTACTATTTGGACTCCAAAGTTAAGTGGCTTTCCTGACTATTTCAAGGTTCTAAATTTTTGGAGGGGCTTCCCCTGTGGCTCAGTGGTAAAGAATCTGCCTGCAATGCAGGAGCCACAAGAAACCTGGATTCAGTCCCTGGGTCAGGAAGATCCCCTGGAGGAGGAAATGGCAACACACTCCAGTATTCTTGCCTGGAGAATCCGATGGACAGAGGAGCCTGGCAGACTACAGTCCATGGGGTCGCAAGGAGTTGGACATGATTAAGTGATTAAACAGCTGCAGCAGCAAATTTTTGGAATTCTCTATTCACTTTTATTTCTGCTTCTATATTGGACAATTCTTTTCTGAGAACACTCTAATGATTTTGCCAAACATAGTCAATAATAACCAATCATATGCTAACATACTATTTTCCCATACCTTCATCTTGAATTTAAATTTCCTTAAGAATGTGATCTGACTCCCAGACAATTTTATTAAGTATCTCCCACTGCATAATGTAAAGTGTCACCTCTGTACCCTCTAATATAGTTTTTTATAGCTCACTGTACAACCACTAGGCCAGGTTATTTTTTATATAAAGGGGTTTTTTTAATAAGTACTGCATTTCTAAACACCTATATTGATCTGTCAGGATGAGCTAGATTATAACATGACAACAAACAACTCCTAAATCTCAATGGCTTAGAACAATGAAAGTTTTACTTCTTTTTCTACTATATGGTAGGGAGATATATATCTCAATTCATTCTCACTCAGGGACCCAGGCTGACAGCATCTCCAGCATCTCAAGTATATTAGTCACAACAGCAGAAAGGAAACACAGTGAAGTACATACCATCTCTTAAGGCTTCTGTTCAAAGACAATCTTCTACTCACATTTTGTTTTCAAAAGCAAATCACACTGCAATGCCTAAGTTCAAGAAGATAAGGATATGCAATCCTATAATGAATTTGTGAATGACATTAAATGCTAGTGTAAATTCTATACCCAGCTAGGCTGTCATTTGATATGAAATATAATAACTAAAATGTTCAATGCTATAAAATCTCAAAAAGTTTATCTTTCTTCTATACTGTTTCATAAGGCTTCAGAGCAAAACAATAGAGTAAGTCAAAAAAGGGAGCAGGCATAGACAAAGCAAAGGGAATCTCCTAGATGAAGACAGAGATCCTAAATAACAAGTACCCACAACACACAGAGTTCCTATTGGAGAAGTATGAATCAAGAGATAGAATGTCCTCACAATTTGACCTTTCCATTTGCACCATGGATCCAAAATTACCAGAGGATGCACTTTATCAAAACAAAGAAGAAAAGCAAGACAGAAAAAGACATGAGATTTGGAAACAATTAATCCAATCCAGGAAAGAGACAAGGAAAACCAGAATGGCAGCAAAAGATATACCCAGGATGATTGGAGAGTAGCCTGATGACCTTAAGAGTCATCAGCCCCAAAAAAAGGAAAATACAGGTCTTCAGAAGGGATGTCTCTAATTTTTTTTTAATGAAAGTAATAGATTGCCTAATGAGACTGGCCTTGTGGTAATAATACTGAGAGGCTATAATGAGGGGTAGAAGAATTAATAATGAGTAAACATAAAACTAAATAAATTAAAAACCAGGGCAACTTTAGGAGAAATTAGAAGAAAGAAATGAAGTATACCATAAAATACATTCAGTTGTGAATAGCTGTATAGATATATGATGTATATACTAAACGTTGATATATTTAAAATTGCAAAATAGTGATATTGGTGAGTTAAGTAAATATTTATCTATCATAAATAAAAGTGGATGGATGTCTAAACGTAGTTAATTAAAAGATGGCACCCCACTCCAGTACTCTTGCCTGGAAAATCCCATGGACAGAGGAGCCTGGTAGGCTGCGGTCCATGGGGTCGTGAAGAGTCGGACACGACTGAGCGACTTCACTTTCACTTTTCACTTTCATGTACTGGAGAAGGAAATGGCAACCCACTCCAGTGTTCTTGCTTGGAGAATCCCAGGGACGGGGGAGCCTGGTGGGCTGCCGTCTATGGGGTCACAAAGAGTCGGACACGACTGAAGTGACTTAGAAGCAGCAGAAGAATGAATACATATATACATAATACAAATATAGTGTGTGTGTGTATATATATATTAATATATATGTGGAAAAAAAGTTAAAACAGAGATGTTGCCTCTGGGGAGGAAGATTGGGGAGAGGAGAGAAGGATGGAAGAGGAAACCACTATATTTGATTATAAACTTTCTGGTATTATTTGACTTTGTAAACTATAGGCATATATTGCCATCAAGAAAATTAAAATTAAAGCCAAACAGAATCCCACACATTTAGGTAATTCTGATGTGCAGGTAGAGATCCAACCAGTCCATTCTAAAGGAGATCAGCCCTGGGTATTCTTTGGAAGGAATGATGCTAAAGCTGAAACTCCAGTACTTTGGCCACCTCATGCGAAGGGTTGACTCACTGGAAAAGACTCCGATGCAGGGAGGGATTGGGGCAGAAGGAAAAGGGGACAACAGAGGATGAGATGGCTAGATAGCATCACCGACTCAATGGATGTAAGTCTGAGTGAACTCCGGGAGATGGTGATGGACAGGGAGGCCTGGCATGCTGCAATTCATGGGGTCGCAAAGAGTTGGACATGACTGAGCGACTGAACTGAACTGAGAGTAACCACTGTCCCATCCACTTTTTTTAAATATTATTTATTTGGCTGTGCCAGGTCTTAGTTGTGGCATGCAGGACCTTCGATCTTCACTGCAGCATGTAAGATTTTTAATTGCAGCATGTAAACTCTTAGTTGCAGCATGTGGGATCTAGCTCTCTGACCAGGGACTGAACTTGGCCCCCTTGCATTGGGAGCTCTAAGTCTTAACCATTGAACAACCAGGGAAGTTCCTGTCCCATCTAATACTGAAAACTGTGCAACTTTCCTTGCTAAGTAGTTGTCTCACTCCAACTTGAATATCTCCGTTAAAAAAAAAAAAAAAAAAAAAAAACTCAAAATACAAAATTCTACCTGTACTTCTTTACAACCCTAATTTTTATAATATATCTGTTACGGATACTGGAGGATAAAAATACAGAGATCCTACAAGGCTATACTGGCCCAGTCCACTTGCAGGGGTTAAAGTAGTTAGAAAAGTAACAAATGTCTCTTAATTCTCCAGCAGTGAGTGATTATTCAAGAGGGCGGGGGTTTTCATTGGGCTAGGGCCCACTGCCCGAGCAATCACAGTGGAAATGATCTCTCTCAGAATGGAAGGGAGGGCTGAGGAGTTCTAGGAATTTCACATTTTAGGTCTCTTCCTCTGGCTTTGACGGACGGCACAGCTTATACTACCCTGAAGACTCCCAGAAGCTGAGGTGGTGAGACGTTTCAGAAGAGAGTGAGCTAGATGAAAGACTTATAAATTGTACAGGCTTTTGGATCTAGAAAGTAGTTATTTATTTCAAGATGTAAGACCTGTTTTTAACACATTATTTCCCTTGTCATATCCCTAGGCAGCCTACTCCATCCCCAGGAGCTGTTTGAAGGGTTTCATGAGAGAGGAAGTAGTACAGCTATTTAAAGCACTGATTTTCAATACTGCAGATTAATGAATTATACTTTTTAAAACTCAGTCCAAAAGAAAATAGGAAGGTAGTAACAAATAACAGAAATGACAGAAAAAAAATAGCAAGGATGTAGATTTAAACCCCACTGTGTTGACAATACCATTAAATGTAAATCGTCTAAATACCCAAATTAAAAGACAAAGATCATAAAGCTGGATGAAAAAGCAAGACCCAACACTTGAAACATAAAAGACACAGCTAGATTAAATGTAAAAGAATGGAAAGAGATATAGCATGTAAACAGTATTCAAAAGAAAGCTGAAGTGACTCTATTAATATCAGACAAAGTAGTTTGTTGGGCAAAGAATATTAACAGGAAAATAAGGACATTTCATAATGATAAAGAAGTCAATTATTCAAGAGAACATAGCAATCCTAAATGTGTCAATCCCTAATAAAGGACATCAAAATATATGAAACAAAAACTAACAGAGATCTTTAAGTATAATATACCATATTAACAAAACAAATACAGACAATACCCAACATATAATTCAGCTTAAGATTTTTCAAGTTTAGGATGGTGCATAAGTGATATTCAATCAGGAGAAACTGTGCTTCTAATTGTGAAGTCGGATCTTTTCTTGGGCTCGTGATATGCAGCATGCTACTTATGGTGATTCAGGGCGGCAGCAGCAAGTCTCATCTCATAGTCAGCCATGCAATCATGAGGTAAACAACCATTTACTATGATACAACTAATCTGTTTCTCATTTTTGGTACAGAATTCAATAAATTAGAAGAGATACTTAATAGTTTATTATAAAATATGCTCTGTCAGATTATTTTTTCCCAGCTGTAGACTAATGTAACTGTTCTGAGCACATTTAAGATATGCTAGGCTAAGAAGAAATTCCTTAGAAGAAATGGAGTAGCCCTCATAGTCAACAAGTGAGTCCGAAATGCAGTACTTGGGTGCAATCTCAAAAATGCCAGAAAGATCGCTGTTCGTTTCCAAGGCAAACCATTCAATATTACAGTAATCCAAGACTATGCCCCAACCACTAATGCCAAAGAAGCTGAAGTTGAATGGTTCTGTGAAGATCTACAAGACCCCCTAGAACTAATACCAAAAAGATATGTCCTTTTCATCACAGGGGACTGGAATGCAAAAGTAGGAAGTCAAGAGATATGTAGAGTATCAGGCAACTTTGGCCTTGGAGTATAAAACGAAGCAGGCAAAGGCTAACAGAGTTTTGCCAAGAGAAGGCACTTGTCATAGCAGACAACCTCTTCCAACAACACAAGAGAAGACTCTACACATGGCCATCACCAGATGGTCAATACCAAAATCAGACTGATTATATTCTTTGCAGCTGAAGATGGAGAAGTTCTATACAGTCAGCAAAAACAAGACCAGGAGCTGACTGTGGCTCAGATCATGAACTCCTTATTGCAAAATTCAGACTTAAACTGAAGAAAGAAAGGAAAACCACTAGACCATTCAGGTATGACCTAAATCAAATTCCTTATGATTACACAGTGGAAGTAACAAATAGATTCAAGGGCATAGATCATATAGACGGAGTGCCTGAAGAACTATGGACAGCAGTTCATGACATTGTACAGGAGGTGGTGACCAAGACTATCCCCAAGAAAAAGAAACACAAAAAGGCAAAATGGTTGTCTGAGGAGGCCTTACAAGTAGCTGAGAAAAAAAGAGAAGTGAAAGACAAAGGAGAAAAGGAAAGATATACCCATCTGAATGCAGAGTTCCAAAGAATAACATGGAGAGATAAGAAAGCCTTCCTTAATTATCAATGCAAAGAAATACAGGAAAACAATAGAAGGGGAAAGACTAGAGATCTCTTCAAGAAAATTAGAGATAACAAGGGAACATTTCATGCAAAGATGGGTACAATAAAGGACAGAAACAGTATGGAGTTAACAGAAGCAGAAGCTATTAAGAAGAGGTGGTAAGAATACACAGAAGAACTATACAAAAAAGGTCTTCATGACCCAAATAACCATGATGGTGTGATCACTCACCTAGAGCCACACAACCTGGAATGCAAAGTCAAGTAGGCCTTAGGAAGCATCACTATGAACAAAGCTAGTGGAGGTAATAGAATTCCAGTTGAGATATTTCAAATCCTAAAAGATGATGCTGTGAAAGTGCTGCACTCGATATACCAGCAAATTTGGAAAACTCAGCAGTGGCCCAGGACTGGAAAAGGTCAGTTTTCATTCCAATCCTAAAGAAATGCAATGCCAAAGAATGTTCAAACTACTGCAAAATTGCACTCATCTCACACACTAGCAAAGTAATGCTCAAAAGTCTCCAAGTGAAGCTTCAACAGTACGTGAACCGAGAACTTCCAGATGTTCAAGCTGGATTTGGAGAAGGCAGAGGAACCAGAGATCAAATTGCCAACATCTGCTGGATCACAGAAAAAGCAAGAAAGTTCCAGAAAAACATCTACTTCTGCTCTATTGACTATGCCAAAGCCTTTGACTGTGTAGATCACAACAAACTGTGGAAACTTCTTCAAAAGATGAGAATACCAGACCATCTTACCTGCCTCCTGAGAATCTGTATACAGGTCAAGAAGCAACAGTTGGAACTGGACATGGAACAACGGACTGGTTTCAAATTGAGTAAGGAGTATGTCAAGGTTGTATATTGGCATCCTGCTTATATATGCAGAGTACATCATGCAAAACGCTGAGCTGGATGAAGCACAAGCTGGAATCAAGATTGCCGGGAGAAATATCAATAACCTCAGATATGCAGATGACACCACCCTTATGACAGAAAGCAAAGAGGAACTGAAGAGACTCTTGATGAAAATGAAAGAGGAGAGTGAAAAAGCTGGCTTAAAACTCAACATTCAAAAACAAAGATCATGGCATGTGGTCCCATTGCTTCATGGCAAATAGATGGGGAAACAATGGAAACAGTGAGAGACTTTATTTTCTTGGGCTCCAAAATCTCTGCAGATGGTTACTGCAGCCATGAAATTACAAGACGCTTACTCCTTGGAAGAAAAGCTATGACCAACCTAGACAGCATATTAAAAAGCAGAGACATTACTTTACCAACAAAGGTCTGTCTAGTCAAAAGTTATAGTTTTTCCAGCAGTCATGTATGGATGTGAGAGTTGGACCATAAAGAAAGCTGAGAGCCAAAGAATTGATACTTTTGAACTGTGATGTTGGAGAAGGCTCTTGTGAGTCCCTTGGATTACCAGAAGATAAAACCAGTCCATCCTAAAGGAAATCAGTCCTGAATATTCATTGGAAGGACTGATGCTGAAGCTGAAGCTCCAATACTCTGGCCACCTGATACAAAGAACTGACTCATTGGAAAAGACCCTGATGCTGGGAAAGATTGAAGGTGGGATGAGAAGGGGACGGCAGAGGATGAGATGGTTGGATGGCATCACTGATTTGATGGACAAGAGTTTGAGCAAGTTCCAGGAGTTGGTGATGGACATGGAAGCCTGGCATGCTACAGTCCATGGGGTCGCAAAGAGCTGGGCAGGACTGGGCAACTGAACTGAACTGAGGTTAAGCTGTGATATTCGGTAGGTTAGAGGTATTTGACCACATTTTCAACTTAAAGTATTTTCAACTTACAATGAGTTTTTCCAAATGTATCTCCATCATAAGTCAAGGAAGATCTGTATATAATCATCTCAGTAGATACAAAAAGAGACATTTAACAAAATTTAAATCTATTTCTGATATTTTTAACTCTCAGCAAATTATAAATAGAAGATAATTTCCTAAACCCAATAAGGGCATTTTAAAATTCCTGTATTTATATAGTGGTGGAAAACTGAATGATTTTCTATTAAAACCAGGAACAAAGCAAAGATGTTAGCTCTCATCACTTCTATTTAACATTGCACAGGCAAACCAAGCCAGTGCAATAAGACAAGAAAAAGGAATAATGGCACTCAGATTTGAAGTGCCTGTTAAAACTGTATTTATCACATGGCAAGATAGTCTCTGTAAAAAAAAAAAAAAATCAATTTACAAAAAAGCTATGAGATTAAGAGAGGCAGGATACAAGGCTAAATATAAAATTGTATTTCTTTTTGTGTGTGCAATAATGGATGGTCACTAATTTTATTTCTTTAAATCATCGCCATGACCCTAAGTGGTACCATGACTGAACTATTATTTGCAATGAACCAAAGCTCAGAGGAAACAATTGTATTTCTATATACTGAGAATAAACAACTGGAAGATAAAATTGAAAAAGTAATTGTGCTAAAAAAAAAACTTCAGGGATAAATTTAACATATTGCTGAGAGATATAAAGCAAGCCTAAATAAATAGAAAAAGGTAACATGTTCATGTATCACAATATTCAGTCTTGTTAAAATGTTACTCCTCCCCCAAAAGACCTATAGATTCAATGAATGCCTTATCGAAAGACCAGTGGGATGTTTTTAGAAATCAACAGCCTAATTCTAAAGGAAATGCAGAAGACCTAGGATAGACAGCAGGGACATTTGGAGGACTTATACTACTTGACTTAAAGACTTCTGATAAAGCTACATTAATCATGGCAGTGTAGTAATGGGGAAAGGATAAACATACAGTTTAATAGAATAGAAGAGGCCAAAAATATCACCAGCACACATGGCCAACTGATTTTTCATAAAGATACCAAGTAAATTCCATGGGAAAAGACAGTGTTCTCAACAAATTGTGCAGAAAGAGAGACAGGAAGACTGAGGCTGAGATTGTGAGAGAGAACCTCCACACATATCTTATACCTTATATTTACAAGCTAACCTGAATCATGGACCTACGTGTAGACTTAAAACTATAAAGTTCTAGAAAAAGATATGTATTACCTTGAGTTAGGCAAAGAGTTCTTTAGGCACAAAATCTAACTACTAGAACTGAAAGACACCTTTAAAATCAGATCAAGGCATGTTGTAGGCAAATAAAAGAGCTACTTTACACAGTTGATTCCAACTATTTTCAGTCCCTCTCTGCTGTCTCCTGCAACACCCTCCCTCTTCCATTATCCAAACTTTATCGTAACCAACTCTTATTTACTGTCCTGTCTCAGCTTCAGTGTCATTTCCTCCAGGAAGCCTTCCCTGACACCTAAACTGGGTCAAGCACTCGTCCTTTGATTACCACTTAGCCCTCTCTATTGTATTGACCTGTATCACTCTCTAGTTTGGAAGCTCCAAAGGGAATTCAGATGGTATTTGCCTTGCTTATTTTTATTCTCAGTGCCCAGCACATGGTAAATCCTCAGTACATTTTATTGGATGAACAATTGTGTGATCATATTCCTTTTTCAATTTTTATTGTTATAAAGTAAACATAACATAAAACTTACCATCTTAACCATTTTAAATGTATAATTTAGTGATATTAAATACATTCATAATGTGCAACCATCAGCGCCATCCATCCCCATAACTGTGTACGTATATAGTGATATATATAGGTAGATATACCAGTTTTCATTCACTGATGGATACTTAACATCGTTTCTTGGCTATTTCAAATAACACTGCAATAAACATAGGAGTGCAAATATGTCTTCAAGACCCTGCTTCATTTCTTCTAAGTATACACTCAGAAGTGGAAGCGCTAGATCACATGGTACTTCTATTTCTGTTAAGGAATTTCTGTACCATTTTTCCATAGAGGCATACCAATTTACGTTTCCACCAACAGTGCACAAGGACTCCCTTACTTCACAACTTCACCAACACTTGTTACATCTGGTATTTTTGATGAAATCCATTCTAACTGGTGCGAGGTGATATCTCATTGTGGTTTTGATTTGCATTCCCTGATGATTAGTGATGTTGAGCATTTTTTTCATGCACCTCTTGGCCATTTGTACGTCTTCTTTGGGAAAACGCTTATTCAGCTTCTCCATCCATTTTTTTTATTGGATTGTTTGTGCCTTTGCTACTGAATTGTATCAGTTCTGTATGTATTTTGGATATTAACCCCATATGAGATACATGATTTACAAATATTCTTTCATTCCCTAGAATGCCTTTTCATTTTATTCATTGTTTGTTTTGCTGTGAAGAAACTCTTCCGTTTGATGCAGTCCCACTTACTAATTTTTGCTATTATTGCCTATGCCTCTGGTGTCATATCCAAAAAAAATAATAATAATAATGGCCAAGACTAATGTGAAGGAGCACATGTCATTTTCTTATAGGAGTTTTATGATTTCAGGTCTTATGCTTAAGTCTTTAATCCATTTAGCGTTAATTTTTATGGATGACGTAAGATGGGAGTCCAATTTTATTCTTCTGTATGTGCGTATCTACTTTTGACCTACTGTCTTCTAGCTTCCAAAGTTTCTTATGAGAAGTCTGCTGATAATCTCATTAAGGATGCCTTTTGTTAGGCCTTACTTTCTTATTTTTTTTGTATGTCTTGTGATTTTTTTGTTGTTGTTAAACACTGGACATTTAAATCTAATAATGTTGGAACTCAAAATCAGATTCTCTCCTTACCCCGGGGTTTGCTGCTTCTGTTATTATTTTGTTTGATCGTTGAGGGTTGTCTCTGTGTCAAGGATCACCTAAGATGTAAACTTAAAGTTTTCTCGGGTCTTTTCTGAGCCTTTCCAAGGGCAGGCACTATTGCTTTCTAATTTTCCCCATATATGGATTTGTTTCTAAATGTCCTCATTTTTAATACCTGGCTCCCAAAGGGTGGAAAAAAGGAAGATTGGGGCAAAAAAGGTGCCAACCCCTTAAATACCCTGTAAGTCACTTCGGTCAGAGGGGAGGGGCTTGAAACAATAGAAGTACAACAAAAATGGCCACCAGTCCTTTTGTTCACACCTCCGTGAACAGAAGCAGCAATCAGAGCACAGAACCCCAGTATTGGGAGGACGGGGTCCTTCTGGCCCACTCTGCCTCCTGCAAGCTGTGTGCAGCCTACTCCAGAAACATGTGCACAGCTGCCTGTTGAGACTCTAAGAAAGGTAAGGTGATTTGCCCAAGGCCACACAGCTAGCAAAAGTTAACCTGACTTCTCACCAGGTTCTCCTTCTCCTTGGTACACTGCACTATCTCTCGACTCTGGCACCCCAAGCTGCCTCCAAGATACATAAGGGTGATGGGATGGACACCCAGCCTCTGTCATTCACTCTCTTACCTCTTACTCTCCTTGCCTCACTCACCCTGATCCCCTTCTTCTTAGCCAGAATGCCTAGGTAATGTGATGGGTAAGAATAGACATACAGGGTTTGTATTTCATAGTCATTGGCTGTGCAATCTTGGGCAAGACAATCAACTTCCCTGAGCCTCAGTTTCCTGAACTCTCAGATGAGGATCAAATAGTATTTACCTCAGAGGGGTACTGTAAGGACTTAGCACAGTGCCTGGCACAAATCAGCTCTGCTTATCTGCTTTTTACTGTTTCCCTAACACATGGTATCTTCACATCTCTCTTCCTTGGTGCCTTTCTCTCTTTTCCTCCCTCTGTATGCCTGTCTGCCTACCTCCCACACAACCTGCAGTTTCCTTCAACATGCTGGGCCCTGCCCAGGGGATGAAGATGGGCCTGGGGCCAAGACTTCCTGGATCAGAAAAAGAACTTATTCCAGGCAAGGAACCACAGTGAAACTTACACATGAACACCTTCCTCACCTGTGCCAGGTAGGGCCTTGGAAGAAAGGTTGGGGGAAACTGTGCTGTAGGGCAGAGAGAGGCTGAGGCTGAGGGGTAGGGACAGCCCTGAGAAGACCTGACGTGAAGTGAGCTGGGGGCCCCAGACTTGGGTGAGGAGAAACAATATGGGATGAGAGTGGCCAGCACCCAGGCATCAAGGGCAAGACCCTCAGGAAGCAGCAGAGGGTAAAGTTAGCTCCCTGGCCAAGGCCCAAGGGTCAGCCCACCCACCAGCAGGCACTAACTGCAGGACCTCTATGCCAGGCTGTTATCAGGGTGAACGGCAGGGGCTCCAGGCCTCCTGTAGGTGGAGGGTCATCAGACCACTGGAGAGGCATCATGACCTCAGCATCCCAGGGACAAGGAAGAACTAGGATTGGTCTCAGAACACCAAGGTTTGGAGGAATGCATGGCCATTAGTAGTCATGAGACCTAGAAACCATACAGTCACTCTGGGCCTCAGTTTCCTTGTCTATAAAATCTAGTAACAACATCTGTCCCCCTGGATTGCTGTGGAAATTAAATATGGAGATAACAGGTAAGAGAGCACTTGGTAAATGACAAAGGGCTCTGTGATACTGGGTGTTATTATTGGGCAGGCTGGGAAGTCGAGCTCCAGAGCTTCCCTTCTGGATTGCCAGTCCACCCCCACCTCCCTGTCACACAGGACCCATTCTCAACGGGGATGCCAGGACGATGGACACACTCCAACTCAATGTGGCAACAAAGTCCAGCTGAGCCCCTCGGCGACTTGCTGCCTGACCTGGGGCTATTCCACCTCTGGGCCTCCATACCTTCTTTATACCTAGGTGGCTGGACCACAATGTTAAATGTTCAGGACATCTGTCAGCCCATTTTGTCTTCATGTAGACAGCAAGAAATCAGCCATGGTGGGAGTCCTTACACCACAGAAATGGGCAAACACTTCAAATCCAGGTACCGTTGTTGAGACTGGCGTTCCCGAAGCTCCTCCTCCTGGTGGCTGCACACGAATGGTCAGCTGGCCCCGACAGCTTGCCTGGCGCGCTCGGCATCCACTGCTTCCCAAGGACTCGCCCCTGATAAATATGGATGCACACCTGGCGGCAGCAGGCTCACTCCCCACAGACACCCCCACCCTCCGCCCGCTGGATCGCTGGGTGCAGACAAGGAGGGGAGGGAGGGAGGAAGAGAGGCGGCCGTGTGCTTGTCATTTACAAGCTCTGGGCCCCGCCTGGCTGTGTATTACACAAGCCCCTTTCTCCCCCTGTATTCCTGATCTCGCCTCTCTTCTCTCCCAGCGTCAAGACAGGAAGGGAGTTGGCCAAGCCTGCAGCACCCTACCTGCTCTGTAACTGAAAGGTGCCACCAAACAGAGCCCTGTCCCCTCCCTGCTGTCCCCCCCAGGACCCCCACAAGTGTACGAGTCGTGCTCAGAAGGCACCTCCTGCACTGACTGCAGTATGCCCGCTGCTCCTAGAGCTGGACCAGAGACACTTTGTCCCCCTCGTGTGTTGTCCCACACCCCACCACACCCACATACCCCTAACCTGGAAGGCGAAACAGCTCTAGGTGGGACAGCAAAGGGAGGGAACTGCCACAGGTGGAGACCAGGCTCAGCCCAACTCTGTTTCCTTCCAAGGTTTTGCAGGGCGGTGGGGGTTTGTTCTTGCTGCTCTTTTCTGAATCAAACCCTTGGGCACTTATTCACTCCCTGTGACGCACTGAACTGTGTCCCTTAAAACTGCTACATAGACATTCCAGCCCCCAGTACCTCGGAAGGTGACAGTATTTGGAGATAAGCACTTCACATGCATGCGTGCCCCGTCACTTCAGTCGTGCCAGACTCTTTGTGACCCCATGGATTATAGCCCACCAGGCTCCCCTGTCCATGGGATTTCCGAAGCAAGAATACTGGAGTGGGTTGCCATTTCCTCCTCTGGGGCATCTTCTCAACCCAGGGATCGAACCGTGTCTCCTGCGCTGGCAGGAGTATTCTTTACCACTGAGCCACCTGCTCTAAGAGATAAGTTAGAATGAGGTTGCCAGGTGACTTCCTTGGTGGTCTAATGGTCCCCATGCAGGGGACACAGATTCAATCCCTGCTCCCACTCGCAGTGGAGCAACTAACCCCAGGCACCGCAACTCCTGAGCCTGAGCGCTGTAGCTGCTAAAGCCCGGGCACCTGGAGCCGGTGCTCTGCAACCAGCAAGAACGCAGTGAGACGCCCACACAGCACAGCCAAGAGCAGCTCTCCGCCCCGCTGCCCTGGTCTCCACAACTAGAGAAAGCCCACAGGCAACAGCATAGACCCAGTGCAGCCAATGATCAATTAACTAATTTTGAAACACTGAGGTCACTAGGATGGGCCCTAACCCAACAGCACAGGTGTCCATATACAAGGACACAGAGAGACACACTGATGAAGAGGTTGTGAAGACACAGGATGAGACGGCGTCGAAGTCAGTCGGCCTGGAACGGCCCCCCACACACAGACACAGAGCCCTCAGAGCAGCCAGCCCTGCCAACACCCTGGTCTTGACTTCCAGCCTCCAGAGCCGGGAGACAGCACATTTCTGAGTTGAAGCCACCCCATCTGCGTTACCACAATCTTAGGAAACTAATTCACTCCTTTCCTCTGAAAGGGGAGCGAGAGAAACTGCGTCTTGGTTTCACGGTTTCCAAGCGTGCTCACTCTCATGTCCATGTCGGATCCTCACGTCACCTGACTCCTTAGGCCCAGCAAGTGCTCCTCAGCCCATCTGATGGATGAGGTATCTGAGGCCCAGAGGCAGGGGGCTTCCCAAAAAGCCTGCACCAAAGTTAACCACCAAGCTGGGACTACAACCCAGGCCTCCTCACCAACACCCAAAGGGCTTTCCTACATCAAGACAAACATCTAAGTTTATACAGAATTCTGGGAGGCTGCAGGGTTGAAGGGCACCTCACCTCCTTTCACCTGGCCCTCCAGCCTGCACTCACTCTCTGTGGCATCACCCAGGCAGCCTTTAATCACCATGATCCCCGGACACCACCCCAGACCAAGCGAATCAGAAGCCAGGGGGTGGGGTTCAGGCAGTGATAGTTTTACAGCACAGTAACATGATTCCCATGTGCAGCCGGGGTGGAGAAGCCCAGCCAGAGGGTTCCAAGGTGGGTCCTGGATCAGGAACACTGGCTCACAAAGCCGGCAACCAATGATGTGGCAAGGGGGATGTGGACCACTCCATGGCCCCACTCCATCCCAGAGCGGGCCCAGCAGGCAATGACACTCAGAAAATGTGAGATATAAATTAAGGTTCGAATTGGCACTCACTCATTCTGTACAAAGGCGAGACATGGTCAGGGTTGGGAAAGATTCTTCCACCTCTTTTACTTTACTGGGTCATGGGGGATCCTTTAAATATCAACAGAAAGAAAAACAGTGTTTTTGTTTTAAGTCTGAGGCCTTTACTCTTCCATATAAATCAAATGTAATTGCTTGTTATGAAAATGAAAGAGCTGCACTGGAGTGCATGCTGGGCACAAGTTAAGTGGCCTTACAGTGTCTCTTCTTCCAATAACCCTACAACATAGGTACTATATGATCCCCATTTTACAGAAAGGGCAACTGAGGCTTGGAGAGGTTATTTCACCAACCCAAGGTCACTCAGCAATTAGATGGTGGGGCTGGGATTCCAACCAGGAGGTCTGGCCCCACGGCCCATGATAGTGACCACTAGATACACAATATTCTACAGTCTTTTAATGTTCATACCTATTTTTGTAGAAGATACTAAAATAAGTATCATGTTAAAATGTTTGAACAAAATGCCTTTTTCCCATTTCTTCAAAATTTCCAGAGGCTTTTTTTTCTTCCCTAACTCAGGACTAAGGAACTCGGGCACTCGTAGGACCCAACCCAGACAGGCAGCCGTACAGGCACCCCCATGCACAGCACTAGGAACCCAGTATGTCACCCCACCAGCCCCAGTTCCCATCCCTAGCTGGACCCTCTGCTGTCTGGAAAAGACGGAAACGTGGACTGGGACTGCCCTCTAGTGGCTGTGAGACTAACTGCAACCAACACTTTCACATTTTCCAGGTTGGGTGCAAGTGCCCAGAGCCCCAGGGAAAAGGGGAACCTGCACATCCCATGTGGCAGCACTGGATCCCCAAGATACCAGGGACTGGAGCTCGGAGGCCTAGATGATGCGGCCTCAAGGGGCCAAACCACGCCAGACTCCCACTCACCCCATCTGATGTGAGCAATGGAAGTCTGGAGGACGGCTCCCCTGGAGGGCAGGATTCTGGCCCCGGGGCAATGACGGAAACCCTGAAGGGAGGTCCACAGCATTCCCCAAACGACCTTGCCCTCCGTGCAATGTTCTCAACCACTCCTCTCCAGGAGCGAACTCAACCCCTCACCTAAATCCTGCTGGCCCAGCACTCCCCGCTCCAGGACGCCTGCTCTGAGCCCTCCGTCCCCCACCCTCCCCTAGGCTGACAGTTATCTCCAGAGAGGACACCAGGTCCCTCTCGGCAATAGGCCCAGAACACTGTTAATGACATCAGTCTTCCCCTCCCCCAGCCTTCCTCCAGCAGACTGGGAGCCCCTGGGGGCAGAGTTGAGACCTGGATGTCTCTGGTACCCACCTAGCCACAGGGGGGCACACCAGGTCCATGGGCAGCCACATGGCAGGCTCCTGTGCCACCCTCTCCATGACCCAAAGGAGAGAAGGAGGGTTCCCACCAGGAAGCTGTAGGAAGGGCTTCTCCCCGCTAAGCTGGTGGGGGGCGGGGTGGGGGGGCTGTGCTGGCTCCGGACCCCGGTAGGGCTGTACCTGAGGGCTGGGGGCCAGTCCCCTCACAGTTTCCAGCAGGGGAGGGGAGGAGCCCCAGGCCACCCCCAGCCCACCTGAGGCAGCAGGGACCCCCCCCCAACCTCAGAAGCAGGTGGACTCCCAGAGTGTCTGCTCCCACTCGCCAGCCTGAGGTCCCTCCCACCCCACCCCAAGGCCTGAGTGCAGGAGCGGCCTTCAGGATGTCAGGAGCGATGCCAAAGGCCCCATTTATATTCCTAAGTAGAGGATTTGTTAATATGGAGCCTGCCTCTGGGGATATGGGAATGCTGGGGTGAGAGATGACAAACTGGCACCCAGTGGCCAGGCTGAGAGCAAGATATTCACTTACATCTCATTCATCAGGGCCTCCTCCACAGGCCTCCCAGCCACTGGGTCCCTGACCATCTTAGGGGCCATGAGGGTCAGGGGGTGGGGAGGTGTCCTCAGCCCTGAGAGGCCCCTCTGGGCTCCAAGAAGCCCTGGGATGATGGAGGTGGCCAGGGAGTCAGTCCTATGGGCAGCCGGGGACGGGCCCCGCAGCAAAGGGGAGTAGGGGTGAGGGGCAGAGGGGGGACACAGGCCCTTATGCTGACACGTGCATGCACGTGTGCTAAGTCGCTTCAGTCGTGTCTGACTCTGCGACTCTATGGACTGCAGCCCACCAGGCTCCTCTGTCCATGGGATTCTCCAAGCAAGAATAATGGAGTGGGTTGCCATGCCCTCCTCCAGGGGATCTTCCCAATTCAGGGGTCAAACCCACATCTCTGAAGTCTTCACTGCAGGTGGATTCTTTACCGCTGAGCCGCCAGCAAAGCCCACGAAGAAATGAGTGAGGCCCAAACCTGAACATTCCTTGGGACAAAACCCCTGCTTGTGGTTCCTGTGAGAGAACTAAAGAAAGCCACCAGGCCCGTCTTAGGCCCAGCTGCTACCTAAGGAAGGACATCCAGTGTCCTGGGTCTAAAGGGGGTCAGGATGGTTCTCCTCAGGTCCCGGCCCAGAGGACAGGCTCAGAGCTCTGCACACACACTCAGACTCACACGAGCACATGCACACACCACAACTCAGACATTGGGCAGGGCACACAGCCGGGCACTGCAGAGCGGCGGGCGGGGGTGCGGTGTGAGTAATGGCGGGTGCAGGATGCTCCCGAATCCTGATAAGGGAGAATAATAACTTGTCAAAGATATATATGATATGTGTTTGCTTTCCCGACGGAATATCTATGGGGCTAATTCATCAAGCCAGCGGGCTGGCTGGAGACCCACAGAGGGAAGAGAAGAGAAGCACGTGACCGCAGGCCCCAGAGTGCCGGGTGCTGGGGAGGGGAGCTGGCCTGCCCAAGCTGGACTCCCACCAGGGCCCTGAGAAGCACTGAAACCTGCCTGGGCATGGGTCCCCCGGGGCCCTAATGCTAACCCCCGGGACGTTGGGATTGGAATCCAGAGCAGACATCCTGCACTTGGCAAGCCCACTGTTTCTCCCGCGCTTCTTCTCTCCTCCCCTCCTCTCTCCTTGCTGTGCAGCCTGTGGAAAGGCTCTGGTCTGAGAAGTTGGAAGATGATCAGAAAATGTCTCCATTCTTGGAGAGAAGAAGATAAACAGAAAAAGCTCTCAGGGAGAACAGAGCTGAGAGGGGGGTCCTAGCTGGTTCTCCCTGCCCTCCTCATTACCCGCCTCCCAGCCCCACACTCCCCCATAACCCTCACACACCCCCACACCCCACCAACTTCTCTAGGCTCCCACAGAAGGAGGGAAAGAAAGAAAGAGGGCCTGCTTCCTTTACCCAGGTCGTTTCAAGGACACCAAGGCCAGAAAACCCACCTGGAGGCACAGGATGCCCCCCCAGGAGGCAGAAACCTCCTCCCCAGAGAGGTCTTTAATCCAGCTACACCTTCATATCCCCAGGGATTAGGGCTTCCTCTCTAATCCCATCTCTTCCTTTCCTTCCTCCTGTCACAATAATTTTAAAACCTGAATTAGCGTGCCTCATGGAAGGCCTCCCCCGAGCCTCTGCCCAGCCCCTGCCCTCACCCAGCCTCTGCCCTGCAGGCCCTCGGGGGGCATCTTCCCTGACTCGCTGTCACAGGGCTGTGTGCTGTTATGTCCCGCTGAGGTCTGCCCCTCCCCCACCCCATCAGCTCCAGGCTGACATTCACCTTCCCCGTGTCCCTACTCACTCAACAAAGACTAGAGCAAACAGACGGAGAGCCCAGCCACTGCAGAGCTGCTGCTGTGAAAATACTGAGACACCTCACTCGGGCTGGTGAACTTACCAACACTGGCTCTTCCCTCCCCTACCTCCCCATGACCCAGCAACCAAAGGGTTAACTTCTGGCGCAGCTCAGGGGCCTCCAGGACCCTGCCCAGCTCCTGGCCCGCATCCATCCCAGCTAGCAGGGCTGCTGCTCAATCCTGTTAAACACTGTGGCTCCCACCCTGGAGAGTGCACCTGTGGTCCATCCTGTGGGGATTATGACCTGAGAGTTCCAGCAAGAATCTCCACTGGCCTCCTACCTCCCTCGCTCACTCCCTTCCCTCCTTCCTTCTCTCCCCCTCCATCACTCCTTTCCTCCTTCCCTCCTGCTTTTTTCCCTCCATCTCCTCCTTCCTTCCTGTTTGAAGCCTGAGGTCTTCCTGCCGGCACCCGCTCCTGGCCCTCGGCTCTGACACAGATTTGAACGGCCTCCGAATAGTGCTTACAACAGCCCTTGTCCCATCCTTCCCAGGACCACTCTGGCAGCAGCTGGCATCTCCCAGATCCCAGAGGCCAGGAAATATGGGGACCAGGCTCCAAGAGGACCAGCCCCGCTCCACTTCTCCCTGATGGACAACGATAGCCGGCCCCCTCTCTACTCCTTGGACCCTCTCCCCAAACCCCTGCCCTGTCCACAGAGGGCAGGCCCTGGGCTAGGGACTGCTGGCCTGTCCCCCTCCCAGGTCGTGGGGAAGGGTGAAAGAAAGGTGGGGGGGGCCAAGCCCCTGCCAGTGCAGCTTGAAGCTGGAGAGCAATTAACTTGGCGTTTTCAAACAAGGGCAGAGGAAGCGGGAGCCACAGGACTGAGTCAGCACATCAGAGAGGCGGGTGCCAAGCGGCTGGCTCAGCTCGTTAGCAGGACAGGGCTGAGCCAACGAGAAACAAGGTCAGGGAAGAGGGGGTGGGAGTCCCCCAAGTGGAAATGGGAAGGGGAGCAAGGAAGATGGCTGCAGGCTCCTCCCCATCCCCACCTGCAGCCAGCCTGGATAGGTTCTGGCTGCCAAGGCCCTAAGACCAGCCCTCAGCTCCCTTCCCCACCCTCACCCCCACAGCCCCTGCCCACCATCCACAAACCAGCCAACACTCTCCATGCACTGTATGCGCTCCATGACTGGGAGTGAAAGTGACAGACACTCCCCTCCACGCTCCCCCCAACAACACAAACACACAAGCTAGCTTCCCAGGGGGAGGTCACCAAGGGCCTGGGGCTGAAGAGCAGCAAAGGGCTACAGAGGATGACTTCGTGGAGGAGGTGGACTTTTTAGCAGCTACATTTGAAATAAAGTCTGCACACCAAGTCCTTTTCCAGAAAGGAAACAAAGCCGCTGAATCTGGCCATCTGCTGAGTGCTCTCTCAGATGCCAGAGGCACGCACCCGCATCACCTCTGAGCCTCACGTCTTCCTGCAAGGTTCCGCCCACCTACAGGGAAGCAGAGGCCAGGGCTTACGTGACTCGCCCAAACTCGTACAGAAAAGGGCAGAGTTGGAGATTTGTACTTGCATTCATCCACGCCAGAAGCTGTGTTCTTTCTGACTCAGTGCTTCCACAGGTCGGACTCAGTTAAGCTCAACAGAGGAATGTACTGGAGCAAAGGCCCAGATGCAAGAGTGAATAAAGTGAGTTCTAGCAACTAGGCAACCCGATCCAGTATTCTTGCCTGGAAAAATGCCATGGACAGAGGAGCTTGGTGGACTACCATCCATGGGGTCGCAAAGAGTCGGATACGACTGAGTACTGAGCACACACACAGCAACTAGGCTGTCGGCCAGGCTGGAAGCGGGGCTGAGCATGTGTGATGGTTGATTTTATGCGTCAACTTGACTGGGCTAAGGAATGCCTAGATGGCAAAACACTGCTCCCAGGTGTGTTTGCAAGGGTGTCTTCGGAAGAGATTAGCATTTGAATCAGTAGACTAAGTAAAGAAGATCGCCTTCACCAATGTATTGAGGACCTGAATAGAACCAAAGGGCAGAGAAAGGGAGAATTTGCTCTTAGCTTGAGCTGGGACATCTGCCAGTGCTCCTGGTTCTGGGGACTAGACGCAGACTGGGACTTGCACCATCGGGTCCCCAGTTCTCTGACCTTCTGACTTGGCCTGAATTACACCACTGGCCCTCCTGGTTCTCCTGCTTGCTTACGGCAGACCGGGGGGCTTCTTGGCCTCTATAAGTACATGAGCCAATAAATACAATAATTAAATAGATACATTTCTATATCCTATTAGTCTGCTTCTGTGGAGAACCCAGACCAACATAACATCCCCAGGACAGGTGCGACTCTCAGAGTTACTGACACTGCCCTATGGGTGTGTCACAATTTGGGGGGAGGCAGATCTCCTAAGCCACCCAGCAAAGCATCCTTGTAGACAGGATCCAAGAACTTATCACCAAGAACTTATATCACCATGACTGCCAATTCTACTGGCCTTGACTAATCTTGACCCTTGAGAGAGGGGCTATTTCCAAGAGACTGTGTGCAGTTCTCTCTGGTCCTGATGCTACTGCTTTTTTTCAGGACAAGGAAGGTTTAGGGAGAAGGCTCAGGGGCCACAGCCTGGGGGTGGGGTGGGGTGGGAAGGCCAGTGATGGTCAAGAATGGGGCAAAATCTGGAGTCAGCCAGGCCACAGCCATGTCAGCCATGAGGTGCAAGGTCCCAACTGGGTGAAGGAGCAGGAGCCAGGGGGCAGGGGACCTGCTGCTCGGCTGAATTCCTGGCCTGAATTTCCCATCAGCATCAAGCTAAGAAACTGCCTCCTCCAGGGCTCCCAGCAGAGCTGAGCCCCCACTCTACCACTGCCCTTGGTCTCATGACTCAACCTGTCCCCACAGCCCATCTCTCCTGATCGAAATATGGATAGATTTTCCCTTTCCTTCATAGTCTGCCCAGGCAAGGTTAAAACATTCTGCAAAAGACTTTTACTAGAAAGCACAGGGCAGGTAAATACAAAATCACGCAATGGACAAATGCCCCAAACATGTGTTGAATGATGAAGAAATCTCACAGGGTTTTGGCAGAGTAAGTGTCCGTGTCCGGAGCACTGTGAATGCCGAGTGCACCTTCGCTCAGTGAGCAGGTTCATGAAGGGATGAGCAGGCCACCTGAACATCCTGCCTGATGCTAAGCATGGCTCTCCTCTTCACCCAGGCTCATCCTTCTCACTCTCACTCCATACAGCACTGACCTGATGACCCCCTGCTCTCCTCCACCTGACTGACAGACAAGCCTTGCCACAAACCCACCTGTCCTCCTGCCAGACTCCTCCCTCCACATCCTGCACTGCACCCCCTCCCACCCGAGTGACCACACCACCCAAGCCACCATCTGCGGTGGACTGAGTGGTTCCTGGCATTCACTATGTGCCAAGCACAGTGCTGAGTCCTCTACATGACCCATCTCATCTGATCCTCATGTGCTGTACTCAGGCACAAAGACACTCAGTTTGGAGATGAAAAAACTGGAGGTTAGAGAAGGCCAAGGTCACCCAGTAAATGTAAGAGCCAGGACTCAGACCCCTACCTGTTTCCAAAACCCATGCTCTCTACCACCAAGAGTAGTGATGGTGGACCCCTGACACCACCAGCCTGCCTCCTCAGATCTTCACCAATCATCAGATTCAATAATACCAATCACATTGAATTTGCCCCAGAGACACTTGTTCAATAAATACTGAGCACCGACCACATGTTCGGGGCTTCCCTGGCAGCACGGTGGTCAAGAACCATCCTGCCAAGCAGGAGACTCAGGTTCAATCCCTGAGTCAGAAAGGCCTCCTGGAGAAGGAAATGGCAATCCACTTCTTGCCTGGAGAATCCCATGGACAGAGGAGCCTGGTGAGCTATAGTCCACAGGGTCACAAAAGAGCTGGACATGACTTAGCAACTAAACAACAACAACCATGTGTTCAGTGCTTACATAAATGACGGGCATCAACTCCCTCTCCTGGAGTTGTCACAGTCCTTGAAGTGGACACCACCTTGCCTGGGGCGGGTGGTCTGTGACCGGGGACCTCCCATCTCCAATGCCGGGTTCTCAGCATCAAACAGTCAGGAGAAACCCCTCTTATTTGGCCCCACCTCTGGTAATCGGCAGTTCCCAGCTTGCTCACAAAGCTCATCTGCCCACCAGGTCCTATCCACCAAGAACAATCAAACACAAGCGACCCTGCTTCCCCAGGGCCTCTCCAACAAGTCATCATTCAGGCAGCCCCGAGGGAGAAGGTGCCCTGAAGCCCTGACACTGTCCTCTTGCAACATCAAAAGCATTTCACTCACTTCACCATTGAGACACCATCTTCACCAAGACAAAGCAGCATGGTTTCCTGAGAATGGTACCCAGCAGGTGAGGATCAGAGGCGAGCAAGTCATTCCCCTTGGAAGGGGCAAACTGTTCTATGTGGAACATTCTTGTGTGATGACTATTCCACCCCTGACTTTGGAGACAAGGACACCTCAGACCCATCAGAGAAGGCTGGAGACTTGTCTCTCCTCCAAAGAGATGGAGCCAGGATGTGGACCTAGCTTCTCTGTTCCCAAGTTCAGGCCTCCTTCCCTTATCATCACGCACTCAAAGTTACAGGGAACAGGCCAGTGTGGGGGCAGGGCAGGGCAGGGTGAGGCCGTCCTCAAGGCCACTAGAGACATCCTGGCCAGTGGTGTCCTAGCCCCAGGAACTTTCCAGAGGGTGTTGCTGCCACACACACCCGTTCTGGCAGCTGGCTGGGATGGGGCTTGTCTGGATGAGTGTGGGGTGGTAGGTACCTCATGTGCCTGGGGCCAAAAGGTTTCCATCTGAGGGAGGGTCTTTTTCTCACAGCCTGCCCAATGCAGAGGCCCGGGGCTGGGTGGGAGGGCAGGGGCGGTATGTGGCCCAGATTGTCTTGAGAGGCCCACAGTCTTGAGCAGCAGGGTCTTGTGGACGAAGTGGTCACCTACACCCAGGACAGGGGGATTAGCAGTAGCACCTGATTCACTCCCTCTCCCTCTGCCCCACCCCTGCCCTCAGCTGGGCCAGCTGTCCTCTTCTCTGGCCGAGTCTGGGGAGTTTCTCATTGTAAATATCATGCCTCGGCCATCCTCCACACACACACTTCTCCAAGTACCTCTCCCCTTGACAGCGCTGAGCCTCCCCTTCCTCACTTCCTCCTTCCCTGTCTCAGCCACTGGAGATCTGGCCCATCATTTAAGAACCAATTCAAAACTCGCTTCCTCCACGGCCATCTCTCCCCCAGCTCTGACCACTTCCCCAGAGCCTCTCTCATCACACCGTGCCCTTCCAGGGCGCTCACCTTGCTCCATCCTGAGCTTCCATGACATCTGTACGTGACATCTGTCCTCTGAGCACAATGTCCCGCACAAAGCTCAAAACTAATTTTCACTTGAATAAGTCTAATGCATTCATCGTCATGTTACAGACAAGGAAACTGCAGCTGGGAGGACTTGAAAAGCTCCTCGAGGTCACATTTTGGCCAGCCGGTGCTGGAGGCAGCTTCAGAACCCATAAAAGCCCGATTCCCACCCTGTCCTCTTTCCTCGACCCGACACTGCCTCTTATTACCTACTCGAATCAAGCCAGGACCTCAGGCTCAGCATGGGTGATTTGTGATCATAGGCACAGCACATACAGAAGAGTATAAATATGTATGTGCTTGAAAAAAGCAACAATCACCTGATTCTCCACCACCTGGGTTAGGACATACAATGTTATTAGTGCCTTAGAAGCCCTCATTTCCCCAGCCCCGTCTCTTGTGACCCTCCCCATTAACCACTGGAGTTAAGCACTATCCTAACTCTCATATTAATCATCCCCTAGCTTTACTTTACAGCTCTGTCACTTTTATGCGTCTCCCTAACAACGCACTGCCCTTTGCTTACACAGCTAGGTTTGTGCTTGCTACTCTGCTTTTCAAAACTAAACAGGATCTGTGATCTCTTCAATGCTTAACAGTGTTATATTCAAGTTCGCCCAATGTGGTGAACTCTGAGAAGATGCCTGTTATAAAAGCAGACCACACACACACAAAAAAAAAAAAATCAGACCACAAAAGCATGTATAGAGTTCTCCTATCAGATAGCACCAGCTCTCTCCTAAAATCCACTTTATTTTAGGCACTGAATTAATGATATACAAACGACATTCAGAGTAATATGGAATTAGCCTATGTCTTGAATTTTTTTTCAGGATTTTGTATGTGTGTGAAAGAGTCAACTGCTCAGACCCTTGCCTAACAGCACTGTTTTGATCCCAGCTGTCCGACAGCAGGGACCTGCTCTTGTGTTTGGAGACAGAAGGATGTAGAGAGAAACAGGCTCAGAGGGTCCCCCAGACCTCTCCTCGCTTCCCGCACAGCCAGCCCTCACCACAGTGGCTTTGGCCCACAGCTGCCCTAGCCCAGGGACCTGGTGGCAGACAGAAACAGACCTACTTTGGTTTCCATGGCAACTGCAGGCATCGGGAGGCTAACCGAGTGAGCCGCAGCCAACGAGGCAGCTGGTTTGAAGGGTGTTGATCTCTCTGCGGACCAGCAAGGCAGAACCACCAGGGACCAGAGGCAGCAACCCAGCCAGCAGGAGCTGCAGTCGGAGTCTGCAGAGACCTGTCTTCAGAGCTTGCATATTGGGGAGTGCACATGTGTCCACTCACCCATGACATTCTCTCACCTACGACCTCTCACCCACCCACTCAGGCAGAGGCATGTGCTGAGAAACGCACATCCACACTGCACCGGGAACACATGCTCACAAACTCAGACAACTGTTCACCCCAAACACGCCCCACTTCCACCCTGCACCATTTCCACACTCACAAACATAGACCCCTGCATACAAACGCACATTTGTCCACAATATATAAGCTGTACCCCTAGAAAGATCCAGACTCACCCCAATGCGCATTCTCTACACACACCCACCTGCACAGATGGCACACACACTCACCTTTAGACACACACAGCCCACATTTACAGGGAGAAATGCACACTCACCTGTATGCTCGTGGGGACATTCACAGCATACACACGTGGACTGAGATCAGAGCCTCTGGATGCTAAGACTCAGAAGCTGAGGAGCCCAGACTCCCTGCACCAACTCAGAAATGAGAAACGGTCCCAACTCAGCAGCATCACAGAGCCCCAGCCACAACTCTCCTCGCTTGCTGTCTCATGAACGGTACCCCCCACTGAGGAAGTCTCTAATCTTGTTTATTTACTCAGAGTAGCTCTTTTTTATGTGCTCCATAAACACCAAAAGCACAGAAACCCAACAATCCTCTCATCGTGCAGACTTGACATAAAAATTCTGATAACAGACTCAGAGGTGCATGTTCCTTGTTGTGCTCAGCTCTGTGAAGGGGCTGCCCACCCCTGGTTCACTGCCCACTGGCCCCAGAAGGCAAGTAGAAGAGGCCTGATGGTTGCACTCCTAGAAAAAAGGGACACATCTACAGAAAAAGGGACAAAATCACAGAGCTACTCAGGGCTTAGCTCCTGAGCTAGTGGGGAAAACTGACAACTGCAGCCTCCATCTACTGAGGCCCTTGACAGCCAGAGGTCATGTGGGCACTTGGGGGAAGGGTGGGGGACATTTTGTAGAGAATTTCTTGAAGCATATGTGAATATTTGTGGCATTATTTCAATGCTGGCCTAATGATCATTTAAATAATATAATAGAGAAATGGAAAAATTATATACCTGTGTATATATTTTTGGCTTCCCAGGTGGCACTAATGGTATAGACAATGCAGGAGATGTAAGAGACTAGGGGTTCGATCCCTGGGTCAGGAAGATCCCTTGGAGAAGGAAACGGCAACCCACTCCAGTATTATTGCCTGGAGAATCCCATGGACAGTGGAGCCTGGCGGGCTACAGTCCACTGAGTTGCAAAGAATCAGACATGACTGAAGTGACTTAGCACAGCACAGCACATATATTCCTATTACAATAATGATAGCTAATGCAGGCACAAAATGCCAATAAATGCTAAGGTACTGTTATTATTGTGATTTTAAATTGATACTGAAAATCATCTAGAACTTACAATTGGAGGGTTGTGGAGATGAACCTCCTTATTTCATAGAGTTTTAAACACTTTTCAGTTTTAGCAGCAGCAGGATTGGCGCCGTGTGGTACTTCACAAAACAGTTTCACACACCATCTCCTTTGTGTCTCTGAGCCTCTCCTGTGGGATAGGCATCAAGCTGGAGTGTGTGCGGGGTGGGGGGTGGGGGAGGTGTTGGGGGAGGGTCACAGATTAATAAGACCCAGACCCAGGTATTGAGAAGCCCACAGTCCAGCAGGGAAGGAGTGGGGGAGCCACATCGAAACTGCAGACTATGCAGCCTTGTGCATCACAAAGGCCAATGCAAAGGGCATTAGGCATAGGGAAAGGGACCATGTGTTGATGGGGAAGAATCAGAATGAATCAAAGAGGGCTGAGGGGAGGAGGTCACACTTGAGCCAGGCTGAACTCACAAGTGGGTTTAGACAAGCCATGTTCATGGCTGGAAAGGAGAATTGAGGCCCGGGCACAGTTGTAGAACAGTGGGGTGGTCGACATGGGCAGCTAGACTCGGGTCCCGGAGGGTATGGAGAAGAATGGAGCCACAAAGGAGTTAGCAGTAAAGAATCTGCCTGCATTGCAGGAGACGCGGGTTCCACCTCTAGGTCCCAAAGATCCCCTGGAGGAAGAAATGGCAACCCACTCCAGCATTCTTACAGGTAAAAGCCCGTGGACACAGGAGCCTGGTGGGTTACAGACCAGAGTCAGATACGACTGAAGCAACTGAGTATGCACAAAAGCAGACTCAGATCACATTCAGAAAGGCCTTGCACCACAAGCCAAGGAGTCTTCCCAGCAAATCATCACCTGCTTGAACCCTCCAGACCTGCACAGGTACCTGGGTGTCCGATGCATGTCTGACGCAGGGTTGTGGGATATGACTGGGAACCTCGGGGCCAAACAGAAGGGTTCAAATTGCACCCTCCCAAGAACAGAGCCAGAGCGCAGGTCTGCACCCTCGCACCCAGCACGGCGCCTGACCCATACAAGGCCCTCCATAAATGTTTGCTGAACTGCGCGGCGCCGCGGGTCACGCAAGGAAAATGGAATTAAGAGTCGGGTGACCTGGAGGGCTGGTTCAGGCCCATTATTGACTGGCTCCAAGACCCTGGACCAGAGATTTAACCTCTGGTTCTTGATTTCCACGCTGGTAAAAACGAATCCGATAATGCCCTGACCTCCCTGGCTTAGCTGTTCTGTAGCTCACAGGCAGGAACCAGCTGAAGGCGCAGGAAGGTGCAGAGTGTGGGCCCAACGGGGGACCATGCGGGCCGCTGCCGCCACCGGGCACCATATACAGGAAGAGCTAGCTCAGCCATCAGCAATTACCTGTGCCCCAAACCCACACCTGCGCTGCATTTCCGTTCAGGCCGATGGTGCCGTTTGGCCGCGCACCAGCGCGTAGCCCCGTAGTCCTGATCTGGAAGCTCGCGAACACATCCTGCAGCCGGCTGGGCGCTGATGGGAGGGGCCCCTGTGGGAGCGGCTGAGGGAGCACTTGGAGAGGACTGGGGCAAGCCAGACCACCGGATGCCCAAGGCACCTTTTCCCTTCCTGGAATAGTGCCCCTCTCCCACGGCCAAGGCAGCAGCAAAGCTAGCATTTCCCCAATTCTCTGAAAGGTGAGCAGGGAGTGAAGCTCTCTGTTTCCCACGGGAGGAAACTGAGGCTCGGAGAGATTAGAGGACTTTAGGCTGGACACAGAGATGTTAATAAATGGAGCCAGATGGAAACCCAAGTCTCCCGAGCTCCAAGCCCACTGTTGGCTGGCACTGCCCCAGTTCCTCGGACCACTTTGGCCAATATCTGGTGAGAACAGGAATTCTTCCTTCACCCAAGGCTAGCTTTGCCTCCTTCGAGCACAACTGCCTTGCCATTTCTGTGCCACCCGGCCGACTCCTGAACCACCGTACCACCTCACATCCCCCAAGGTTTGTGGGGATCTGAGCTAAGCATAAATCAATATGTTCCCAGTAAACTACCCAACTATTCTTGTCCTGCTACTGGAAGTGACTGAGAGCTAACCCTACTGCTATGGAATTTTAGACTCTGCTATTTGGAAAGAACATTTAAAGAAATCTCATCTAAATGCCGAGCCTGGGTAGTATCACCACCACCAAGGGCTCAAAAGGCCTCAGCCTACATAGCTCCCAGAACCCTGAGCTCATCTTTGCCCAAAGCTGGTGATTAGAAAGTTCTTGCTTTTCTTCAGCTGAAACCCACCAGTCTCCCTAAGAATCCAACTGTCCCTCTTGAGGCCACAGGGTACAAAGCAAATCATCCTTTCTTTTCACAACCCAGCCTCCATTAGGAGGCCGCCTTCTCTCTTCCTGATTCAGGGGCCCCAGTTCCTTCAACCATTCCTCAAAAGGCATGGTTGTGAGTTTCTTTCTCAGGCTCCAGACATACACCTGTCTGGTCCTGTCCTTCAGAGCTCAGCACAAACATGTGTTCTCATCACATGTCAGACATGTTGAAAGGGCTATCAGTGTCTTTCCTACGGCATCTCACTTACTCCATCAGTCATCTCGCCAACTCCTGAAGACGACCCCATCATTATCCCCGTTTTTGCAGACAAGGGAACTGGGAAGTGAAGAACTTGCACACACAGAAAATTGGCAGAGCAGTCTCTGCTGCTACCTGTTGTCCTTGCAGCTCCAGCAAACGAGAGCACTGGACCTGGGGTGGGGACTTCCGGCTTTGCATCCCACTCTCCCACTTAGGACTGTGTGCCCTGGGCAAGCCATGCATATGATCCTCCTGGTCTGTAAAATGGGGGTCATTATAGTGCCTACCTGCTAGGCTGTTTGGAGATTAAAACAGATTTCCAGATGTGTTCCTAGGCCCGATACGCCCCACTACTCCCCCGACCCGTGCACAGGGACCACAGCAAGTGAGGGAATTCACATCCTATCTGGGGTGCTGGGGCCGCTCTCCAGGAGGGAGCCAGGTTCAAATCTCCAGGTCCCCCACCCGGCCTGGAGTCACTCTCTAAAATGAATTGTCAAGTGACAAGCAAAAATATATTACCAATTTAAGAGTGTGATTTGCCTGCAACTTTTTAATCCTCGGGCTGTTGTTGAATAGATTAAAGTGTCTGCTTTGATCCATGCATTTAGATGGAAACATAAATATAGCCATCACTTAATCTCTCAGCCGCCAGGATGGGTGTCACGCTGCATCACGCCAGCTTCTGACCCAACCAGGGTAATGTATGAGAATGACCTTTTTGCCATTCAAATCCCTCTTGACTTTTCTGCTCTGACTGACCTGAGCTGGCCGCTGCTGACTACTGTGACCACTGCTCAGCTGGGAAAGGGCAGAGCAGCAGCTACCCAGACGCCCCGATGCCCAGAACTTCCCCCAGCTCGGCAAGAATAAATCTCCGGAGAAATAGATTTTGAAGAGGAATTTGGTACATAGATCTTCTGTCAGCGGAGCAGACTCTGGCTCAGCCGTTTTTCAGGCTCGCTGCTTATCCAGAAATACATCTATTTTTATGTGGATCTCTAGCGAGATTTCCTCTTCCCTCCTAGGGTGGGAGGGGTTGCAGGCAACCCAACAGGTCTGGGAGTGTGGGGGCGGGGCATGCGGTGGCCTCAGGGGGCAGGCCAGGCCCAGGATCTGTCTGGGGAACGCTGGGGCACAGGCGGAGGGAAGTGGTGCTGAACCCTGGGCCTCCAGGCCTTCCTCCAGCCATCCGCAGGCATCCTGCCCCAGCCCTTCTTGGAATGTGGGCCAGCCTCCTGGAGCCTCCATCACCACGCCAGCCCCTCTGCACCTCCTATGCCCACGTCCCGACCCCCGATCCTGAGGTCCACTGAGATCTGAGCTGTGGACACCTCCCAGACCCACAGGTCCGCACAAACTCGCACTGACACGCACACATCGAGGGCCCGCATCCGGCGCCTGCAAAGACTGCGCCCGTCCTTCGCTGCTGGTTTATTCCGGGCCTGCCTGTTGGCATCCAGCCACCGCAAACAGTGAGAGCCGGCTCTGAGCAGCCCCGCGGACCAGCGGGTGACATGGCTGGCTGGGGCTCTGAGCAGTGTGCTGTGGCAGGCAATTAGGCCTCAAACAATGGCTCTGGAAATGTCAGAAGTAGCGGGGAGGCCGGGATTCACACGGGCGTTTGGCACATGGAGGGCCCAAGGGGTTGACACTGCACTGATGGAGCCAAGAGGAAGTGGGGAGACAAGGGTGCTCTCCATCTCCTGAAGGTCCCTTTGGCCTCCTTTCCCCAGACCCCTGGAATCAGATAACTCCTTTCACTCCAAGAGCTTTTGTGCTGTGGAGAACCACCCCCTCACAGACACCAGATACTCAGGGGAGAGAAGATGGTTCCAAAATAAGAAGGACCCCAAGATGGCTACCTCTGCTGCCCTACTTGGCCTGTCCTCTGTCCCCAAATTCTGTTCTAAGAAGCCCACAGCCCATGCCCAGCCAGGCCCACCCAAGGCCCCGGCTCTGGACTCCAGCCCCTGCCACTTTGGGGAATTTGTTCCTGAATCATGCCTCTCCCTCTCCTCCAGCAGTGCCAGTTACTTCCTCTGCTCTGTTTTCCTGGCCTTGCCCCCTCCCTCCATGCTGACATACAGTGCCTATGGGCCCCACTGAGCCTGGTGGGTGTCCCCACTCTCTCCCTCCACACCACTGAGTCTCTCCTCCTGGTCTCACTGAGAAATACCTGTCCCCCGTAGAGAACAGATTTTGGTTGCAAAGCAGGAGAGGAGGCAGGGAAGGGATGGATTGGGAGTTTGGGGTTAGCAGATGCAGACTATTATACATAGGATGGATAAACAAGGTTCTACTGTATAGCACAGGGAACTATAGTCAATATCCTGTGATAATATAAAAAAGAATGTGTGTATGTGTGTGTGTGTGCATAACTGAATCACTTTGCTGTACAGCAGAAATTAACACAGTATAGTAGTAGAAATAAACTGTACTTAAAATAACTTTTTTGAAAAAGAAACACCTGTCCCCATCACCACAATCATCCCATCACTGACTGCCCAGCCTTCATCTCACTCTCCTGCCCACCCTCTGCCCTTTCTAACCCTGAGCACCAGTGCCGCCTGGCCCCACAAATGGGCCCTCTCCTAGCTCGTCTCCTTCCTCTCCAGCTCCCAGCTGTGCCTGCTCTTTCACTCTCTCCAGCTCTTCTTCCTCCCCCCATCCCTTGTCTGGTCATCCCCCAGTGATCCTGTCTCCCTTAGACATGACAATCTACCCCTACACCCCCTCCCCAAGCCTTCAACCACTGCTTTCATGGGGATAGTTCACAAATGAGTACCACCTGGTCTAACATTTCTGGTGCATGTTCCCTCCTGCTCCTAGGGCCTTCCAAGTGGGCAGGTGCTGTCATCCCTGAGTCCCCTGTCGGGAACAAATGCATCATCTGCCCTCCATAACTAGGGCCTCGCCTAGAGCGACCGACCAACACCATTTTGCTCCTGTTTCCTAGGCTGGCGGCTCAGTCGCTCAGTCATGTCTGACTCTTCGCAGCCTCATGGACTGTAGCCCGCCAGGCTCCTCTGCCCATGGAATTTTCCAAGCAAGAATACTGGAGTGGGCTGCCATTTCCTACTCCAGGGGATCTCCAAGGATAACTCCTCCTCTCCCCTTCACTCCCTCCCACCCATCCACACACATGCAACGAATCACCAAGCAGCCTGTAGGTTCCTTTGAATTGATATGTCCCCTCCCTGCCTTTCCATTCTCATTCCACCCAGGTTCCAGCCCTATTTCCATTCACCAGGAGTCACCTGCATCACTTGATGCAGGAACTTCCATTCACCAGGCCAATGCAGGAACCACCTAATCTGCCTTGCCCCACGGGATAGGTAGAATAACCCCCTACCCCAAAATGCCCATTCCCTAATCCATGGAACTTGGATGGTACGTTACATGGCAAAAGGACATTGCAGATGTCTAAAATTAAGGTTATGAACCTTAAAATAGAGATTATCCTGGGTTATCTGGGTAGGCCCCCATCTAGTCATATGATCTCTTAAAAGCAGGAAACTTTACTCAGCTGAGGTCAGAGAGATGCAACAAAAGAGAAAGCAGGAAAATGGTTGAAGAGACGCAGCAGAAGGGGAAGTCATTGAGCTTCCAGGAACAGGATTTGAGACACTGTTGCTGACTCTGAGATATAGGGGCCCATGTGCAAGAACTGGGGAGGGGCTTCCAGGACATAAGATTGGACCCAACTTACATACAGCAAGGGAATGGAAGGGGGGGCTCAGTCCTACAACCACAAGGAACAGGATTCTGCCTACCACCTGAATGAAGCTAAAAGTGAATTCTTCCTAGAACCTCCTCATAGGAGCCCAACCAGCCGACACCTTGACTTCTTGTATAACCCAAAGCAGAGAAACCAGTCAAGCCAACCTGGACTTCTGACCCATAGAACCATGACATAATATGTCTGTGTTATTTTAAGCTGCTGATTTTGTTACAGTAGCAATGTAAAACTTATATACCCCACCATTATCCATTTAGCAAGCCACTGCTATGAGATCACCCTCACACTGGAGTACCTTTCAGGGTTCCCAACCAGATATCACATATGTCCCAAATCTTGAGATGTTCAAGAGTCAGCCTTTAACTATACACTAGCTATATTCACATCCTCCAAAACTGCCTCAAGCATTCCTACCTCTGGGCCTTTGCTCACACTATGCCCTAGTGAGGAATTCCTTCTCCTGTCTTCTCCCCTCTGTTATCCAAATCTGAGTCCCCCTCCTCCATGAAGCCTCTGAAACCTCCCCCCTGAGAAGCCTTGCTCCCGTGAGGCTCCTCTCTCGGCCTCACCCACTGGGCACTGGGTACACACTGCCTTGTGTTGGTGTCTGTCCCTCCTCAACACCCTTCCCAACCTGATGGCAAAACGACGCCTGTCCTTTCTCTTAGACCCCCATGGTGCCTGGCACAGTTCTGAGTATAGAGTAGAGGTCAACAGAAACTTGCTGAGTAACAAATAAAATGGAAAGGTTCCAGCCACTGTCCTATTGAGCACTTAGATCCCAGGTGGAAGGACACAAGGGACTGTCCAGCCTGGACCTAACTAAGCACGTACCAAGTGTCAGGGACCAAGAGAAAGGGGCAGAGCCCTCAGGCCAGGAGGTGCCTCTGCCTGTGGTAAAGTGGTAGAGGGCAAGAACAATTCCAAACTGCATAGAGCCAGGCAGAAATGATCCTGTGTCAGGAGCATGTGAGCCAAAAAGAGGTCCCCAGGTCAGACCGGGGAGGTCTAGGGACAGGGGAGGAGAGCAGGAGGTAATACCCAATCCGAGCTCAGTCAGGACCTGCAAACTAGCCATCACCTACCTCCCTGGCAGTGCAAGGGGACAGTGTGGACTGTCACCAAGGGCCAGTCAGACACTCACAGAGACCACCAAAAGGCTGAGGAGGGAGGGAAAAGAGAAAAGAAGAAATTAAGAAGGCAGGGAAAGAGGGGGCTGGACAGAGGAGGGCTGGAAAGGGAAGCGGGAGAGAAGACAAGGAAAGGATGTGAGGAGGAGAGAGAAGAGAAGTGGGAGGAGAGACCTGGCCTTCTCCCTCCACGGCCACTGTGGAAACACCACCCTCCCTAGAACACCCCTAGCCCGTGGGGTTAAGGTGAGGTGAGGAGAGGGCAACATCCCACCCCCTTGGCCACCACAACTAAGAAATTATGTAGAGTAATTAATCAAAAGCTAATGAGAAATGTGTTTTCTCTCCCAGCCTAGCCCCACATCATATTCTTATTAGCTAAGGTTATTACAATAGTAATCATGCATGCTCCAGGCGCAAATTGGGTTTTTTGCTCCACTGCCACCAATTTAGAAAACCATTAATGGCAAGATAAAGCCCCCATGGCTCACACCAGGCCGAGCTCGAGGAACTGGCTGCCGGTTCCTGCTCCCACTGCCACACACCCACTGTCCAGAAAGGGTAACCCCCGCCCCAGGGCAGCCCCAGGAATCAGAAGGTCTGACCAGCAGATGGAGCCAAATATTGGTGGGCTGGGAGGGGTTCTGGGCCTGGAATGAGAGGACCTTGGACTTTACACATACACCCTCCAGTACAATCACTAGGGCAGGGACAGTCCTCATGAAACAAAGCATAAATGTGAATTTGCCTCTGGGGTCCAGGTCATCCCAGGTCATCACCATTAACAACCTGTTCTCTAGAAAGGGTTGACCACATTTGTAATTCTGAAACACAGGTAGACAATCAGGTATGGACTTTTAATGAAGTTTCCACTAGTAAAGACAAGGGTAATGCCTGGCTTTGCTATTTTTTATCACTTACGATTTAAATGTTTAAACCTGTTGTCTGTAGACGTCCCCTCAAATAATAAACTACCTTAAAACATTTCTGACTTTGAAATCTCTATCTACTTCTCATTATCTGTTCGGCTTTGAGTAGAACTCTTTGCCTCTCTGATCCCGTTTCTTCATCTGTAAAATACACCTTCAAAGACATTCTTGCATCTTTTGGTGAACTTTGTTGAGCACGTACTAAGTGTCAGGCATAGCGTGATGTGCTATTGATGAAGGGAGTCTCACTAAGAATGCTGAAGACAAAAGAAACACCCACCATGTGTGATTCAAAGCAGAATAGAACATGTGTCACAAGAGAGGTATGAACCAAGTACTGTGAGCATTGAGAGCAAGAAGGTACTCCTTCCAGCTAGGAGGGAGGCCAGATGTGTTGGAGACAATGTCTGCTCTGGTTTGGAAGGATAGATGGAATGCAGAGATGAAAAGATAGGGCATTTCTTGCAGAGGAGATGGCCCAAGTAGAAGTCTGGAGACAAAAACACTAAGAGTGAAAATGATACAATAGACCAGTTGGACTTAATTGGTAACTATAGGGCATTACATCCCCAAACAACAGAATACGCATTCTTTTCAAGTGCGCATAGAATGTTCTCCGGGATGGGTCACATACTAGGACACAAAACAAGCCTCAACAAATTTAAAGTGACAAAAAGAAATTATATCAAGCATTTTTCTGACCACAACAGTATGAAACTAGAAATCAGCTACTGAAAGAAAAAAGAGAACAGAACAAACACATGGAGACTAAACAACATGCTACTATAAAAACCCAAAAGGTCCATGATGAAATCAAAGAGGAAATCAGAAAATACCTTGAGACAAATGAAACTGGAAACACAACTTTCTAAAAGCTCTGGGATCCAAGTGATACAGTCCTTCCTCAAGAAGCAAAAAAAAAAAAAAAATCTAAAATAAACAACCTATCCCGCTAAAGGGAGCTTCCCAGTGGCACCAGTGGTAAAGAACCCACCTGCCAAAGAAGGAGCCATAAGAAAAGTGGGTTCAATCCCTGGATTAGGAAGACCCCTGGAGGAGGCCATGGCAACCCACTCCAGTATTCCTGCCTGGAGACTTCCATGGACAGAGGAGCCTGGCAGGCTACAGTCCCTAGCATCATAGAGTCAGACATGACTGAAGCAACTTAGCATGCACACATGTATATTACCTAAAAGAATTAGAAAAAGAAGAACACACAAAACCCAAAGTCAACAGAAGGGAGGAAATAATAAAGATCAGGGAGAAGTAAATAAAACAGATCAAAAATAGAACAAAATCAATGGAACTACAAGCTAGTTTTTTGAAAATTAAACAAAATTGATAAAACTTTAGCCAGAGTCACTAAGAAAAAAAGAGAGAATGCAAATAAAATGAGAAATAACAAATAATAAAGAGAAGAAATAACAACTGACACCACAGAGATACAAAAATCATGAGAATACTATGAATAGCTATATGCCAACAAGTTGGACAACCTAGAAGAAATGGACAGATTTCTAGAAATATACAGATTGCCAAGACTAAGTCAAGAAGAAACAGACAATTTGAACAGACCAATCACTAGAAGTGAAGTTGAATTTGCAACAAAAAATCTCCCAGCAAACAAAAGTCCAGGACTAGGTGGTTTCACAGGGGAATTCCACCAAACATATAAAGAAAAACTAATACCTATCCTTCTCAGACTATTCCGAAAAATTGAAGAGGAGGGAACACTCCCAAATTCATTCTACAAGTTCACCATTATACTGATACCAAAACAAGACAAAGACACTACAAAAAAGTTATAGGCCAATATCTTTGATGGATATAAATTATTAGCAAACTGAATCCAACAATGCATAAAAAGAATTATACACCATGGTCAAGCTGGATTTATTCCAAGATTACAAAGATAGTTCAACATTCAGAAATCAATGTAATGCACCACATTAACAAAACGAAAGACAAACATCACATGATTATCTCAGTAGATCCAGAAAAAGTATTTGATAACATCCAGATGGCTGGATGGCATCATTGACTCGATGGGCGTGAGTCTGAGTGAACTCCAGGAGTTGGTGATGACAGGGAGGCCTGGAGTGCTGCGATTCATGGGGTTGCAAAGAGTCGGACATGACTGAGAGACTGAACTGAACTGATTCAGGGTAAAAATTCTCATCAAAGTGGGTATAGAGGGAACATATCAAAACATAACAAAGGCCATTTATGACAAACCCACAGCCAACATAGTACTCAATGCTAAAAAGCTGAAAGCCTTCCTGCTAAATTTAGGAATGAGATAAGAGTGGCCACTCTCACTGCTTCTATTGAACATAGTATTGGAACTCCTATCTACAGCAATCAGACAAGAAAAAGAAGTAAAAGGTATCCAAGTTGGAAGGAAAAAGGTTAAACTGTCACTATTTGTAGATGACATGATAGACACAGACAATCCTAAAGTCTCCACACAAAAACTATTAGGACTAATAAATGAATTCAAAGGGAGCAAAATAAATATGTAGAAATCTGTTGTGTTTCTTTATACTAGTAAAGAAATATCAGAAAGAGAAAGTGAAAAAAATCCCATTTTAACATCAAGAAGAATAAAATACCTAGGAATATATTTAACCAAGGAGGTTAAAGACCTATACTTTAAAAACTATAAAACATTAGTGAAGAAAACTGAAGATGATTCAAAGAAACTGAAAGATATCCTGTGCTCATGGATTGGAAGAATATTGTTAAAATGGCCATATTACTCAAAGCAATTGACAGATTTAATGCAGTCCCTATCAAAATACCCATGACATTTTCCTAGACCTAGAACAAATAATTCTAAAATTTATATGGAATCATGAGAGACCCAGAATTGCAAAAGCAATCCTGATAAAAGAAGAACAAAGCTGGAGGTATAACCCTACCAGACTTCAGACTATGCTGCAAAGCTACAGTAATCAAAACATCATGGTATTAGCACAAAAACAGACACATAAATCAATAGAACAGAATAGACATCCCAGAAATAAACCTACACACCACAGCTATGGTCTATTAATCTACAACAAAGGAGGTAAGAATATATAATAAAGAAAAGACAGTCTCTTCAACAATTGGTGCTGAGAAAAACCTGGCAGCCACATGTAAAACAATGAAATTAAAACATCTCGGGGCGGGGGGGGATTTCCTCACACCATATATAAAAATAAACTCAAATGGTTTAAAAACCTAAATATAAGCCCTAAAACTACAAAACTCCTAGAAAACAAGATAGGCACAATATTCTTTGACATAAATTGTAGCAATATTTTCTTGGCTCCATCTCCTCAGGCAAAAGAATAAAAGTATGGGACCTAATTGCATTTAAAAGCTTTTGCATAGCAAAGGAAACCATCAACAAAGCAAAAAAGACTATCTATGGAAGGGCAGAAAATAACTTCAAATGAAGAGACCAAAAAGGTGTTAATATCCAAAATACACAAACAGTTCATACAACTCAATATCAAAAATAAAAAATAAATTAAAAAGAACCCAATTTAAAAAATGGGCAGAAGACCTGAATAGACATTTTTCCAAAGAAGACATATGGATGTTCTACAAGCACGTGAAAAGATGCTTAATATCACTAATCATTAGAGAAAAACAAATTGAAATCACAATGAGGCGTCACCTTACACCTGTCAGAATGGCTATCATCAAAAAGTCTACCAATAACAAATGTTGGAGAGGATGTGGAAAAAAGGAAGTCTCTTACACTGTTGGTGGGAATGTAAGTTGGTACAGTCACTATGGAAGACACTATGGAGGTTCCTTAAAAAACTAAAAATAGAGCTACTATATGATCCAGCAATGCCCCCTCCTGGGTACATACACAGAAAAAATAAAACCACTAACTCAAAAAGATATATGTACCTCAATAGTCACAACAGCACTATTTCTATAGCTAAGACATGGAAGCAACACAAGTTCCCATCAACAGACAACTGGATTAAGAAGCTGTGGTATGCATATACAATACGGACTGTAAGCCATAAAAAAGAATGAAACACTGCCAATGCAGCAACACGGATGAACCTACAGAATATTATGCTTAGTGAAATAAGTCAGACAGAGACAGACGAATACTGTTATCACTTATATGTGAATCTAAAAAACAGTACAAATGAACACATATGCAAAACAGAAACAGCCTCACAGATACAGAAAACAAACATATGATTACCAAAGGGAAGAGGGGAGGGGAGAGGGACAAATCAAGGGTATGGGATTAACATATTCAAACTCCTATATATAAAATAGATGAACAAGAAGAATATACTGTATAACGCAGGGAATTATACCCATTATCTTTTAATACTCTATGCTGCTGCTGCTGCTGCTAAGTCGCTTCAGTCATGTCCGACTCCTAGCAACCCCAGAGACGGCAGCCCACCAGGCTCCCCCGTCCCTGGGATTCTTCAGGCTAGAACACTGGAGTGGGTTGCCATTTCCTTCTCCAACACGTGAAAGTGAAAAGCGGAAGTGAAGTTGCTCAGTCATGTATGACTCCTAGCGACCCCATGGACTGCAGCCTACCAGGCTCCTCCATCCATCAGATTTAATACCCTATGCTGCTGCTAAGTTGCTTCAGTCATGTCCGACTCTGTGCGACCCCATAGACGACAGCCCACCAGGCTCCCCCATCCCTGGGATTCTCCAGGCAAGAACACCAGAGTGGGTTGCCATTTCTTTCTCCAATGCATGAAAGTGAAAAGTGAAAGTGAAGTTGCTCAGTCGTGTCCGACTCAGCGACCCCATGGACTGCAGCCTACCAGGCTCCTCCATCCATCGGATTTAATACCCTATAGGGGAGTATAATTTGCAAAAATACTGCATCTTTAGGCTGTACACCTGAAACTAACACAACATTGTAAATCAACTGTAATTCAAGTATTAAAAACACTGAAAGTGAGTAGGCTCCCTCCCCTGAATCTAGAGAAGATCACTGTTGGAAGGGTCTTCCCTCTGGACCATCCTCTTCTTCTTCTACCATAGCTCTGCCCTCTCCACTGTGCATTCACGGGTGACACTGGCTGGACACAGCCAAGGGTGGCATGCGAGAGGGGTTACATCAGGACCAGTTCCTGGAAAATCTATGACACCCTCAGCAGGAGCATCCTCAAACTACACACACACACACACACACATGCACACACACACATGCACACACACACACACACACCCCTCCCTTTATCTGCCTCTCCCGCTTGGCCAAGGTTCAGTACTGCTCATCAGTATCAATCAGCTCAGCTCTCCCCCATGCCCCCTTGCCAGGACTGGGACACAGCTGATCACCAAGGCTTCCTTTCCCTCCCACAGGGACAGCACAGCTGGAGTGGCTCCAGGGCTTAGCTGAGGTGGATAACAGGGAGGGAACGGAGCAGTATGGGACTAAACACTTTGAATCATAGGCTCAATGACCTGAAGGCCTCTGTAGCTCTTGGGCTCCCCTGGGGGCTCAGATGGTAAAGAATCTGCCTATAATGCAGGAGAGCTGGGTTTGATCCCTGGGTTGAGAAGTTCCTCTGGAGAAGGAAATGGCAACCCACTACAGTATTCTTTCTTGGAGAATTCCTGGTCATAGGAATCTGACAGGCTACAATCCATGGGGTCACAAAGAGTTGGACACGGCTGAGCAGCTAACACTTTCACTTCCACTAGCTCTTGGTTGGACTGAACCTCTGTAATAACAAGAACTTCTAACAAGAAAGCACTTCATGATACAAAGCCCCTTCCCACACTCATTACTTTAGTCTCCAAACAACCTGGGAGACAGAGTTTTGTTGGTTTTTTTTTTTTTCCCATGTCTTTCTTCTTTGGCCTACTCTAACATTCACAAGGGAAGGGACCATGTCAGCTTTGTCATGCCTATATAAGCCCACCGCTGCCTACAGCACCCATCCTAGAGCTGGCATTCAATAAATGTTGCTGTCTGGATGGATGGATGGATGATGGATGGGACAATAATGGGTGGACAGGCAGAAGGATGGTGGATGAATGGATAATTATCCCATTTACAGTTTAAAAAACAGAGGCCTTAAAGAGAGAAAGTAACTTACTGAAGACCTATCAAACAGCTACCAGCAGACCAGCACGAAGCCCCAGTTCACCAGCTCCCCATCTGGCACACTTCCCAACACCCAAAACTGTCTCTCTCATTTGGTTTCTTGAATGTGCTTAGCCAAGAAATGCCATCCTTCTGAAGCTCTTATTCTAATCATTTCTCTGGCAATTTTTCAGAAACCAAGCTACTGCCAACTGGGCTCCCACAGTAACAGCAGGGTCCCCAAAGCCCAGTGACCATGGGTTAGAGACAAGGAAGCCCTCTGACCATCGTTGTGAACACACCTGACTGCTGACTGTAGAGGAAAGATAGACAGTGGCGTCTGGAGCATGAGGCCCCACGGAAGAACCAAGAACCAAGTACAGAAGGTGCAGGGTGGATGGAGCACAGCTTGCAGTCACATAGATTTGACTCAAAATCCCGGCTCCTTCCCTCCACAAGTGTCTCCCCTCCATCTCACTGAATCTGGTTCCTAACCTCTCCAAGTCCATCTCCCTGTCCACACCTATCACACGTTTCTCTGAAGTGTTAATCAATGAGAAGGTGAAGTCATGGGCTTGTCTCAGTTCCCTGGTTCCCTCTAGCCTCCTGGCCTCTTCACTCTGAACGCTGTAGCCCAGGCCTTCCCCGCCCCAATCTGGAGGCCTTCTCACTGCAGCCTCATGGCTCTGCCTGGGGTCTCACCTACCATCCCAAGGATGAGGCATTCTTCCTTGATCCTGCTTCCATCTCCACCTCTGCCCCCACAGGCCACATCAGGGCCCTTTCTCCTTCAGCTCCTGTGTTTCTGTTCCAGCAGCCTGCTTGCCCTTTGCCCCCAAGGGCACTCCCTGGGCTTCAGAGAAAACTTCTTCCCATGGTGAGTCCTGTCCCTCCCCAGGAGACCACTCAGACCCCCACAGAGACACTGGGCAGGCCCTCCGGCTCCCACTGTGCCTGTTGTTCCCTCTGTTATTCTAAAAACCTCAGATGTTTTTTCCCAAGTCCAAGAGCCCCAAGAAGGCCCTCAATATACTTCTGGGCTTACAGCAACAAATACACATTTTGTAGGAATAGAAGTCCATAGCTGAAGGGTTCCCTGATCCCAGAAAGCTTGAGATTCACTGCCTGGAAACCCCAAATTCTCTTCCACCTCATCCATGATAGCACAGATTCCATTCTTTGTAACTCAGTGTGAATTTTGCCCTTCCAAAGCCCACTTGACAAGATTCCTCCTACCTGGCCCGACATCTACATGAATTTTGGGGACATCAGAGACTCTTGGTCCCTTCTCCATGGCCTTGGCCTCAGCACAAGCCATGGCCTCTACCAGGGGCTTAGTCCATGAACCACACCATTCTTCCTACTATATCTCCCCCCAAACAGAGTCTTCTGGTGTGTTCTGTCCCTGGAGGGTCTCCTTGTTGAGGATGGGATTCTAAAACAGTGGATGTTACATCAATGCTGTGACCATCAGAAGTTAAAGGGCCTTTGGTTACAGCAGGTGGGAATGGGGACTCTGGCACAAGTGGGGATCCCATGGAACCCTGGAGTAACATCTTAAAGAGATCCCAAGATCTGATCCAGCCAATCATTCAAAAACCCACTTCAAGTAGCACGTTCACTGTACCTGACACCAGAGATAGACAGACACACAAGATATGGCCCATTGGGATGGTGTTAATGTGGCTCCCACTTTACAGAAAAGGCAACTGACATCAGAGGGGTTGATGGCTTGCCTAAGGCCAAACAGTTGGTAAGTAAAGGAGAACATCCAAGTAAGACCCAAGCACCCCGTCTTCTTAGGTTCAAGAGTCCACAGCACACACCCCTACCTGGAGGCCCCACCTGTGACCCTGCAGTCCAGCCTCCGCCACCCACTGTAGATACGGGGTGATGGGAGGTTGGCCTGGGAGTGGGCAGACGCTGGAGTTACCAGGTGTCCCTTTTGCCTGAGACTCACAGAGAGCTCCTGCAGAGGAGGGTAGGAGAGAAGCTGGAAAGACACAGCCTGTGCATGCAAATGGGGCAGCTGCATAATTAATCAACATCAAACAGTTTCATTAAGAGATGGAGCTTTGCGGCTGTTTGTCTTGAAAAAAATAAAAAAACTGAAACAGCAGGAAGGGGGACAAGAGAAGGGAGGCTCAGACTGTTGAGGCTCTACTGAGAAGATAATGATGCTGCCCTCCAGGGGCCACTGGGTCTGCAAGTGGTGACCAGGTCTCTTGGGAGAGTAGGCTGACAGTCCCCAGGATGGCTTTAGCCCCAAATCTTAGGTTTGGAGCTCCCAAAGGTCATCTTACCCCTCCTGGACAGGAGTGGTGTCCCTCAGCAGTCAACCTGCTAAGAACTGCACCACCCACCTGCACCCAGACCTCTTGCCAGAGCTAAGGAAAGTGGGTATCACCAGACCAAGCTCCAGGACCCATCTTGGAATAGCAGATTCTCTGGAAACAGAGAGTCCCAGCTTCTGAGCAGTGGGTTCCCCAGGTAGGGAGCAGAGGCTCTCACACACCCTGGGACTCACTGTTCAAAGTCTCCAAATGATCGCAAAGCACTGTGTGGGACAGAGAGAAACCAAACCAGGGGACCTATTTATCCCGAAATCTCTAGCTGTCCCCTCACCCCATGCGCCAACCTCTTGGCAGGGCAATGAGAGCAGGGCAATGAGAACTCCTTGCCAAATCTTCCTGGAACTAATGTCACAAGGCTGGAGTCTCCCTAGGCATCCAGCTGTGGCTAAGTGGCGCCCCCTGGCTAAGTTCCCACAGGCCAGGAGGTCACCTCTCAGAAGAAATCCTACCCACTCTTCATGATCTGGCTCTGCCTCTCTTTCCAGCCACTTCCTCATCCCTATATTCACTGTTCCATCCATATCAAAGCACGTTCCCCCAGGAGCCATGCCCTCTCCTTCCATATTATTCTTTCTGCTGGAAAGGTCTTTCCTGTTCCCTATGTTCCCCGCCTAGCAGACTCTTCCTCACCTGACAAGTGAGTGAAGTCACTCAGTCGTGTCCAACTCTTTGCGACCCCGTGGACTGTAGCCCACCTGGCTCCTCTGTCCATGGGATTCTCCAAGCAAGAATACTGGAATGGGTTGCCATTTCCTTCTCCAGAGTATCTTCCCGACACAGGGATTGAACCCAGGTCTCCTGCATTGCAGGCAGACACTTTAACCTCTGAGCCACCAGGGAAGCTCGACAAGGTCCAGTTCAAATACTCCTTCCTCTGTAGAGCCTTCCTGGATTCCCATGCCCTTATACAAGGTCAGGTATCTTCCTGCCTGCGCTCTACATAATTTATGTTCTAATTATGTGTTTATTTGTCAGATTCTGGCCATGAAACCACAAGCTCCATGAGGACAGGACCATATCTTTCCTCATCTTTGTATCACTAAGACCTGGGCTGTACTTGGTAAGCTGTCAAATGAATACATCTTTTGAACTGAAAAAGATCACAGATTCCTCATCCAGATGCCTGACTTTTGACAAATGTTTAACCAACCAGAATGAGAAGCTTATTCGCTTTCTGAATAGATCTCAAATCCCTAAGATTGGGAAAAAGTGGAGGTGGGAGAAGAGACTGTCACTCACTTAGCAGGTTGTGTTTCCAGGATCATGAGTGACAGTTCCCAAGAGGTCACTGCCTTAGGCTGAGTACTGGACCATAATAAAAGCTCAGCGTGCTGGGCCCTCGAGCTCTCTTTCCAAGCCGAGTACTGCTTTGGGGTGACACGGGGTGTCATCTGGGAATGTGGTGGGCAGAAGTGATTTCAGTGCCCCTGGACTCCCACGGCCACGAGGCCTCTCCCGGTAAGGAGTCTCTCCTCTCCTGCAGGCTGGAGCTCTGACCAGGAACCAGCTCTGTACACCCACCCAGGTCCTCTTACCTTCTCTTCTGCGTCCCCTTTCCTCCAAACCACTGACTCTTTGTGACTTAAGTCTTCCTGAGATGGCCAGAACGGAGAGGATCCATTTTAAATTAACAAGGTTATTAGTACTTAATTACCTGAGATATCACTGTAATTGAAAATAAAAAGAGAAGCAAGAGGCTCATAAACATTCCCAGGCGCCTGTTCTCTTCACTCTCACTGAGGGGAGGAGGCGGCGGGAGCGGGGAGCAGAGCCCCCTACCCGACGCGGGTCCTGCCCACACCATGGCTTTTCTTTCTCTCAGTATTTCCCCATGTGCTCCCGCCCATTTTCCAGGGGTATTTGGTGAGGGAACCAGACCTGGGGGGAGTAAGCTGCCTGCCCCACAAGCACTTCTTCTGTTGAGAAATGCTCAGCAGAAGCTTTACAGGTGCAGGGAGATTTATTTTATATTGAGGGTGTGGGAAGGAGGCACAAATCTGAGGACTCCGGTCAATATTTTTAACGATTTTTAAAAACAATTTATTTATTCCTGGCTGCGCTGGGTCTCCATTGCTGGGCAGGCTTTTCCCTAGCTGCAGTGAGCAGGGGCTACTCTCTAATTGCAGCACACGGGCTTCTCACTGCCACAGCTTCTCTTGTTGTGGAGCCCAGGCTTAGTTGCTCCACAGCATGTGGGATCTCCCCGGGTCAGGAGTCAAACCCATGTCCCCTGCATGGCAGGCAGACTCTCTACTGCTGAGCCACTGGGAAAGCCCTTTTTTACTGATTTTTTTTTAATCTCAGATTGTCCTTAGTTATTCTGTAATTAAGCATGGCTGGCATACATCAGCATTATTGATTTTTAGTCCTGAATTCACTGTCACCAGAGATACCACTGTGGTCAGGGGTCATCTCCCTCCTCCCCACCTTCTCCTGTCTCTGTCAGGGCAAAAGGCTGCAGGGAGGAGTAGGGCGCAGAGAGGACACAGAAGAAGGAGCCCATCCCTAAGACTAGCCAGCCAACCCCAGCTCCTGAGGCCAGGATGCCCCACCCAAAGCCTCTTAGCAGAGAGGCCTCTCCTGCAGAAGCTCCCAGAGGCCATCCTGTCCCTGACACCTCCCGGAAGGGGCAGAGACCCACAGACTCCATCAATGCTTGCCTCACAACTGTCTCCCATTCTCACCAAATTGTTCCCTGTTTAGGGTAAACCAGCTGGAGGAGCTAACCTGAGAGAGCCCCAAACCCCTCTACCCCTGCAAAAAATCTCCCCCAGAGGCAAGCGGCAAGTGCAGATACCCACACACTCCTGGGCCAGGGCCCTGAGAGAGGCACGGCTGGGTCTCCCGCAAGGAGGATGGATGGGAGAGCTCCAGCGGGAAGGCAGCCACCTAACTGCTTCAAGCTTCTGCAGCCTTGAGATGCCTGCTACACCCCTGGCCACCCTCCCAGTCCTCCTTCCTCCCCACCCGCCCCCCAACCTCCCTGCCAGACCCTGGCTCCTGTGCCCTAGGCTAAGCTCCCTCCCCTCTGAACTTTGACTCTCCTGAGCAGCATTTAGCGCCTCCAGCCCCCAGGAGCCAGAGTGGTCAGGAGATTCCCCACCTCCACCCAACCCTCTAGAGGCAACAGGAAAGAGCAAAGCAGGGAAGGGCAGAGGGCATGGAAAGCCCACACACCACATACACATGCAGGTATGAGTATCTGGAGTCTAACATCCATGCAAAGAAGTGCACCTTCCATTAGCATTTTTTTAACAGCATTTACTGTGTGACAAGTAAGTAACATTATTGGTTGCAGTTTATGAACGAAGAAATTGAGGTTCCGAGACTCTAACGTGTCCAAGGTGAGAGAGAGAGATATGAACCGAGAGATATGAACCTAGCAGTCTGTCTCTAAACTGCCTGCTGCTGCTGCTGCTGCTGCTGCTGCTAAGTCGCTTCAGTCATGTCCGACTCTGTGTGACCCCATAGACGGCAGCCCACCAGGTTCCCCCATCCCTGGGATTCTCCAGGCCAGAACACTGGAGTGGGTTGCCATTTCCTTCTCCAATGCATTGAAAAGTGAAAGTGAAGTCACTCAGTCATGTCCGACTCTTAGCAACCCCATGGACGGCAGCCTACCAGGCTCCTCCATCCATGGGATTTTCCAGGCAAGAGTACTGGAGTGGGGTGCCATTGCCTTCTCCTAAACGTCTCTAAATTGCCTAAACTGCCTCTATGACATGCATGGTGTTGTGGCGGCGAGGAAATGGTTAGGGAGCCAAGGTGTAATAAAACGTTCTTCTGTCCATTCCATGCCACAAGGCCACTGCCCAATATAGGACCTGAGTCCTTTCTCCTCTCTTCCCCCTGCCCCAGGCGGGAGCAAGGGGTCAGAGCCCTTGGTCAGGGGGAAACCAACCCACCAGCAAGTCCATCTGTTCTCAGCTGCTGAGTTGTGTCCGACTCTTTGCCACCCCATGGATTGTAGCCCTCCAAGCTCCTCTGTCCACGGGATTCTCCAGGCAAGAATACTGGAGTGGGTTGCCATTTCCTCCTCCAGGGGATCTTCCTGACCCAGGGATTGAACGCGAGTCTCCTATGGCTCCTGCACTAGCAGGTGGGTTCTTTACCACTGACGACCTGGGAAGCCCAACCCGCCAGCACAGAAACCCCCAGTCATGCCCTCAACCTCTGGCTCCCTGCCCTCTCTGCCCTTCCATCCACGCTTCCAAGGGCAGAGGGACCCAGTCTGGCCCCCGTTTCCCTACCTGCAGGGCTGCGCTCCCACTGAGTCTGCACTGTTCAAAGTCACCTTGCAAGTGTCTCGCAAGTCAGGGAAGGCGGCCAGTGGGAGAGAGGCAGACGGGCCACCGATATGGGCAGCAAGGAGGAGCAGCTAAAGCGAGCAGCGGGGAGGAACAGGGAAGCCGCCACACCATCTGGAACCTGGACTGTAGGCAGGTTCCAAGAATGAGCCCAGAACCTCAGGCTGACCCCGGGACTGGCCTGCGGGTCTGGTGGGCCACAGCTGTCACATCTGGAACCTGAAAGGGCTTGGGAAACTGGAAGGGATGGATCTGACACCTGCAGCTTGCCTGAGAGCATCGATGCTCCCGGGAACCAGAGCTTCACTCCAAAGAAACTGTAGGCCCCGTCCTTTCTTTCCTGGGAATGGAGACAACAAAGTAAGGAGGGCAGGAAGGAGCCTAGAGCCCACTGCCCCAGCCTGCCCCCACCCCCCACGCATCTCTGGTCGGAAACTGCCTACTCCCTGGTTCTCTGACGCTCTGGACAGGCAGCAGTGGAGTCGGAGCCCACAGATCTGCCTTCAGATCGCTCCCTGCCTCTTACTGACTCTGCGAAAAATCACTGAACTTCTCCAGGTAGCAGTTTCTCTAACATGGGAAACCACCCACCCTGTGGTTTATGGCAGCAGACAAAATGCTTAAGACACAGTTGGCACTCAGCAAATGTTAGTTTCCACCTCCTCTCCTTCCCACGCCTTCCCACTGGAGAAACTCTCTCCCCCTTGGGGGGCAGGGCCGGGCAGTGGAGGGGCTGCAGACCCTTCTCTCGGCACCATCCCTCGCTGGCACCGGCACTCTGGGAGTGAGAGTCTACCAGAAACCCTGCAGAAACAGTGGGATCTTGGGGCCCTGTGTTGGCACGTTCTTGGGAATATGCTGGAACATTTGGGGGGAACACATCCTCCTGGGCACACGCTGAGATACTGTGAGGCGTCTGGGGTGAGACCAGCCTGGGCACAACTGGGAGCTTTCTGGCAGGTACTGGAGCGTTCCTGGGATCCCCACCACGAGTGCTGCGGGCCTTACGGGGTCGTCACTGGAAAGATACTAGGGCACAATGAGGACACAAAGGGGCCACTGAAGACACTGAAAGGTTACTGGGAAACTCTCTGGGGTGTCACTGGGAGCAAAAGCACAGCCCCAGGCATCCCCAGGGCAATCTGGGACCGCAGGGGCACAGCGCCCACTGGGGCCCTCTGGGAGCCACCAGGGGCTCCTCGTCACAGCTTCCACAAGGCATTCACTCTTAGCTGCTCTTCTCTTGATGGGGAGCCTGGGGTGGGGGTTGGAGGAGGGAGTCTACCCAGGAGCCGAATTCCACCCGCACTGCCCTGGAGAGGGGAGTAAGCAGCTGGACCTTGGGGAGCGGTCACCAACTTGCTCTTCTGCCGTGTGGCAGCAGCCTCAGAGACCACGCAGCCTGGTTCAGAAAACCAGTCCTGAACGGGGAGCAGCTCCACTTGACTGCTGGGACCCTGCCTGCTGTCAGGGCCCCAAAGTTGGACCCCTACAGCCACCCCTAGGTGACAGAATACCCAGGGCTCCAGGAGGCGGGACTGCTGGCAGCAAGGACCCTCTCAGGGCTGAAGCCATGAGACCTGCAGGGTGGCTGGCAGGGGCCTCATCAACCACAAGGCCTCCTCTGTGTTGCCGGAGCTGGAGCACAGGGATCTGGAAGGTACTCACAGAGAACGGCCTCCCTCTCTGTGGCTGCAGAACTGGAGGGAGGTTAACAGCAACCCAAGCCAGGCCACAGGCTCATGAGTGGGAACCCACGATCCCACAGGAGCCTGCAGAGGAGGCGATGGGAACACAGGCACAACTCAGCACCAGAGGGCTAACCTCAGAGTCCTGCTACACGCAGGCACGCAGTGCAGTTGCCCACTAACAGAAAGGTTGGAAGGGGAAGGTTGAGGTCAGCTTCCAGGAAAGGGTCAGGCTCCTTTTAAAGATCTAGATATGATCAGACAGAAAAAAAAAAAGGCAAGACAGACAAAGCCCCGAACTTGAGCACGTTCAATATCACTGAGCAGGCTTTCAACATCTTCTACATCCCAAGTGACTTCATCAAACATAGTCCTCACCCCCAAGGTGTCCCCAGCAACACCGGCATCTCTCCTTCTGCCCCACAGCCCTCCTCTTCTCGGAGAACAGCACCCCTCCACGCCAGAAGCCTGGACCAGGCTCTGCTCATGACCACTCAAGAGGCCAGATCCTGCCTTTTCTGCCTCATGACTTGTCTCTCTCCTCCTGCTCGAGCCCCACGCCACAGCTACAGTTCACTTGCAGGCAGATCGCCAAGGGGTTGGGACCCTGCCTCTGGCCTTGCCCATCTCCACAATGTTGGAAAGCGGTCTTTCCACAACCATTCTGGTCATCCCTGCCTCCTGCACAAAGCCCGCTCTTGCCACCTCAGAGCCCACAAAATACTATCAAAATTCCATGGAATACAATGCCCTTCAGCCCAATGGCTCCCTAAATTTCTGTTCCTCTCGCTCCCCTGGGCCTCTGCGCATGCTCCTCTCTTGTCTGTCTCCCACGAATCCTCAAAACTGTCTGCAGCTTTTCATCGCCAGCCCTTGGAACACGGAAGTGACTGAACGAATGAGGGGGTACTCATGGGAAAGGATAAATTAAAAAACTCATGAAAGGATAAACTGATCTCTCAGGGGGTTGTAGTATCTTCCCCATCATGACAACGAAGAAACAGATACAGAGAAAGTAGAGCAACTTGCCTGAGGTCACACAGAATCAGCAGCCTCATCAGAAAATCCCTGATGGGAACGCCCAACACAAAGGAAAAAACAGAGTAAGAACCCAGGATAGGAGACTCTCCTGGCGGTCCAGTGGTTAAAACTCTGTGCTTTCACTGCAGGGGCCAGGGGTTTGATCCCTGATCAGGGAATCAAGATTCCACAAGTCATGAGGTACAGCCAAAAAAAGAAAAAGAACCCAAGCTGGGTCAGGAGCATCACAGACAGGTGTCAGTAGAGGTCAAGGAGCTGGGGGACAAGGGTTGTGAAAGGTCAGTACCTGGTGGTCAAACAGCTCCCAGTGAAGGAAGGGGCTTCAGAGACTAGGAGGTCTCAGGAAGTTATCACCGGAATCCCAGTAGGGAAACAGTGTCCTTCTCCAGGAATCAGAATAGGGGTGGGGTGAAGACAGGATACCAGGATGGGGGACATTAGCCAGTGCTGCCCGTGGTGACATGGCTGTGAGTGGGGCAGTCACTAAGCTTGCACTAATGGGGACTAAGCCCACGGGGGCTGGGGGGTGGATATGTATTTCAGACTCAGGAAGAGAAATTTGGGGGCACACAGACCAGACCTCCAGCCTGTGCCAAACAAACCTCAGTTTCTTAGCCCTGCCTGGTAATGGCTACTGGGGGAATCTGGGATCCTTGGGAGGAAATGAGAACTTGGATGACCCTGCTCTCTCTTTTCCCCACCCTCTTTCTGCATCCTCCCGACCCCAGCCCTCCCCAGGAGCCTCCCCTGTGTCCAGCATGCACTGCCCCTTTGTGTGATCAGAGCCCCTCACCAGGCCCCTGACCTGCTGGCCTGTTCTGTGGTCTTTGGACATGGAAGACCACCTCCTCGAGGCCTATGGTGACTCGGGGAGAGCAGCGGGATGGATCAGCCACCTGCCCAGGCCTGGCCCCAGCCCCGTCCACACCTGCTCAGGGCTCCGGGCTCTAGAGGCGGTGGGAAGCGGCTGTGCTTCAGCTAGTGGGCATGTTTTGTTAAAGAGAATTCAGCTGCTGCCCTGTTTCAGCCAATGGAGAGCGGCCTGCCCTAGAAAGCCCCAGCGGTGCTGCCAGGCCAGCGGAGCTTGGCCATTGAAGCAGCTGTTACACATGCCCGTCTGGGGAGGTGTGGACTTGGAGAAGAGTCACTCAGCTCAAGGCACTGAGTTAGTTCCTCCATGCCCCACCCCCCAGAGCTGGGGAACCCTGGATCCAGGCAACATTGTGCACCTGTCCACCCGCACTTGAACCTCCAGGACTGCTCTGTGTGTCCCTTCACTAGGCCTGCGTGGCTGAACCAGGATATGCCCACCACCCAGAGGCCTGCTCTCCATCACCTCCGACCCAGACCTGAGGGAGCAGCTGGTACAGGCAGCAGAGGAGCTGTCGGCACCCATTCTTTCAGGGTGACTGGCCTGCATCCCCAACCTCCACCCCCATCCAGCCAGTCCAGTGCGGCCTCCGGGCGCTGAGGAGGAGCAGGAGGGGGCCTGCAGATCAGCACGGCCAGCCCCCACTCCTTCACCCCTAGCAGCACTGAGCCCCATCATCAGGCGCTAATTAAATCCTCCTAATGAGGAAATAAGGATGCAGGAGCCGGCTCCACCATGGCCTCCCCAGCCCACCGCCCTCGCCTCTCCAACGGACTTATCGCTCGTCACAGGATGTTTACAATAATTTTTAATTTGTGCAATTATTAATCACTTTTCTACTTGCCTCATTTGCATAATAATTAGTCATCTCACTGCTTGGCATGCCTGTGAATGACAGTGCTTTAAATTGAATTAAGATTTTAATATTCTATTTTCCTGCTTTCTTCCCCCTCCACATGCTAATCAAAGTCAGATTTGGCAGCCAGAGGGAGGGTGGGGAGGAGGCTGGCAGGCACTGGACTTGGCCCACTCTGCGCTTCTGAGAACGGTCTGGGAGGAGGGCTTGTCTGGAGAAGGCAACAGCAGCCACCCCTCACCACAAACCCGGCACTTGAAGGGTTAACACAGTCTTGCCTAAACTACAGAGGTAATGAATGAGTGGGCAAAGGCACCATGGAGGGAGGGGTCTCACTGGCCCAGGGGCCCGAGATCAGAAAAACATTTTCATTCCTTTTATTTTTCCAAACAGGCTGCTCTTTGTTAAGGGGTAGTTGCAAAGCACATTATGGGCATGTAATTGATCCCCGGTTGCTAGTCTAGGTTAACTTTGATGGCTCAGGGTCCCCCAGATAGGAGCAGTCTAAAACCCATGGCCATTCTTCAGATGGATCTAGAAAACAAATCTCCGCCACTGAGTTTGGTTCCCCCACTCCCCTCGAGAGCAGCCACCGCTCCACACACCAGCAGACCCTCTGCCCAGCTCAGCGGGGTGCCTTTGTGGATAGAGTGTGAGTTCTGATGGACCAGGGGCAACAAGCAGGGGCACACTGCCCTCTGTCAGGAGGCTTCGGGGGGTTTCTCTCTCCTTCTTACCCTCTAGCCCCTCTCTGACCACCCCAGGAATTCAGCTCCAACCCCGCCTCCCCACCACTATCACTTGTTGCCATGGTAATCCCAAGGCTGCCCTGGATACCCATTGCTGCTCCAGAATTCTCTGCTTAGGCTGGCAGCGCACCCCACAGCCTGCTGAGAACGCCTCCCCTTTGCCGTCGCTGAGCACAAAAGGGCGAGGAGCAGGGGCATAATCACCCACACGCGGTCTGCAAAGTCAGACACTTGCCTCTCCCTTCAGGTGGGTGGGGAGGGAAGATGGAGCGGGGTGGGGCTAGGAGGCCTTCCCCAGGCCAGAGTAGGGGGAAGGACCCTGTCCCACCACAGAAATTCCTTCCTCCCAAGGAACAGGGTCTCCCAACCCTGCCCTTACGGTGCGAGGGAGGGAAGTCCCCCAGATGGAAAAGAGGGAAGGGTCTTGCTGACAGATTTCAAGCTGGGTGAGAGGAGGGAGGGCTGCATGTTTCCAGGGGAGCCCTTCTCCTTCTCAGGATCCCACGCTGCTCTGTGTTCCTCAACTGCAGGTCAGTCAGGCCAGTCTGGTAGAGAATTCTAGACATCCCAGGGTCCCCACCTCAACCAGCCCAGGGTATCCATGGGCCCTCCAGTCAAGTGCTCATCCACCTAGGAGGGCACCAGTCTCTAGGACTGGTAGCTCCAGAAACCACTTGCCCAGTCCTTGCCTGAAGGGGCAGGATGAGAGTTGCCAGGACTCAGGGGAGGTACAGTCCAACCCACGAACTGCAGGGAGAAACCGGGCCTCGGGGCTTTGGGCTTCAACCACGAGAGGGTGCACACAGCCCTCTCATCACATTGTAAATCAGGCTCAGATGAGCCTGATAGACTTCACGCTCTGTTACCCTGTCACTCAGAGGACCCCAGCCCTTACCACACCCAGCTTCCCCCACCACATCCAGCTCTCTGCTCCCCCTCAGCCCGAATGGCCAAGAGGGCCCCAAAGACGGCAAGACCTGCACATACAGCTAGTGCTGCAGCGGCCTCTGCCGGCCACCCTCACCTCCCACACCCGACCCTGGCAGGAATAGAAAGCCCCTCAGAACCAGGCCCATCATGAATGCCAGTCATTGACCTGGGAGAGGCCTGGTTTACAGCCGCTGTCTCAGCACAGTTATTAAGAGCTCACATGCCGTTCACTCTCACAGTGGTCCTGGTTGGGATGATAAACTAAATGCTCTCCCTAATCACAGCCCAGTTCAGGTTCCCAGAGAGCCTGGGAAGAAGGTAGAGAAACTCCAAGTATGGAGATAAGCAATTTTTCTACCCCGTCCCAGAGTTACTCCCTTTTAGACTACACAGGAGCCCTGTCCTGGGCCAGAGCAGAGGTGTCTTTTGACAGTCCTGCCTGGGGAGAAAGGGAAAGTAGGTCCTTTGCATCAGAGGAAATGTTTGACAAAAGGAACCTACAGAAGATACTGTAGAAAACTCAGCAAAAGGGTAGGTAGCCCGAGGGAGTAAAGTGTTGTTTCCACATGTGCCCAGCAGGTGGCAACACAGAGCAGTCTGCATCTACCCATGCCCAGCAGGGCAGGGCAGCCTGACCCAACCGGTTGCCTTCTCTGGTTCTGAGGTGTGGCCTCTGCCCTCTACAAAGCCTCTCTCTCCCCTTTACTTTACACCCGCTTTTCCCCAGCTGACTCCCTAGCCTGGACTGCAAAATTCAATAAATGAAGACACAACACCACACACACACACACACACACACACACACTCCCCCAATCTAAGAAATGGAGGGAAGTCAGAGCCCAAATTGGGGGTCACAGAACTCCTGGATCCCTTCCTCTCATGCCACTGCCTGGCTGATGCAAGGTTCCTAGGGAAACCCTTCTTCTCTACCCATCTGGGTTAGGATTCCTATGCACAGGGGTATAGAGACCACTGTGTTTCTTTGCGATGGGAGTAGAGTCAAGGGGCTTCCGCAGGGGCTCAACAGTAAAGTACCCACCAGCAATGCAGGAGCCACAGGAGATGGGGGTTCAATCCCTGTGTCAGGAAGATCCCCTCGAGGAGGAAATGGCTACCCACTCCAGAATTCTCTTCAGGAAAATCCCATGGACCAAGGAGCCTGGTGGCCACAGGGTCACAAAGAGTCAGACAGGACTGAGCTACTAAACACAATGGAGTCACAGAAATCAGGGAACTTCTATACCTCTGTCATTTAGAGAAGTTAATACAAATTGGGGATAAAGTAACATACAACCGCCCGCTATCTACACCAGGAACCAAGAGTGGTGGCATGAGGGGGACTCAGACAGCAATAACTCCTCCACAGAGCAGTGTGAGATCCGTGGGAAGAGAGAACCCGGCAGGCACACGGGGCTTTTCCTGCACTGCCTTCCCACTCTCAGGCACCTGCCGCCTGCCCCGACATGAAGCACATGGCCCGACCCCGCTGGAGGCAGCCGGAGTCACGTCCTACACTCAAGCGGCTCCTGGTCTGGCTGGTTGGTCCTTGGGCTCAGTCCCATGCCTCCACCATTTCCCCTCAAGCCCAATGCCAAGGCTCTCTCAGCATATATGTGCGTGCTAAGTCCCTTCAGTTGTGTCCGACTCTTTGTGACCCCAAGGACTGTAGCCTGCGAGGGTCCTCTGTCCATGGGATTCTCCAGGCAGATACTTGAGTGGGTTGCCGTCTCCTCCTCCAGGGGATCTGCCCCACCCACGCATCGAACCCGCATCTCTTGCGGCTCCCGCATCGGCAGGCAGGTTCTTTACCACCAGTGCCACCTGGCAAGCCCTGGCCAAACTGGGATTGTTCCCCCTTCGCCTCCCACAGGCGAGGATTATGATGAAAAGGAAAAACACGAATCACAAAATCCTTACAAAGGTTTCCAAAAACGCTCTACCTATACTTGCACATCACTTGTTGAATTCTGGAAGTTCACATTTGCCCAGGTCTTATGAAACCTCAACCAAGCATTTAGTTGAATTCAGCAAATATTTATTAAGTGTGTTTCCTATTTAGTAAAGCCTACGCCAGGTTTCATGTTGGATGCTGCAGATTGTGCTCTCTGACTTTAGAAAGCTCTAAGTTGGGCTGGGGGGAAAAGCTACATTCACTATCACATAAAGAGATTAACGCTAGAGTCAGATATGAACAAGTGTTATGGGGGGTATGCCTGAAGAGGAGGCATTTCATTCTGCCTCTCTGCCCATAGCTAGGCGGCCAGGGAAAACTCCACAAAGGAAATGACATCTGAGCGTGGCCCTGAAGGAGAGTAAGGGAGGAGGTTCTGCTTGGGGAAGGAAGAACAGGGCAGAAATGGCAGCTTGGAAAAGCACAGAGACCTGAACCAGTGGCACTGGACCAAAGGACGTGACAAGTCCAGACGGTACAGGGGAAGGGCTCACAGGTCAGGTCCCAAGGGCCCTTGACAGAACACTGAGGAGACTGGACACATCCTGCAGGCAAGGCTTCGTCGTCAGCCTGCCTCCCATGTGACCCCAATATCCTCCATGGTCCCCGCCAACAATGGGAAAATCATGCTTCCCATCCCTGGTTCCCACAAAAGCTACAGGCTCCCTGTCCCTGGGCCTGGGATGGCTGGCAGAGCCACTCCATGAATATATAACAGGAGGTCCATGTGCTAATTAGGCTTTCACCTCATGTTGCAGACATGATAATCAGTTAGCAAGCTGGTCAGTGATTAAGCTGAGTGGGGGTACCTGAAAGCACCGAGCCCGCTTTGGCCTGTTCTCACTTAGAGCAACTCCCTCAAGACCCATTCATTCAACTGGACAAGAGAGCACAGGCTTTGGTAGCGCTGTGGTCTTTAGTCTCAGCTTCCTCATCTGCAAAATGAAAATATTAGCATCAGATTTGTTCGGTTTTTATGAGATTAATGTATGGAGAGGCCTGGTGCATAGTAGCCCAAATTAATGAAAGCTATTAGTTCTGAGGGGTAGTGCCTCAGGCTACAAGCTGGAGATTTGAAAGTGGGTAAGAGAACTGAATAAGAAAATAATAAATAATAATCAGAAAATGAGTAAGAGTTCTGGCCAGAGGAGCTCACGACTCATAAAGCAGCATGATGAATGTTGGGTCCAAAGTGCCACGGAGACCCAGAGGAAGGCTGAGCGGGCGAGCAGCAGCGTGCCTGGGAGCGGGAGCCCGAGTCTGTATTCTTTCATTTTTAACATTTTATTTATTTGGCTGTGCTGGCTCTTAGTTGCAGCATACAAGGTCTTTGATTCTTGTTGCGGCATATGGGATCTTTAGCTGAGGCGTGCAAACTCCTAGCTATCACATGTGGGATCTAATTCCCTGACCAGGGATTGAACCCGGGGCCGCGGCGGCCCCCCGCCCTGGCAGCATGGAGTCTCAGCCGCTGGACCTCCAGGGAAATCCCGTGAGTCTGCATTCTGAGTTCTGAAGCAGAAGTGGGAAGACAGGCCCTTCCAGCCTCTGCCCCATAACCTGGGGGTCTCCCAGCACCTCAGGAGGTTGTTTGAGTTTGCCTTCGTCAGCAGTTTCTCCTTAGTACACATCAAAAGGCTCCTCACATTGTGACTCACAAGTTAGCTCCTCTCCAGCATGAGGCCATGCTGGCCGGGCTAGTCTGTTGAATAGTTCCTCCAACCTACTGAGTTCCCCCTGCTCTTTATGGCTCTGACCCAGCCTGAGACCACCCTTCCAGGTTAACTTGAGCAGGCCTCCAGACCCCTCCTATGACCCGCTTGGTCCTCTTCCGGTCCTTCATCCTCTTCCTCCCACCTCCCTCCTCTCCTGTCAGCCCCTAGCTGATATGACAGGGCGGTCATGCTTAGTTCTGCTGCTGGACTGGGTGTGAAGGGAGGGAAGAGTCCCTGTATAAAGCATCTGTAAACACAATTAAACCCTCTAAGTGTGAAGAGTAATTCCCTACCATCTTATCATATAAAAACTGTTTTGTTTCCTTTCTTACACAAATTTCAATACATAACTCTCCTTCTGTTACCTTAACATGGCTCCAGGGAGGGAAGCAGGTAGGGCATGGGAAAAAGTGTGTCCCAACACATTCAAAGTGTTGTCATGTAAAGAAGGGGTTTTGAGTCTATTTCTGTAAGCCCCAAGACGGAGAACGCAGACAAATGGTGAAGCCACAGGAAACATGAATGTTGCTGGAGCTGCCCACGAATGGAATACATTCTGTCCCAGGAGGTGGAGACAGGGAGGAAAGTGCTTAAACACGGGTGGGTGTGGCCCTTTCCACAAATAGGACTTGCCTTTGAACTCTGGCAGTAGAGTAGGTGTGACAGTTAGATCTCTTTATAACACTTTCCAACTCTGATTCTAGGATTAAGACAAATAGCACTGCCCCTCCATGAGACCAGAAGTTGGGACAGCAGTTGAGCTAATAAACTGAACTGATGGAAAATACTTCTAAATTAACTGGTGTGATAGAGGGTAGTGTATGAAGTCCTTTAAGGTATCTTCCAACTCTGAGATTACTCTTTTGTGATTACAGGTTCTGAAAGAGTGTCAGCCACTGGCAAATCTATACAGCTAAGATGCCAGTCAATCTTCTGTCTCAAGACAACACCTGGTAGGTGTATATGTGTGTGAGTGTGTGAGTGTGTGTGTGTGTCTGTGTGTCTGTGTGCGCTGGGTGGAGAAGAGAGCAGGAAAGGACAGGCATCTGAAGGGCCAGAGCTTGGGCTCACACACTTCACACACAGAGTAGAAATCCAGAGTGGGACTTGAGCAGATACCAGGCCTGAGCAGGCTCACACTCCCCGCCCCCCCACAAGCTGCAGCCTTCCTGTGTTAGGAACACAGCAGCCCCGGCTTCCCCTGCAAAGCCAGTGCAGTGGCTCTCACATTCACAGAGGCAGACACAGCACTCTAAGTCACCAGAGCTCAGAACCATGCCAATACGCCAAAGCACCGGCACTCAGTCAGGAGCGAGGGACAGAGGACAGGGTCAGGCACAGAAGCTGGTGGCAACACAGCCCAGAAAGCCAGTGGGCCCAAGTGCCCACCTGCAGCCTCTCTGTGGGCTCATGTCACTGGGGGTGAGGGTCCAGTTACCTGCCCCAGGACTGCCATCCCACTCCCATACCTGTCCCCAAAGCGCCCGCCTCTCTTCTGCACTCTGATGTAGGTTGACAGAAGACGACACAGGACACTCCCTGTCCTGGGTATGGTTCTGGCCCAGGACTCACCCGGACCTTGATGGGTTGAGGGAAGTCCTCTCACAGAGTTCTCCTTACCTGCTCCCCACTACCTACCGGAGGTAAAACGGCCCTTCAGCAGCCTCTTTCTCCATCCTAAGGACACCACATACCATGCCCTGCCCTGCCTCCTCCATGTCATGCTGGCCAGTCAAAAATGTTCTTTCTTCACCCACCAAAAAGGTGCTTAGAATGAGCAGCAGCACACCCTCTCCCCATCTGCCACCCTCAAAATTCAAATGCTGCGTCAGTGTGGCCGGAAAAAAGGCCACCTTCTGCCATCTCTGAGGATCTGGAGGGCTTTCCAGTGGCCCCATGGGGGTGTATGCTTACTCACAGCTTTAGAAGCAGGCAAGGATCAAAACCCCTGGGGTTCTCACCTTCCTGGGCTCCTAGACCACTCTTTCCTCTGCCCCTTAGGAATCACAGACACCACCACAAACATATCAAGCCCTGGAGCCGGGTAGCGGCCTATCTGGGGCTCCACCCACCTTTCAGTGAGTCCATCCCTCCCGACCCCGCACTACTCCCAAAGCCAAAAAAAAAAAAGAGAGAGACAGAATTGAAATACTAATTAAAAAGAACTGCTTTTGAAATGCTGTATGTCCTCAGATGCAGAGAAAGCCCCCATCTAGTTCTTACTGATCCAACCACAAATAAACTAAATCTGGGTATTTGCTGGACATACGACCAGCAGCAGCCCACTCCTTCCCTTAATGCAGTAATGGGTGAGGGAAGGCTCCCAGGAGGTGGATGGGGAAGAAACATGGGAACAAGTCAATTACGCCTCCTCCCCTTGTTCTAGACACTCCTTCTCCTGGGGACAGAAGACCCGACCCATTTCAAGTACCCTGCTTCAAATGGCCTAGCCCTCAACCCCACCCAGCAAGAGATGCTGGCTCACCAAGCCCTGCCAAGGAAAAGCCATCCTGCTGCTCAGGTAAGGTCAGGAGTGAGGTGAGAGTGGAGTCAACAGGGGCACGTGCCACTGATGCAGCAGGCACCTCTTGAAATATCTTAACAGTAACATTTTAAGAGAAGATACAATCTATGAAGCACCTACTACATGCCAGGCACTATGCTAGGTACTTTATTTCAGATCCTCTCAAATAAGGACATTGTGGCTCAGAGAATTTAAGGAACTTGCTAAATGGGAGCACCCGCCTAGTTTCTGCCAACCTCTCACTCTAGGAGACACATTCCCACCAACTTTCACTATTAATGAGGGGAAGATAAGAAGGACCCTTCTGAACAGAGGCGAAAGTGAACTTCCTGCGATGGGGAAGCAGCGAGAGGGGGTTGCTTTGCAGGAGTCAGAAGCCCAGAATGAAATAGCCCCAGAAGATGTTAAATACCGCCTGGAGACCCTTCCCAAGGCTCCACTGCAGCTACAACACCTAAGCTACTTCAGCGAGCCCAAGCCTCCATGGATTCCCCTCAGTACAGCCTATGGAGAAAGCCACAAGCCCTGGACTTACCATGGAGAGGAGCCCTCCCATTCAGGTGAGACTTAGCATGGCGGGGTGCAAGGTAATAGGGTGCAGAGTGGTACTCTGCATAAAGCAGAAAACTGATCTCTCTGTCCCCAACCTAACCAGGGCACTCCTGTCCCCCAGGCAGATCCCAGGCATGGGAAATACCAACCCAGCAGAACGCAATAAGCGGCAAGTGACCCTGAAAGAGGCTCGCAGGCCATACCTAGCTACACTGTTAGCCAGGACCCCTCTGGAAGGGCGCCCACTACCCTATCCCAGCCGACCCTCCTCCTTCCAGTTTGGGCTGGACCAGCAGCAGCTCTGTAGTCCAGGCTGTCAAAGGTCAAATTACCTAAAAGGGGCTGCAAGGCCTCTCTGAAACTCCACACTAAGCACTCTCTTTCTGGTCTTGGGGAGATGACTCTAAAGGTCAGGGGGTGAGGGGGCAATATGGGTATACGTCTGGGATCTGCGGGGCTTGTGCTCAGTCACACAGTCGTGTCTGGCTCTTTGCGATCCCACGGTCTGTAGCCCGCCAGGCTCCTCTCTCCATGGGATTCTCCAAGCAAGACTACTGGAGTGGGTTGCCATATCCTCCTCCAGGGGATCTTCTCGACCCAGGGATCAAACCCAGGTCTCCTGGGTCTCCTTCATTGGCAGGCAGGTTCTTTACCCCTGAGCCACCTGGGAAGCCCTCTGGCATCTGCTATTTCCATATAAAAGGCTTGGCTCAGTTGCCCAGCTGGTGTCCACATCCCCGCCTTTCATCTCATGCCCTTCCCACAGACAGGAGGCGCTCTGCACACTCTCTCACTCCCCTTAGGTGACCACTACCTGACCACTCCTCATCAGATTGCCTTCCAGAACTCTCCCCTGGGTCAGTCGGTGTTCCCGGTTTACATCCAGGGGAGAAACATTGCATCAGTAATGCATCCAGACTACAGGGACTGTATCAACCAGTATCAGAGAGACTTCCAAGCTCCAGAGTGCAATCAAGTCCTCAAACCTGACCCAGACAAGAGCAGCCAGGGGATCAAGTGAGTGACCCGAACTATGGGCAAACTAGTAATTTTGCCATGGGGGGAGGGGCCAGAGGAGGGCTCTGTCTCCCATAGGTAGTAACTTCAGAACTTCTTCTGCCAGTTGAGAGACATAACTGGAGAAGGCAACAGTGCGAAGGACTAACTGATAATCTTGCATCTCCATCTAGTTGGACCTCTAACCTCAAATAAGTGTTGAGCAAGGACAAACTGCATGCTGTTCATAACCAGGGGTGGTCAGCTCTTCTCTTAGGCATCTTGGGAGATGTGAACTCTAATTGCAAGCCAGGAGGTAGGGCAGCCAGGCTTATCCAGTGCCTGTGAAATTATTGAGAATTGAACATTCCACTTGTCCAATCTTGTCTTAGCTTCTCCACTATTAAAGCCTGATTCTCTGGGGGCTTGGAATGGGCCTCTACACACCTCTGACTCACTCCTGAAAGTTAGAAGGCCCAGCTCCAACCGGAAGCCAGTAACATGCACACGATGTTATACAAATGTTACAGAAACAGCCATCCTATTCTAAGGTGGTAGTCACTTCAGTCTTGTCTGACTCTTTGAGACCCCCCATGGACTGTAGCCCACAGGCTCTGCTGTTCATGGGATTTCCCAGGCAAAAATACTGGGGTGGGTTGTCCCTGCCTTCTCCAGGGAATCTTCCCAACCCAGGGATCAAACCCATGTCTCCTGCACTGAAGGTGGATTCTTTACTTGCTGAGCCACTGGGGAAGGCCTTCTAAGATGGTAGATGAAAATAGAACCTTCACCCCAAAGTGATCAGGGACACCAGCCTAGCAACAGACCCCCCCTGCCCTGCCCCCTCCAGCAAACACACTTCCAAGCTCTTGCTTCCCAAGACCACATTCTCTAAGCTGTAGCCTCAAACTACCTAACAGGGTGATTCAGAAATTCCCTCTCTTGCCCTGTCCTTCAGCTGCAGGTGTCACATCCTCTCTGCCGGGTCTCAGCCTGATAACCTGGGAGTATGAAAACAAACGGAGATAAAATAAATTTTTGTTTTCAGAGAAGAAATAAATTTTCATTTGAAACGACCTGAAAACACACTGCATGATTTAGGCAGGCACACATATGACCAGCAAAGCAAGCTCGCAAAGGCCCCGTTGCCTTTGTATTTGGCATCACTGGACTGGCTCAGAGTTACAGACTCAGACCGACAGAAATATTTTTTACCCCATGCAGCAAATATATCCAGACCCTGCGGAGGCTCCTGGCTCCTGTGTGGCAGCCCACTACGCATAGGCATGAGAAGCTGAGCTGGCCAAAGCAGGAGACGCCCATCCTGGGTGGGAAGAGGGCTGCCAAGTTTGATGGAGACCCAGTGACCAGGGTAAAGTGCCCAAGCTCTCTGTCAAAAGGAATCACATAAAGATCCCAGCAACTCCCTCATCCCAAGATGGCGTGCAGGGAACAAAAAATAAAGAATTTACCCTGCCAAGATACCCCATGCCACTTTTCTTGAGAAATCCAGAAACTTGGCCTTCCCAAATCCACAGCCACTTACAGACTCTGAACTCTTCCTGACCACGGAGGTGAGGTATGTATGCACTTAACATATGCCTGACATATGGTAAGTACTTAACAAAAGATAGCAATTAAAACCATTGTTGCTGCTGTTATTATTTCCCCAGAAATACATTCCTCTCTTCCCAGATGTCTTATCTACCTCCTCTCCAATCCCTGGAAAAAAGAGTCAAGGTTAACTGCCCTTCTAGTACATTCAGGCTCTTCAAAGCCAAGCTCCAAGCCGAAACTCGCAGCAAGCAATGCTTCCAGGACTGTGGAACTCAACCCGGAGTGTACCATGGAGACCCTCGTCACAGAGGCGATGAGAATGGCCTGGTAAGCGCTCCTTCTGTCGGCAGGGGACTGTCCCGGGACTCCCTTGACCTCTCACCTGGCCACCAGGGTGAGGAGGGATGGGGGAAGAGCTGCTGAGAGAGGAGTCTGATGTTTAAATCCAGGGTCCTTTGCAGTTCAGAGAGATTCTGAGCAAGTTAACCTTTCTTGCCAAAAGAAAGAGGAAGAAAACAGGCCCTGCTTATTAAGCACTGCTGCTGCTACTGCTAAGTCGCTTCAGTCGTGTCCGACTCTGTGCGACACCATAGACGGCAGCCCACCAGGCTCCCCTGTCCCTGGGATTCTCCAGGCAAGAACACTGGAGTGGGTTGCCATTTCCTTCTCCAATGCATGAAAGTGAAAAGTGAAAGTCAAGTCGCTCAGTCGTGTCCTACTCTAGCAACCCCATGGACTGCAGCCTACCAGGCTCCTCCGTCCATGGCATTTTCCAGGCAAGAGCACTGGAGTGGGGTGCCATTGCCTTCCCCTATTAAGCACTAGACATTGCATTTTGACCCATGACTCCTTTCAGTTCCTCAGCTGACAGAGGGTGCTGAACATAATATGCAGGAAGAAGACTGATTCCTTTTTTGGCACACTGCTCTCTGTCCCCTCCCAAGGGTACGGCTTCACAGGCACCAGCAGAGGATCAAATGACCACCAGGACCTCCTACCTGCCCTTATTTTCCGAAAGGGTGAACCTGTGTAAGCCCAAGGTCAACAGCATGAAATGTGAGACACACATACTTCCTCTACTGAGCAGAGGAAAACATTCAGGTACAAAGGAGACGCTGAGTCATTCCCAAGTAAGTAATGTCACTGGCACGTGGCAAAAAGGCCAGCGCCATGGGAGACGAGACTCGGCTCCAGCCTGGCCCCGTGATCTCTCTACTTGTTTTCACAGGTCAGTCCAGCTGCCCATGAGCCAGTTCCAGACATATTTATGCCAAAAACAGGACTCAACACTGAAAAAAAGAGGAAGAGAGAGAAATTGGAAGAAAGAAACTACCCAAACAACCTACGCAGAAATGCACAGTTCAGAACACACAAGTCTTAACAAACTCAAACATAAAACTCAGCCCTCAAGATAGATACCTCACAGCTCAGACAGCCTTCTCACTGGCATTTCCCAGGCAAACCCTAGTCCCGCTCTTTGACTAGGGTGAGTAACCTCTTTAGACAGGAATAATGCCCTCTGGGTCCTAGAAGGTCAGTGCATTCCAAGAAACTTGAGGAAAAAAGAGATCAGAGTTTTTCCCTCTTGCTAATGAGCCAATGGCAAAGCATTAAGCCTTCTCAAATCAGTATCATCAAGTAATTATATTCTATTTGAGATATGGCCTCTGCTCACTACTGATTATTTCCCTGCATATTTTTGAGATATATTCCACATACCATAAAATGTACTCTTGTAAAGTGTACAACTCTGTAGTTTTTAGTATTGCTCACTGCTCCTTAAATCTAAACTTCAAACTGAAGAAGGACTAGGAAAAGAAAGAGAGCAAGAAGGTCTGAGTATGATTAAAAATTTAAAAAATAGTAAGTCTTGCATGTAGAGAAAGGTTTCCAAAGCTCAAGTAAGGTAGATTCTGTTCAAAATCTAAATAGTAGGTTTGTCTCTTGAAAATAGTTACCAAATTGAAGTCAGGATTCTATTTCTGGATCTAACGATAAGAAGTAGAGGAATGTGCAACTGAATTTAGCCATCTATATCCTTGAAAGATTCTGTGTGTGTGCTTAGTCGCTCAGTCATGTCCGATTCTTTGGGCGCCTACGGACTACAGCCCACCAGGATCCTCTGTCCATGGGATTCTCCAGGCAAGAATACTGGAGCGGGTTGCTATTCCCTTATCTAGGGGACCTTTCTGACCCAGGAATCAAATCCAGGTCTCCTGCATTGGAAGCAGATTCTTTACCATCTGAGCCACCAGGGAAGCCCCTGAAAAATTCTACAACTTATTATTTTGAAAAAAACCTACATGGACCCAGGGCCCTGCTTCCCTAGTCCAGAAAACATGTATCACACTGCCCTCTAGCAGCCAGCCTAGGGAATCACATACAGCTTTCAGCTGAACAGATCTCTGCCCTAAGGATGTACTACTGTGCTCATACATGTAAAGGCAGAGAAATTGGGGGGAGGAGGAATTCACACATTTTCACCAATGTCCACTAAACATAAAGCTTATCTGAGATAGACTCTGCTTCCCTTCTACCTCAGTCTCTGCTTGAAAACAGATGATAAATTCTTGTGTTAAGGAGAAAAAACTTGATTGTTTAAGATTTTCGAAGTATCTGAATCTCTCAGCCCATTCACCCTGCTGTAACAAAAATACCATAGCATGGCTTTAATAACAAATATTTCTTACAGTTCTGGAAGCCAGGAAGTCCAAGATCAAGGCACCAGCAGACTTGGTAACTAGTGGGGCCAGTTTCCTGGCTCACAGACAGCTAGCTTCCTGCTGTGCTTTCACATGACCAAAAAAGGCAAGAGATCATTCTTGGGTCTCTTTCATAAGGACTAATCCCATTCTCAAGGGTTCCACCCTCATGACCTAATCACCCCTAAAGGTCCCACCGCCTCCCACCACCTAATACCACCAACTTGGGAGCTAGGGTTTCAACAAATGAATTTGGAGGGGAGGGGGAATACAACATTCAGTCCGTAACAGCCTCTTAAAGTGAGTTCTTCCCAATACACAGTGTAGGGCCTCACAAAAATGAAGTCAAAACCTGAACCCATATGGAAATGAAAGCCAGCTGCAGACAAGAGATGTGACAACAGGCTAGAAGTTGAAGGTACTTGCTGCCACTCAGAGGAAAGGGACTGGCTTCAACACAGCTTACGAAAGGATAAACTCAAAAGGTAGTAACTTAAGAGTGGGATCCAGTATCCACAACCTATATTCCCTGGGGCCTTTTTTAAAAATAAACTTTTTATTCTGGAAAAATTTTAGACTTACCAAAAGTTGTAAAGACAATACAAAGTTACTCGTTACTCTTCACAAAGATTTCTTGACAGTAAACTTATATGCATTTTTCAAAACTAAGATTAACAGTGGCATAATTCTATGAAGTAAACTCCAGACTTTATTTGGATTTTACCAGTTTCACCACAAAGTTCTACCCTTGGGCCTTTTAAAAACAGGTTTACGGCAAGGAGCCAGAGGACCAGATAGTCAGCGTAGAGCCTAGTGTAACACTGGGTCCTAGTTTCAACTCTGCCCCATGCTAACTACAGAAACTTCAAGTTTATCTTCTGAGCTGTTTCCTCTCTAAAGTACCTTTTCTCACACATGCTGATGCTAGACACAAGTTTAGCCTTCATCTCCCTGCCTAACCTCTTGTCTGACAGCCACTAACCAACTAGAGAAGAGATATTCCTCACTTGGTAGTGACTTCAGCTGAGACTCCCCAGTTAGAGAATGGAGTCTCCCTGGGATTTTCAGATCTTAAAATTATTTTAATAAAATCCATGCATCTCTCAAATGCCTGGGGGGCAGAGAGCCTTTCTTCAGGACTGCAGCAGAGAGAATGGCTGTCCCAACAACATTCAATTTCCCCTTTTTCCTGGGTGTACATTTCTCAAGCTCCTTTGCATTAAAAGGCAGCCATGCAACCAAGCTGCAGCTAACAGTATGTGAGGGGCAGTATGCCACTTCTAGAGCTTGCCCATAGCATCCACCAAGCAACCCTCCAAGCTCTGCTCAACTCACCAGAACGGCAATGCCCCAAGCAACCTTGGAAGCCATGTTAATGTTGACATCAGCCTGGTCCCTAAATGACTGCATGGAGTAGGGATCCCCACTCCCTCTGCCCCAATCTGAAACTTCCCTGGACATGAGTGAGGAGGGAAAACAAACTTTCATTGTTTAGGCCAGTCCATTTGGCTGTCACAACAATTTAGCCTACCCCAACTGATACAGGTACTAAACGTCAATTCCACTAGAGTAAGATCTTGCTTCTGGATGTGTGCTTAGAGCCGCAGGCACAGAGAACAGAGTGGATCGCATGCCTGAGTTTAGGACACATTATCTCATTCATCCTCCTCTGTTTCTCTTTCCCTCTTTCATTCCCCACTCTAGTCCCATTCTGTTCTCTCCCACAGATGCCATTCTAGTGAGTTAAGGTATAAATTCTCCTTTAAAACTGCTTCTGTGTTTCTGTTGTTTTCTGTGTTCAATTTACTTAGCTAATTTTTGCTGTAAATTCCATTACTCCTTCCTTTCCTCACCTGGAGTCTATCATGTCCTAGTAGCTGCATCTGACTGCTTTTTATAATATTTCATCATATGCATATACCACATTTTTTACTAATCAATTCCTTTATAGACAGGCGTCTAAGCTGTTTTCAGCTTCTTGCTACCCAAACTACATATAGATAAACATCCTTATACCTAACTCCTTGTGGATCCGTGCAAGTTTCTCTGAAGGCTAAAGCCAGGAGTGGAACTGCTTTGATGAAGGGTATGCACAAACTTAATGAATCAGTTATCTACTGCTGTGTACAAATTACTTCAAAATTTAGCAGCTTAAAACTAATAACAGCCACAGAATGAGAAGAAATATTTGCAAATCATCTGATAAGAGAATTTTTACCAGAACATATAAAGAATTCTACATAAGAGTGTGTGTGCATGTGTGTGTGTGTGTGTGATAAACAACTCAGCTGAAAAAATGAGCAAAGGATTTAAATAAAATTTTCCAAAAAATACATATAAAGATATTCAACATTAGGCATTAGGGAAATGCAAATCAAAAACACAATGACATACCACTTTTATCAATACTTACTGTCTTTTTGATTGCAGCTAGCTTTATACCATTAGGATAGCTATAATCAAAAAGACAGAAAGTAAGTATTGGCAGGAGTTCCCTGATGGTCCAGCGGTTGGGACACGGCACTTTCACTGCCATGGCATGGGTTCAATCCCTGGTTGGGAACTAAGATCCTGAAAGTCATGCAGTATGGTCAGAAACAGAAACCAGAACTGGCAAGGATGTGGAGAAACTGGAACTTTCTTACACGGCTTTGGACGTATGGTAGTTCCTCAAAAAGTAAAACACGGAGTTACCACGCGTGCCTGTGGCTCAGTCGCTTTAGCCATGTCTGAATCTTTGTGATCCTATGGTCTGAACTCCACCAGGCTCCTCTGTCTGTGGGATTATCCTGGCAAGAATACTGGAGTGGGTTGCCATTTCCTCCTCCAGACCCAGGGATTGAACAGGCAGCTCCTGCATTGCAAGCAGATTCTTTTCCGCTGAGCCACCAGGAAAGCCCTGGAGTTACCATATGGAACCAAAAATTCTACTCCAAGTGAAAACATAAGTCCATACAAAAACTTGTATATAAATATTCACAGCAGTATTATTCACAAGAGCCAAAAAGTGGCTAAACAATGCATGGATAATTAAAGATGTGTTATACCCACACAAGGGAATACTATTCAGCCATAAAAAGGAATGTAATGTTGATACATACTACAACACAGATGAGCCTTGAAAACATTATGCTAAGTGAAAAGAGCTACATACAAAAGGCTACACGTTGTATGACAGTCCATGCCCACATTATATGAAATGAATCTAAAACAGAAAAACTGCCGGTTGCCTAGAGATGGGGGAAATGGGGACACGTAAAGAGTGACTGCTAATGGATACATAAAGTTCCCTGAATCCAAAATGTTTCAAGATTAAGTATGATGAAGTTATAGTTCAACTCCACGATCTACTAAAACCACTGAATTGTTGTACACGTTAAACGAGTAAACACTATAGTTATGTGGATTACATCTCAAGCTGTTAAGAAATAATAAACAACTACTACCTCAGTTTCTTTGGGTCAAGAATTTAGAGCTGGGTGATTCTGACTCAGGATCTCTCACGACGTGGTGGCCACGTTGTTGATCAGAGCTATGCACAGCTAAAGGCCTGAATGTAGTTGAAGGACCCACTTGCACAGTGGCTTGCTCACATGTTGATAACCTGGTGGGTCTACCGGTGAGGCCTCAGTTTTTCTCCACATGGGTCTCTCCCAAGGGCCACATAAGTGTCCTCATGACATAGTAGCCAGCTTATTCCACAGCAAGTGATCCCAGAGAGTACAAGGCAGAATCCTTCACTGTCTTTTTCTGACTCAGTCGCACGTTTCCAGGACATCCTATCATGTACCCAGGTCAGCCCTATTCACTGTAGGGAGGGGATGACACAAGGGCTTAACTACCAGGAGTCAGGGATCACTGGAGGGCCATGTTGGAAGCTGGCTATCAACATGTGATGGCTAGAAAGACAAAGATAGCAACAGCTAACAATTCTGTGACACATACTATGTTCCAGGCACTGTTCTAGGCACACAATAAACCTGTAAGGTGGGTAACATCTCCATTTCAAAGAAGAAGAGACTAACACACAGAAGAGTGGCTTACCAAGGTCGCAGTTTCAGTAAAAGACATACCTGGGATTCAAACTCAAGATAGTATTTGATTAAAAATTCTGCAACACTGCATCTCAGATATTACTTACTTTCAGTTAAGTGCTGCCCATTTGTTCTCCAAAATAGAGGCCCCAGGTGAAATCTCCCACGAGCATTGATTCCCCATGAGAATCCAGTCTCTTGCTTACTTTTACTAATAGATACAAAGTAGAAACTCATTAATGTTTTGATTTCTATTTCTCTAATTACAAGTGGTAATATACTTATTAGCCATTCTGGTTTTCCCTTTAGATTTCACATATTCATATCCTTTGCCTATTCTTATTTTGTGTTTTCTTTCCGATCTGCAGTAGTTCCTTCTATATTCAATCTCTAACAAATGTAATCCTTTGTCAGTTTTAGACATTGATATATTTCCTCCTAATCTATACCTATCTTTAGTTTTGACTACTGGGTGATTTGGTGACTAGAAATATTTAAATATGAATTAGGCAAAGTTATCAAACCTTATGGATTGTGATTTGGAGATCTAACTTAACAGATTTATCCTTATCCCAAAGGCACAAATACATTCTCCATTTTTTTTCTTATTGGCCTTAGTACTTTACCTTTCATTTAGGTAAATTCACTTTGGAATTTATCTTTGCTTTATGTGGTTTAAGGTAGATATCCAACTTTATTTTTGTCCATATAATAAGCCAATTTTCTGAGCACCATTATCCACCTCTTCCCCACTAATTTGTGACACTACCTCTATCAGACACCATGTCTCCAAATATCCATGTCCATTCCAAAGTCTAGTTTAGCAATAATTCTTATTTTCTAAATGGAATGATCTATCACTGTGAAAGTTATTACTCATCCTGCCTCCTAGATGAATGAAAAATCCAACTACCAACCCCCAAAACAGAATATCCAATTAATAAATTATTTTAAAAAAATAAATGTGTGTTTATTAAAAAAGGAATACCGTAACCAAGAACAAGCCCTGGGACACAGAGAAATCAATGCTTCCTCTGAAAGCCAGCATCCGGCAGTGTCAGCACACCTGAGATGTACGGGTCCTTTGTCCAAATATTATGTCTCAAATATTCTTCTGTAGTCAAAATTGGCATTCAACAAGTTGCTGGTCTGTGTGGCCCTGATTATTAGCATAGACGACTGTTACAGCTGAATGTCTGTAACAGCTGCCCTTATGTCCACTATCACAACCCACAGTCACTCCCACAGCCTCAAAAAAGTTACATATCCTCAACACTCCACTTGTAGGCAAGTTCCTCCACCGCCTTCTTGCTGGCAAGCCTGGCAAAGCGCTTCTGTTCAAATCCATTGGATCTGCAATCAAGAGATACTGATCAGCCAGAATCCTGAACTGAACATGTACGTTTGAAATAAAGAACTCACAATCTAATGAACAAAAAGGAAAGTGAAAATATTTAAGACATAAGCAACAGAATCAGAAAGACAAAATACATAATCCACCCTTTTATTAGTCCTTGTTCAGAGCTTTTTCCCCCTCTCATTTAGACAACTCTTTCAAGTATTTACCACTCTCTAAAGGTCCAACTCACTCTCAACTGATGTCTACATATTATACTTTATCCATGCATTACACAAACATTTAGTGAATTCTTATTATACTCAGTACTGTGTCATGAAAACAAGTATAACATAGCACCTGTCCTGATATACTCATAGACTAGTGGAGGAGACTGACATTTAAACAAATAATTAAAACAAAAGGCATAGGTTATGGTAGAAATATTCACTGGGTATCAAAGATGCAGAAAAGGGACCTTGCTCAGCTTGGAAGTGGGGTGGACAAGAATGATCAGGAAAGGCTTCATGGAGGGGGTCCTTATGCTAAGTCTGAAAAGACAGAGTGTAGCAAAGAGTCCGAGGGGTTAGGAAGGCATTTCAGCACACAGCACAGCAGAAGCAACAAGAGCAAAGGCACAAAAATAAGAAATGGTATGGCACATGCAAGGAACCCAAGTCAAATCATATGGCTGGAGCTGAAGTACAAGTAGAGTAGCACGAGCCGAAGTTAGGCCGCAGACGCCACAATATAACACTACAGGACAGAATGCGAAGCCCAGATTTCACACAGTGAGCATTAATCTTTTAAAAACTTCATTGGCGTATAGTTGATTTACAGTGTTGTCTTAGTTTCAGGTATACAACAAAGTGAATCAGTTATACATATACATATGAAATGAAAAATGAAATGAAAGTCGCTCAGTCATGTCCAACTCTTTGTGACCCCATGGACTATACAGTCCATGGAGTTCTCCAGGGCAGAATACTGGAATGGGTAGCCTTTACCTTCTCCAGGGGATCTTCCCAAACCAGGGATCAAACCCAGGTCTCCCACTCATGTATCATGTATCACCTCCTCGAGGTGGCATTCATTCCCTGATCACAATCTCCCAGGGCTGAATCTACTCTTCCTTTGTGCTCCCAAGGCACCTTGAACACCCTCTATAGTAATACTTAGCAAGTAACACTGAAATTATTTACTCGTCTGTCCTCTTCTGTAGATAGAAAGTGAGTTGGTGTGCTCCAGGACCATCTTTTACTAATTGTGAGACCCTGGCACCTAGTACACAGCTGTTTATGTTATAACATGTGCTAAGTGTTACTGAACTGATAAGGATAACAGGTTTCCCCCTTTCTTCAGGCCTTACCTAATGATGAGTTGGGTGAGTAATGAAAGGCTCAGTAAGAAGTGAAGCTTATTAAGAATGGCATCATCTCCAACCTAAGAAGCATGAGTGGTGTTCTCCAACACAAGGAAACCACTTATTCCTCTTGCCTGAGGAATAAGTACTTAAGAGAATCAACACTACTATGATCATACAAAAGTCCTATGAATAACAAACCAAACCCTAAACAGAATCAAAAAAGCAAACTGCAAAAGAACTTACAGTGGAAAGAGCTTTAGACTAAAGAATCAGATGTCCCAGATCTTATTCCAGCTTTTTCAGGTGAGCTGAAAAACTCTAAGTAAGTTATGAAGTTTATCAGAGGCTCAGTTTCTCTTTAAGTTACATTAACTGACCTTATGGGTTTTTCTAACTATAACATACTATAGATTTAGTCTAGAAATATTCACTTCCAAAAAAAGACAAGAGTAGAAAAGGCAATGAAAGAATTAATAATAAAAAATAAAGCAAGGATGAGAAAGAAAATTAAAAAGGAAAACTCTAGGAGAAAATATGAAAAGTGTGGGATAACTACAGGGAGAGATGGAGACAAATTATACCAGTAAAAAACCAGGTCAAGGAGAGTTTCCAAGTTTTGGGTCCAGAAATTTGAAAAAAACAAAAGAAAGAACTCAGTATAGCAGGGACTACCTTTAGGGCTGTGGCTGTAAAAAGATCTGCTTCTGGCTGCACAGCAAATGAGCGTTCTGAAAAGCCCTGCTACCAAAGAGCTGACACACAGTATCCTGCAGACCAAAGCAGGAGAAAAGCCTGAAGCCACAGCCAACCTGACAGCACCTGCTGTCAGGAACTAGAGCTCTGGATTTAGGCGGCAGCTTAAGGGGCAGAAGATAATGCCTTGGGCCCATATACAGCAGCGCACTAGACTCCAATCATGGCAGAGAACTCAAGCAGACTAACCTACTCTCAGGGAACAATTATAAAATCTGGACAAAAGACAGTATGTGAAATATTTGAAGGCATGAGTGACCAAAAGCAGGCAGAACTTGAGTGGGCGTTCACTGTGGGAAGAGATTTGTGAAGCTTTTCGCTGGAGGGCACTTCCCAAACTGCACAGCTCATGGAGGCAGAAGGCTACAGGCTTACTGGCTTTAGGTATGAGTGCAAAGTGGGCAGAGCAGCCAAAAAATCAGAGGCAAAATGGGAGGAAGAGACACTGAATGGGAGGAAGCTTCAAAAGGGACGAACCCCCAAATCTATATACAAACTGCACCCAAATTTTTGGCAAACTGTTAACCTGTGCTCGTGCTGGAGAAACTCCAATGGGCCCACTGAAAAAGCAGCAGCTAGAAACTAAAACTGAGCAGGAATTCAGCTGCTGCCACTATGAAGGAGATAAGTATTTAGAGTTTAAATACACTCAAGTTAACTGTCTGCTGGAATAAAAATCAACACACCTCAAAGGAATTATTAGAACTCAAAGTCTCCACAATGTATCATTCATAATGTCCAATATAGCATTTTTAAGTGACCAGCTATGTAAAGACAGTAAAATGTGATCAAACTAAAGAAAAACCACGAATAGAAACCAATGCTGAGATAACCCAAATGTTGCAATTAGCAGATAGGACTTCAAAGCACCAATTATAAATATTCTCAAGGGAAAATAAATTGATTCACAATGAATGAATAGGTAGGAAATCTCAGCAGAAAAATGTGTCAAATGGAAATTCTAGAGTTGAAAAATATAATATACTAGCTGAAACAAAAAATTCAGTGTATGAGTCTAATAAGCTAAAGATGGCAGATGAGTCAATCAACTTAAAATGAGATCAATAGAAATTATTTCATCTTAAGAACAGACAGGAAAATCATGATAGAAAAATGAGCAGGGCTTCAGACAACTGTGGTATAATATCAAACAGTGGAAACAGTACAACTGGAGAAGGGAAAGTGGTTTTAAAAAAATAATAAATGGGCAAAAAATTAGCCAAATGTGAAAAACGTGGACTCGTAAATCCAAAAAGCTCAACAAACTCAAAAAAGGATTAACACAAAGAAAAACCATACGTAGGTACATCACAATCAAACTGCTGAAAACCAAAGACCAGAAGAAAATTTTGAAAGCTGCCAGAGAAAACCAATATATTGTAATGTGTGTATGTTGAGGTTGGGGGGAGTGGGACAATTAAACAAACTGACTTCCAATTGGAAACAATGGTGGCCAGAAAGTGATGAAAGATCTTTAAAGAGCTGTCACTCAAGTCTGGAACTGTCAATCCAGAGTTCCATGTGTTGGTGTGAAACCTCAGGAGTTTCCTGGGTGCAATCTGAAATTGGCTCCCATACACGGAGGACAAGGAAAGACCAAAGAAAGAGGCAGACCAGTCCAGATTGGCAGGTGGCAGGTTTAATAAGCAAGGGAATTTACATAAAAGGTTTTTTGTCTTGGGCAACCCCACAAAAAAACAGATCTCTGCACCTGCCTCTCAGAACATTAAATGTTTATAGAGAGCCCTTATGGGTTCAGTCACATATTCAGTCCAGACGATCTCAACACCCTACTCTCTCAAGGCTGTGTCCTTGAAAAGGCCTCAGTATGGGAAGAGTAGGCATGACGCACATTCCAAGGACAGGGGAGAGATAAGGGCCTCCAACTGCCTGGGTCCAGTTTATGGGTCAACCAATGGTCACATCCTCTCAATAACCTCCTCCAATACTGCTAGTGAAACGATCCTTCAGAAATGAAGGTGAGAAAAGGTTCTCTGATTTAATTAACACAACTATGCCAATGCCAACTCCGGGCTTTGATAATATACTACGGTTATATAAGACGTTATCATTGGGAGAAACTGGCTGAAGGATACACTAATAGTATTTTTTTCAGGTTTTTCTGAGTCCAAGACTATTCCAAATTAAAGCTTTTAAAAAGTAGACGTGAAATAAAGACATTTTCATTTCAACAAAACTGTATGTGTTGTCAATGGATCTATACTGAAGGAATATTAAAATTTCCTAATTTCTTTAAGAAAAAAAGAACACCAGAAATGATGATATGAGTAAATACTAACAACTACAATTTTTTTCTTTGGTTTTCTTAGTTTCTTTAAAAATACACAACTGCAAAAAAAAAAAAAAAATACACAACTGCAAAGTAAAAATTTTACCACTGTATTATGAGATCTATTGTATTTTTTTAAGTAATATGTACGAAAATATGTATTTTTTAATGCACAGTTTCAAAGAACAGCAAAGAGAGATATGAAAGCCTCCCTAAGTGAACAAAGCAAAGAAATAGAAGAAAACAACAGAATGGGAAAGCCTAGAGATCTCTTAAAGAAAATTAGAGATACCAAGGGAACATTTCATGCAAAGATGGGCTCAATAAAGGACAGAAATGGTATGGACCTAAAAGAAGCAGAAGATATTAAGAAGAGGGCAAGAATACACAGAAGAAATGTACAAAAAAGATCTTCATGACCCAAATAACCATGATGGTGTGATCACTCAGCTAGCGCCAGACATCCTGGAATGTGAAGTCAAGTGAGCGTTGGGAAGCATCACTAAGAACAAAGCTAGTGGAGGTGATGGAATTCCAGTTGAGCTACTTAAAATTCTAAAAGATGATGCTGTGAAAGTGCTGCACTCAATATGCCAGCAAATATGGAAAACTCAGCAGTGGCCACAGGACTGGAAAAGGCCAATTTTCATTCCAATCCCACAGAAAGGCAATGCCAAAGAATGTTCAAACTACTGCACAATTGCACTCATCTCACATGCTAGCAAAGTAATGTTGAAAATTCTCCAAGAGAGGCTTTAACAGTACATGAACCGAGAACTTCCAGATGTTCAAGCTGGATTTATAAAAGGCAGAGGAACCAGAGATCAAATCGCCAACATCCACTGGACCATAGAAAAACCAAGAGAGTTCCAGAAAAACATCTATTTCTGTTTTATTGACTATGCCAAAGCCTTTGACTGTGTGGATCTCAACAAACTGTGGAAAATTCTTCGAGACGGGAATACCAGACCACCTTACCTGCCTCCTGAGAATCTGTACGAAGGGCAAGAAGCAACAGCTAGAACCAGAATTGGAACAACGGACTGGTTTCAAATAGGGAAAGTAGTACATCAAGGCTGTATATTGTCACCCTGCTTATTTCACTTCTATACAGAGTACATCATGCGAAATGCTGGGCTGGATGAAGCACAACCTAGAATCAAGACTGCTGGGAAAAATATCAATATCTCAGATATGCAGATGACACCACCCTTATGGCAGAAAGTGAAGAGGAACTAAAGAGCCTCTTGATGAAGGTAAAAGAGGAGAGTGAAAAAGCTGGCTTAAAATTCAACATTCAAAAAAACTTAAGATCATGGTATCTGGTCCCATCACTTCACAGCAAACAGACAGGGAAACAGTGGAAACAATGAGACTTTATTTTCTTGGGCTCAAAAATCACTGCAGATGGTGACTGCAGCCATGAAATTAAAAGACGTCTGCTCCTTGGAAGAAAAGCTATGACCAACCTAGACAGCATATTAAAAAGCAGAGACATTACTCTGCCAACAAAGGTCCATCTAGCCAAAGCTATGGTTTTTCCAGCAGTCATGTATGGATATGAGAGTTGGACCATAAAGAAGGCTGAATGCCAAAGAATTGATGTTTTTGAGCTGTGATGCTGGAGAAGACATTTGAGAGTCCCTTGGACTGCAAGGAGATCAAACCAGTCAATCCTAAAGGAAATCAATCCTGAAAATTCATTAGAAGGACTGAAGTTGAAGTCAAAGCTCCAATACTTTGGCCACCTGATGAGAAGAGCCAACTCATTAGAAAACACCCTGATGCTGGGAAAGACTGAAGGCAGGAGGAGAAGGGGACGACAGAGGATGAGATGGTTGGATGGCATCACTGACTCAATGGACACAAGTTTCAACAAGCCCTGGGAGAGGGTGAAGGACAGGGAAGCCTGATGTGTCCATGGGGTCACAAGGAGTCAGACACGACTGAGTGACTGAACAACAACATGAAAATAACAGCAACAAAAACAGATTAAGTGGAAATACGGTGTTGCAAGATTCTTACATTTCATGTGAAATAGAACAATTATAACTATCAGTAGGCTATGATAAGTTAAAGATATATATATCGTGATCCTTACAGCAAAAACTAAAAAAAAAAAAAAAAAATTGCAGAGGTGTAACTAAAAGGAAAACAAAGCAATTAAGGTTCAAAACTAAATCCACACACCTAAAATCTAAAACACTGACAATATCAAATTCTGGATAGGATATGGAGCAACAGAAATCCCCACCCTTTGCAGTAATGTAAAATGATATAGCCACTTTGGAAGACAACTGGCAGTATCTTATAAAAGTGAACATGATCTCAACAAAACGAAATAGCAATTGTTGAGTATTTACCCAAGTAAACTGAAAACTATAACTACATTAAAAGCCATACACAAATGTTTATTGCAGCTTTATCCACAACATTAAAAACCAGGAGCAACCAAGATGTCCTTCAACTGGGGAATAAGCAGACTGTGGTATACCCATACAATGCAATACTCAGTGATAAACAAGGAATGAAGTACTGATTCATTCAAGAACAAGATGAATCTTAAATGCATTCTGCTGACCGCAAAAAGTCTGACTCAAGCATTGGTGGTATAGTGGTTAGCACAGTTGCCTTTCAAAAAGTCTGACTCAAAAGGTTACATACTGTATGATTCCATTCATGTAACATTCTGGAAAAGATAAAACTACAGGGATGGAAAACAAGAGCAGAAATTGCAAGGGGTTGGTGGAGGAGGAATAAGTAACTAAAAGGTGACTTACACAGGAAATTTTAAAATGATGAAACTATCCCGTACAATACTAGGGTGGTGAATAAATGACTCTACTCGCTTGTCAAATCCAATAGAACTTATACCAGAAAGAGTAAACACTGATATAAGTAAATTATAACAGAAAAAAATTACCCAGGACATCTGGGGGGTAGGGGACTGATTCTTTATGTCTACACATGAAAGAACTACAAATGTATCCATGCTTAGATGGTAGATGAGTTTCTCATTTCTAAAGTTTTTCATTTTGAAACTGTTTTATGTGCATCTTGGGATGAGCAAAATGAATAATGGATGGTGGGTGCCCCTTTCTCAGTGTTGGGGAGGGAATTTATAGGTAAGGAAAAAAGAAAGGTAATACTTGGTTAGAGTCAGTTACATCAGTATGAACTCATATTTATATATGCATATATATAACATACTTCCAGAGGGACACAGAAACAATTATAGATATGTGTGTATACACACATACAGACTACTATACATGCATTACCAAGCTCTGTTTGCTGAGAGGATCTAGAAGCAATGACACTCCAGTAATAATAAGCATTCTAGCAGTTATATCTTGGTTTCCAAATACCATTCTCCATTAAAAGCTGCCAGGGTTTCTTAGAGAAAAGGCAATTCCTTAGAGCTGGGGCAGAGAAAATATAAGGAAGTAAAAGAACGCTCAAAAAGGAAATGGCTGGGGCAGTGAAAGGGACACCCAACATAATTTCCAGTATTCAAGGAATGGAACAAAAAAGATAACATAAGCAACAAAATAAATAACATACCACTAGATTACAGTACAAAGTATAACATAAAATATACATGAGTCCATACTAATATAAATAAATGACTGAACAAATAAATGGGGAGGTAAAACAGATCTTCCTTACAGAAAAAATCTAAATAATACATGGAGATACCCTTCCATAGTTCTGAGTATAAGCTGAACTCAGCGACTCACTTCCAGAGAAGAAAAAGAAGAGTAATTTTAAAGTTGAGAAACCTGGCAAAAACTCACTACCTTAACCAAGTGACCCCAGTTTACATTACTAGTGATGTCATGTGGAGATCATGTAACCCCTAAGATGACGTGATGAGAAGGACATTTCACTACTGTGGAATTCTTTGCAAAAACCCATAACATCCAGGCTAACCATTCAAAAAACATCAAACAAACTCAATTTGAGGAACGTTTCACAAAAATACCTGACAATACCCCCACAGAACTGTTAAGGTTACAAAAAGCAAAAAGACCAAGAAACTGTTACAGAGCAGAAGAGACTGAGGAGACAGGACAACTAAGTACACTGAAATGTACTGTATACTGAAATGGATCCTTGAGCAGAAAAAGAAATTAATAGAAAGCTGATGAAATCCAAACAAAATCTCGTGCATTAATAATATGCTAATGTTGGTTTCCTAGATTTGATTACTGTATCATGGTAATATGGTAACAAAATTAGATAAGGTATGTACAAGAATTGTTTGCAGATTTTATATATATATATATATAAAACTATTCCAAAACAGATAGAATACAAATACTTTTTCAAAACACTACCCCCAAATAACTGCAAAATACACATTATCTTCAAGTGCAAATGGGGGTATTCACCGAGGTAAACCATATACTGGGCCACTAAACATGTCTTAACAAATTTAAAAAGATCAAAATATTATAGCATTAATTTCAAAATATTAGAGTATATTCTCTAACCTCAATGGAATTACACTGGATATCAATAAGATATCTAGACTAGTTTAAATGTTTGGAATTCTAAAATACACTTCTAAGTAATTCATGGGTCAAAGAGTGAACCAAAAAGAAAATCAGAAAATATTTTGAACAAAATCCAACATACATTTCTGACAAAAAGACTTTCTTTAGCCAACTGGAAATAGAAATTTCTCAACTTAATAAAGGAAATTTATCCCCCCACCAAAAACTGTAGTTTACAAATTTTAATGGTGAAAAGACTGAATTTTTTCCTCCTAAGGTTAGCAATAAGGTAAAAGATGTCTGCTCTACTTCCACTCAACATATGCACTGGAAGTTCTAGCCAGTGTAACAGGGCAAGAAAAAGAAACAAAAGGCATCTAGATTGGAAAGGAAGAAATAACACTGTCTATATTCACAGAAGACACAATCCTCAAGGTTCAAAACCTGGTAGAAGCTACAAAAAGCCATTGTATAAAGTGACCTTTGCTTCAAGGAAAGTGGCTGATATAATATTGGGTTGTTGCTAATGATAAAATTGGAGCTTTTGAGCATAAATTAGAATTTTTTTAAACTTTAGCTTTGGTAATATGGTAACAAACTACCACAGATTCCTTTAGCTTCTAGTTATTTAAAGATTTTCTGTGATGAGATCAGAGTTAATGTTAGTATATAATAATTATCTGATATTGTACATGAAATATGTCAACATTTGAAAGGCCTGAAAAACTCAACAAACTAATGAACAGTAGATGATGCTATAAAGTCACATATGAGTAAAAGATCAAAACAAAGTAGAAAAAAGACCAATAACTTTTAATCTAACAGAATGAAAAGATTTTTGATGTGGTTTCTGATTCCATATTATAAGTAATCTTTAAGAAACTTATTGAGTTTTTGTGGAGTATTAAAAAAAACTCTAATACACCTTCCTTTCCTAATTACCTGTGTATAAAGTTGAATTTTCTTACTATATTTCAACTAAACATATTGCAACAGATTAAATCCCAATGTATTCTATTAGCCCAGACATTAATGAGTTGCAAAAATGCAAATCAAAGCTATTCTTCTCACATTTTCATTCAGAAAATATAGTTATTTTTCTTTAAAAGCAGGGTAACTATGCTATTGTAATGGCTTTTTAAAAAGAATAAATACTTTTAAAACTACTTAATTTCTAATAATTTGGCCTTAGAATGCAGAATGAAGCAGGGCAAAGACTAATAGAGTTTTGCCAAGAAAATGCACTGGTCATAGCAAACACCCTCTTCCAACAACACAAGAGAAGACTCTACACATGGACATCACCAGATGGTCAACACCGAAATTAGATTGATTATATTCTTTGCAGCCAAAGATGGAGAAGCTCTATACAGTCAGCAAAAACAAGACCGGGAGCTGACTGTGGCTCAGAGCATGAACTCCTTATTACCAAATTCAGACTCAAATTGAAGAAAGTAAGGAAAACGGCTAGACCATTCAGGTATGACCTAAATCAAATCCCTTATTTATACAGTGAAAGTGAGAAATAGATTTAAGGGCCTAGATCTGATAGACAGAGTGCCTGATGAACTATGGAATGAGGTTCGTGACATTGTACAGGAGACAGGGATCAAGACCATCCCCACGGAAAAGAAATGCAAAAAAGCAAAATGGCTGTCTGAGGAGGCCTTACAAGTAGCTGTGAAAAGAAGAGAAGCGAAAAGCAAAGGAGAAAAGGAAAGATATAAGCATCTGAATGCAGAGTTCCAAAGAATAGCAAGGAGAGATAAGAAAGCCTTCCTCAGCGATCAATGCAAAGAAATAGAGGAAAACAACAGAATGGGAAAGACTAGAGATCTCTTCAAGAAAATTAGAGATACCAAGGGAACATTTCATGCAAAGATGGGCTCGATAAAGGACAGAAATGGTATGGACCTAACAGAAGCAGAAGATATTAAGAAAAGGTGGCAAGAATACACAGAAAAACTGTACAAAAAGATCTTCACGACCCGGATAATCACGATGGTGTGATCATTCATCTAGAGCCAGACATCCTGGAATGTGAAGTCAAGTGGGCCTTAGAAAGCATCACTACGAACAAAGCTAGTGGAGGTGATGGAATTCCAGTTGAGCTCTTTCAAATCCTGAAAAATGATGCTGTGAAAGTGCTGCACTCAATATGCCAGCAAATTTGGAAAACTCAGCAGTGGCCACACAATTGGGAAAGGTCAGTTTTCATTCCAATCCCAAAGAACGGCAATGCCAAAGAATGCTCAAACTACTGCACAATTGCACTCATCTCACATGCTAGTAAAGTAATGCTCAAAATTCTCCAAGCCAGGCTTCAGCAATACGTGAACCGTGAACTTCCTGATGTTCAAGCTGGTTTTAGAAAAAGGCAGAGGAACCAGAGATCAACTGCCAGCATCTGCTGGATCATCGAAAAAGCAAGAGAGTTCCAGAAAAACATCTACTTCTGCTTTATTGACAATGCCAAAGCCTTTGACTGTGTGGATCACAATAAACTGTGGAAAATTCTGAAAAAGATGGGAATACCAGACCACCTGACCTGCCTCTTGAGAAACCTGTATGCAGGTCAGGAAGCAACAGTTGGAACTGGACATGGAACAACAGACTGGTTCCAAACAGGAAAAGGAGTACATCAAGGCTTTATACTGTCACCCTGCTTATTTAACTTATATGCAGAGTACATCATGAGAAACGCTGGACTGGAAGAAACACAAGCTGGAATCAAGATTGCCAGGAGAAATATCAATAACCTCAGATATGCAGATGACACCACCCTTATGGCAGAAAGTGAAGAGGAACTAAAAAGCCTCTTGATGAAAGTGAAAGAGGAAAGTGAGAAAGTTGGCTTAAAGCTCAACATTCAGAAAACAAAGATCATGGCATCCAGTCCCATCACTTCATGGGAAATAGATGGGGAAACAGTGGAAACAGTGTCAGACTTGGGGCTCCAAAATCACTGCAGATGGTGACTGCAGCCATGAAATTAAAAGACGCTTACTCCTTGGAAGAAAAGTTATGACCAATCTAAATAGCATATTCAAAAGCAGAGACATTACTTTGCCGACTAAGATCCGTCTAGTCAAGGCTATGGTTTTTCCAGTAGTCATGTATGGATGTGAGACTTGGACTGTGAAGAAGGCTGAGAGCCGAAGAATTGATGCTTTTGAAGTGTGGTGTTGGAGAAGACTCTTGAGAGTCCCTTGGACTGCAAGGAGATCCAACCAGTCCATTCTGAAGGAGATCAACCCTGGGATTTCTTTGGAAGGAATGATGCTAAAGCTGAAGCTCCAGTACTTTGGCCACCTCATGCGAACAGTTGACTCATTGGAAAAGACTTTGATGCTGGGAGGGATTAGGGGCAGGAGGAGAAGGGGACCACAGAGGATGAGATGGCTGGATGGCATCACTGACTCTATGGACGTGAGTCTGAGTGAACTCCGGGAGTTGGTGATGGACAGGGAGGCCTGGCGTGCTGCGATTCATGGAGTCGCAAAGAGTCAGACACGACTGAGCGACTGAACTGAACTGAATTTCTAATATGGTAAATATTAACAGACATAACCCACATAAAACTTCTGAGTCCTAACTAATCTTTAAGAGTATAAAGGGGTCTTGAGATTACAAAGTTTGAGAGTCACTGTGCTACATAATAGAACAATTAACCACATTACTAACCTTGTGGTTAGCAGGGAAGAGATGGAATCTAACAGGAAGAGGCACTGACTGCAGATAGGGGCATGTACAATTCACCCATGATAGCATACAGAAAGTTAAGTGTATGTGGGTACAGACGTGGGTAGGTGAAGAGATAAGGTGGTGGAGGTCAGTGTGACATTATAAGTGACTGACTCCTAAGGCAGTTAAGAAAAGGTTCAAGAGCTACATTTTAAAGATACAATATACAGAAGGCTACAGACTAGCACCCATCACTCAATCCCCTCTAAACCTTAAGAGAATATCACCAGAAGTGACCAACATCAAAAAAAAGGTATCTATCTGGACCATCTCGGCTATTTACCCAGAGCTTTAAAAAGCTTTGAAAAGGGAAAGAGGAGAAAGAGGAGTGATTTGAGCATGGGAAATGGGATTTGAGAAACAGAAGCAAGTACACTGCACATTACTAACCTTGTGGTTAGAGCAGAGAATGAGGCAGAGTGTACAATGATTTGAGAACAGTCAGGGAAGGTTAGGGTTACAAGGAAGAGAAAACAAAACTGTAGGAAATACTCAGGCTTACCTGTCCACTCCATCCCAGCGATACCCTGGCCAGATATTGAATCTATTGGGAGGGGGTGCAGGGCCACTGTAGCGAGGTCTCACTAAAGATAAGAGAGAGAGAAAAGTTAGTTACCTACGTAATTTAATTCAGAGCTGAACGGTAGTGAGGAAAAAAAATCTTATACGGAAATCTCTGATTGAGTTCAACTTAAATTCCCAAATACAAGGAATCTGAAATTATACAGGAACACCTTCTTTGCACATATTTAGTATCATCATTCTAACGATTCTCTCTCTTCACATGCACCACCTCTATCTCTGCTGATTCCCAGAAGGCTCACCTTTCTTATTCTTGTTCTCCTTGGCCTTATTCTTCTTGATGAAGCTGGCCATGGGGTCCCCCTCTCTCTCCTGCTCTCTCAGCATCCGATCCAAATCTTCATCGTCAATATAGCGGGCCAGAGGCTTCTGCATTTCCTTCATTGCATCCTCCACATTTTGTTGCTGCTGCCGGGTCTGGGCAAGCCTGGACAAAAAGAACCAGGAGTGTCTGCTATCCTGGGTAACATCACCACTCTTACACTGAGATGGACCATACTGCCTCCTCTTCCTAGCAGTCTACGGCAAATACCGGAAAAGGTAAAATTCCCAAAATACCAACCAGAAGTGTGAAACACGTCAGTATTGTAGGAAGCAGACTGAGCACACTGAAGCTCCCATTCCTGAAAATAGCTCTAAAGGCAGAACAATGAACTAACTGGTCAGGAGAGGAGAGAAACTATTTCCTCCAGTAACTGCAGTCCTGTGTGCCTTTCAGTGGCTCTCTTACCCTTTGCCCCACTGAGCATACAGCTCTTCTCTCTTCGAGTCCTTCTCTGCTTTTCGCCTCTGCTCTAAACGTTCCAGTTTCAAATTCCTCTTACGACCAGACTTATCTCGAAATACAGTTTCAGCATGTTGGAATTCAGCTGCAAAGGAAAAGTACACTTTTAAAGATAAACGAAAAGGGGTCAAAATCAGAAATAAAATTCTAACAGCTGAAGTCAACCAATTAGTGTTCTGATGCAGGATAAGAACTTTCACAGCCAGACCACAAGTAGTCCTTACCAACATCTAAGTGCATATTGGTAATGATTCTGAAAATTAACATTTTTTAAGAAGGAAAAGATCCACTTGAACCCAATGAGAAGTTAAAACAAAGCAGAAAACCAGAATTGAAATTTGATAGCAATTAAAATTTTTAAATATCAGGTAAATTAGCTATATTTTTAAAAAGTAAAAGCTATATAAGCCTCAACTGGTCTCTGCACTTTCACGTTTTTACCTTCAAACGCCATGGTCTCTTGGTCCCGTTTCTTGAGCTCCTGCTGCTCTCGCTGTATGTCAGTTAACACCAACCCAGTTTTAGCCCCAGAATACATGTGCGCAGCCTATGCAGTGGAAAAGGGAGCATCCAACGTTAATGAGACAATGTGGCAACAGGCTCCGTGGGTGTACAGTTATGTCTGAGGATCAGCAATTACCAAACCAAAAACGCTACCTTATATTCTCATTATCAACTATAGGATTGGCAAAATAGAAGAAATAAAACTGAATTTCATGGAAAATTAACAGTACTGTTAAGTGCAAACAGAAACACAAACCAACAATTTACTAAAGGGAAGGCTGAAAAAAGTGAAACTTTTAGTCGTTCAGTCATGTCCAACTCTTTGTGACCCCATGGACTGTAGCCTGCCTGGTTCCTCTGTCCATGGAATTCTCCAGGCAAGAATACTGGAGTAGGTAGCCATTCCCCTCTCCAGGGAATCTTCCCCACTCAGGGATCAAACCCGGATCTCCTACACTGCAGGCAGATTCTTTACCATCTGAGCCAAAGGGCAGGCTAAGCATCTGTATTTCTGACTTTTCAGCATATAAACTGCATATATGAAGACTCTCAGGTCACCTGATCAGAAACCTCTATCAAGCTCTGAGCCCTTCAATAGAGATCAACACTGATAAAATATTCCATTTAAATCACAAAGTCAAGCAAACCTATCAATTTCAAACCTGAAATTGTGGCTATATGTCAGGATAATGACAAGATATGACCAAATCCAAACTTTTTACTAAAACCCACCCTGTATCAAAATAACAAACCACCCCACAATCAATGTATATAAATTATATCCTAATATCCTTAAGCAATGTGCTAGGTACTTCCCTGGAAGTCCAGTGGTTTTCAATCCTTGGCTGGGGAACTGAATAAAGATCCTGCATACCATGTGACATGGTCAAAAAAAAGCAATGTGCTAAATCTGATTAATATTAAATTGTCCAAGGACTAAGCAGATACATAAAAATGTCACTGGGTCCAGCTGAAACACTGACCTCAGTCCGTTCCCTACATCCTGGGTTAGGGACTGACTGGTCCACCCTACCAGGACCACATGGACTACAGAGGAGTCTGTGTCGTCCCGCAAAGTCTGTGTTGAGGTAACATGGACATCACAGGCTCTTTCTTAACCAACTCACTGGAATAATAGTTCTTTTTTTTTTCTTTGTTTTTGGAATAACATTTCTGTACTAGTAGTGATGTTCTTCACAACACAATTACTTGGGGTTCATGTGGATTTTGTTAAGTCAGCCTTCATCACAGATTTAAAATAATACAAAACCCTTACTTCCCAAGCGATATGATTTTTAAAGTCATTTTATATTTTAAATGCCTCTCTTTAAGTTCTGGATACAGAGACCTACAGTCCAATTTATAATAGTAAATGGCTTACACTAAATGGTTACTTTGTCCCAGGCCCTGGGCTAAGAGTTCTACTTACACTACCACATTTAATTCTCAAAAGAACCTGAAGTATGTACTACTATCATCTACATTTTAAAGATGAAGAAACTGAGGTTTAGAGATATTATGTATCTTGCTCAAATCTCACATAAGAAGTAGAATTCCATGTGTGATCTGTTTGACACAAAGTTCGTGATCCTAGGTCCACTCTGTAAACTACATTCTCAGTTTGTTCATAAAAAACAGGAAATTTTGTTTAAACTATTAAAATGACATTTGTGGAACTGAGAGAACATAAAGGCAGATGCTATTTAGGAAATCTGCTACTTGCAAGTTCCCCTGGGCTGAGTTAGATAGTCTTGCCTTCAGAGAGAAGAAGAGAGCTCTGGAGGTCCTGTGAGCTAGATTTCTCTGGCTTGGATCTCTGAGACCTGTACAGAGCTAGGAGATGAGTTACTCTAAACCAAGACATGGCTCCTGAAAGTTCTTACCTTCTTTCCCAGAGGTTGGCTCCTTCGAGGTGGAGACAGATCAGAATCAGAAGATTTGGCCCTCTGCTTTCTCCTTGGTGGAGAGAGGTCAGAATCAGAGCTCCGATGCCTAGGTCTATTCCGCGGAGGTGACAGATCAGAATCGGAATCCTGAGGCCCTGAACTCTGTTTGTGCCGTGCAGGAGAAAGATCTGAATCAGAGATTTTCCTACTGTCCCCTGGGTAGGAAGAAGAGTCCAATGTGTGACTCTGATGTTTCCTGGGTGGAGAGCTTGTGTGATGTTTCCTACAGGTGGGGGAAGAGCCTAGAAATTGAAGAGTAAAGATTTTAATCCCCTTGGCAGAATCTAAAAAATAATGTACCAGGCTAATGTTCAACATTCATTTAGTCCTCTTATGAGGAACTATCACTAACCTAAACATAAGTATAAATGACAAGGGAGAAGAGCAAAGTCAGAGATAACTTTTAAAACCAATGGGTGGGGTTCTATTCCCAAGTTACTAGTTACTGTGACTAGCACAAGACATCTCAACGTCCTCATCTGTGCCCTATTTATCCACACATAGAGTGGCCAAAACAAACTGAACTCAGGGCTCAGTGGCGTTGTTAGTCGCTCAGTCGTATCCGACTCTTTGAAACCCCATGGACTGTGGTCCTCCAGGCTCCTCTTCCATGGAATTTTCCAGGCAAGAATACTGGAGTGGGTTGCCATTCCCTTTTCCAAGGGATCGTCCTGATCCAGGGATTGAACCCAAGTATTCCACATTGCAGGCCAATTCTTTTACTATCTGAGCCACCCAGGAAGCCCTAGCAAGTTAAGATGACCTAGAATATATTCTGGGCTTCCCTGGTGGCGCAGATGGTAAAGAAGCTGCCCAAATGCCGGAGACCCAGGTTTGATCCCTGAGTCAGGAAGATCCCCTGGAGGAGGAAGTGACAACTCACTCCAGTATTCTACTGGAGAATTCATGGACAGAGGAGCCTGGTGGGCTACGGTCAGAAAGAGTCAAACACAAGTGAGTGACTAATACACACACACACACAATATATTCTGAGGTCTTCTGACTAAAACATAACAATGTATTTGAATTAAAAACTAAAGCAGTACCTAGGGACAAAAGATGGAGCAAACCAATTTCATCGCACAGGTGAGTTGTAGACATAGGCATCACAAATCACCTCCCCCAAAGGCAATCTGCAATACCTATCAACAGTCCTATAAGCAAAGAACCCCCCTGAGCCAGTAAATCAATTTCTACTTTGTACCCTAGGAAACGTATCTAGAAGCACTTCAATTCCCAGAAAGTCTATCTAGAAATAGATATGGAAATCCAGAACAGAGAAACAGTTTGTGTATAAGGATGTTCATTACAGAATTACAGAGGAAGAGGTTTAGAAATAACCTAAAATATGCAATATTAGGGGAATGGTTACTGGAACACCAACAAAAATTATATTAACAAAGAGATATTTTATGACTCAGCAAAGATAATGCTAAGTGAAAAAAAGCAAGCAAGATTACACATGCAATATTTACTTACTGCCTAGACACATCCGAACTACATCAAAAATGATTAGAAAAAAAGACTAAAAGAACACTGGCTACAAGAGAGAGACTGCCTCTGACTGGACAGAAGTGTGTGTGATCTTTTTCTACATTTCTATACATTCCAAAGTTTCTGCAACCAGCATGTAGTATTTTCATGAGGTGGGGAAAATGAACAAAAAAAAATATATAAAAACTTCTACCCTACTACTATTAATTTTTAACTCTCTTCAGCCCAACCTCTCACTATTTCCCTCCAGTTTTTAAAACTCCAAAGCTCCATTCTCATTTCTAAAGACCACAAATACCTAGTAAAGCAACTAAAAGATCCAAAAGAAAGCACTCTAGGAACAAGTCCCTCTCATGGACAAATGCTCACCTTTAGAATCATGTTGCTTACTTCCAACATGGGATGTTGCCTGCTTTTTTCGGGAAGGAGAGAGGTCTGAGTCATACTCATATTTGCTATTCTTTGGCAGTGATGGATGAGAAGGTCCTGGCCCCTTCCAATGTGGAGAAGTTTTGCTAGAGCTTTCTAGGGCTTCACTGCTTTTGGTTCTGAGCAGTGAGTGAGGAACATTAGCAGCCAAGTCAGTGGAATTATGATGGGCCCTCCTGAGCTGTGATCTATCCACAGAGTCAAGAGTCCTTCTAGGTTGAGCTGTGTCAGGGGAGCAATTACGGGCCCTTCTGGCAGGAGAGAGATCTGAGAAACTGTGGTAGGTCCTCCTAGGAGGAGATGACTCTGGGGTGTCATGACGGGTCCTTCTAGGAGATGGATCTGGGGTATCATGACGAACCTTCCTAGGAGGGGAAGAATCCGGAGTGTCATGACGAACCTTCCTAGGAGGGGAAGAATCCGGAGTGTCATGACGAACCTTCCTAGGAGGAGATGAATCCGGGGTGTCATGACGAACCTTCCTAGGAGATGAATCCGGGGTGTCATGACGACCCTTCCTAGGAGGAGATGGATCTGGAGTGTCATGACGAACCCTTCTAGGAGGAGATGGATCTGGAGTGTCGTGACGAACTCTTCTAGGAGGAGATGGATCTGGGGTGTCGTGACGAACTCTTCTAGGAGGAGATGGATCTGGGGTGTCGTGACGAACCTTCCTAGGAGATGAGTCCGGGGTGTCATGACAGAACTGTCTGTGTGAGGGTATATCTTCACTCTGGCCTAAACAGAAATAGCAAAGAATCAGATTCCCACAAATGCTCTGCCATCCCTATAACCAAAGTTTCAAAAAACACCCCAGCAGGATACATCTCAAAACTACTAAGAAAGCCCAAAAGATATGCACAGCTACTTCAGGGCAGTAAAGTAGCACTCATGAATATCCTAAGAAAAACCGCTCACATTTGCCTAACAGGTCATAATCTGCAAGGCACTTTAAATGTATTTGTCATGTTGTATCTTGTTAGATAAGCAGGGCAGGTATCCTTGTTTTACAGACATGAAAACAGAGCCCCTAAGAAGCTAAGTGGTTTCCCACCCAGGGGTCACTGCTACTAAAACGAAGAGACAGGCTGGAACCCCGACCTTCTAATCCCAATCCAATGCTCTTCCCCAAACCTTATTTGTATGGAATTCTCCATGAGAAGCTCCCACTGATATCTAATTAGGCAATTCACAGTTTGCACCCACTCTTCTCTCAAAAGGTAAACTGAATAATTCCATGCTACATCAAAACGAAATCCTGTGAGCTATTTAATCCATGCCATTGTGCTCCTTGTTAAAAGCAGCAAGAGCACCAGAAAGAAAGAAGGATCAGCACTTTACTGATCACCTGCTGCATGCCCACTCTATACAGATTATTTCACTTAATTCACACAACAAGCCTAGGAGATAAATATTGTTCTCCTCATATTATAGACAAAGAAGCTGATACCCAGAAAGACTAAGTAATTTGTCAAAATCATACTGTTAGTAAGTGGTGAAATGAATATCCAAACCCAGACCTGTGTGACTCGAGTCCAAAATCTTTAAAATGGAAACAGTTTGAGACTTTTGATATTCAAAGACATAACAGAATGAAATGTTTATAGCAAATCCAGAGAGTGACAAAATCCAGTTTCTCTTCTTCTATCTCTTATCACTGAGCTCCCTAAGCAAATATAAACTACTAAAAGTTGGGTGGGATCCAATGAATATTTGTTAATGGGTGAATTAAACAAGTCACCTCCTTTACTTTGGAGAATAGGCTCCTCTGACCAGAATCCACCCTTTAAAGAAAAGTAAAGATACCTGTAGGGTGTATGCATGCGAGTTTTTTCAGTCATGTCCGACTCTTTGCAACCCTATGGACTGTAGCCCACCAGGCTCCCCAGTTCATGGGATTCTCCAGGCAAGAATACTGGAGTGGCTTGCCATGCCCTCCTCCAGGGGATCTTTCTTCCTGACCCAGGGATCGAACCTGCATCTCTTCTGTTTCCCGCATGGCAGGAAGGTTCTTTACCACTTGCGTCACCTGGGAAGTACCTGACAGTAAATCTAATCGACATGATTGATAAATCCTATAATATTTATAAAAAGCTGGAGGTATAACCCTCCTAGACTTCACACTCCTATTATATAAGCAACTGTGAAGACTGAGGGATTAAGTGATTAGTCTCCCAAAGCTCTGTAACTTACAGAGCTTATTATAGGGCTTCCCTGGTGCCTCAGAGGTTAAAGCGTCTGCCTCCAATGCGGGAGACCCGGGTTCGATCCCTGGGTCGGGAAGATCCCCTGGAGAAGGAAATGGCAACCCACTCCAATATTCTTGCCTGAAGAATCCCATAGACTGAGGAGCCTGGTGGGCTGCAGCCCACAGGGTCACAAAGAGTCGGACACGACTGAGTGCTACAAAACTATAATAATCAAAACAGCATGGTCCCAGCACAAAAAGAGGAATACAGATCAATGGGACAGAACAGACAGCCAGAGATAAACCCATATATTATACCTATGGTCCATTAATCTATGACAAAGGAGGCAAGAATATATAATGGAGAAAAGACAGTCACTTCAATAGGTGGTGCTGAGAAAACTGGACATGCATGCAGAACAATAAAATTAAAACATTCCCTCATACCATATATAGAAATAAACTCAAATGGTTCAAAAACCTAAATATAAGCCCTAAAACTACAAAACTAGTAAGAATAAATATAGGTGGAACATTCTTTGACATAAATCATAACAGTATTTTCTTGGCTCAGTTTCCTTAGGCAAAAGAAATAAAAGCACAAATAAACAAACGGGACCTAATTACACTAAAAGCTTTTCCACAGCAAAGGAACCTATCAACAAAATGAAAGACAAGCATATGGAATGGGAGGAAATATCTGCAAATGAAGCAACCAACAAAAAATAAAACCCAACCCAATCAAAAAATGGGCAGAAGACTTAAATAGACATAATTCCAAAGAAGACATACATATGGCTAATAGGCACAAGACAAGATGCTCAACATTGCTAATTATTGAAGAACTTTAAGTCAAAAGCACAATGAGGTATCACCTCACACCTGTTAGAATGGTTATCATCAAAAAGTCTACCAAGGGAATTTGCTGGTGGTCCAATGGCTAGGACTCTGCACTTTCACTGCAGGGGGGGCATGGGGCTAACCTCTGGTCAGGGAACTAAGATTCTGCAAGTCATGCAGCATGACCGAAAAGAGGAATACAACTTTTTTTTTTTTTAAATTATACTAATAAATGTTGGAGAGGATATGGAAAAAAGGGAACCCAAGTATAAACTGGTGTAGTCACTATGGAAAACAGTATGGAGGTTCCTTGAAAAACCAGAACAGAACTACCATGTGATGGAGCAATTCCACTCCTGGGTATATATCTGGGAAAAATAAAAAACACTAATTTAAAAAGATATATGCATCCCAATGTTTACAGCAGCACTATTTCTATAGCCAAGACATGGAAACAACTCAAGTGCCCAGCAAGACACAACTTTTGGTTTAAGAAGTTGTGGGATACACACACACACACACATACACACACACACGAATATTATTCAGCCATGAAAAAGAGTGAGATATTGCCGTTTGTAGCAACATGGTTGGACCTAGAGGATATTATACTAAGTGAAGTCAGACAGAAAGATAAATATTATATGACAGATTTTACATGTAGAAACTAAAAAATAACACAAATGAATCTGTATACAGAACAGAAACACACTCACAGACATAGAAAACACACTTATGATTACCAAAGGGGAAGGGGGAAGGAATAACTTAGGATTATGGGATTAACATATACAAACCACTATACATAAAATAGATAAGCCAAAAGAAATTACTATACAGGCCAGGGAACTATATTCAATATCCCAGAATAACTTATATGAAAAATTATCTAAAAATAAATATATACACATAACTAACTTTGCCATATACCTAGAACTAACACAATATTGTAAATCAGTGATACTTCAATTTTAGAAAAAAGAAAAAAAAGATAAAAGTCTTCCCCTATTAATGAGAAATTCAGATTTATCTGTTACTGGAACTCACTCCCCAGAAGCTTCCATTTAGCACTGGAACGAAAGGCTTCCATCTGCTTTACCTCTTCTGGCCGCTCATCCACAAACTCAGCCACCTGTGGAAGTGAGAACAACACTTTAAGGAAATCCACAGGATCCAGCCAAGTAGCAGTGCTATGTGAAGAACCTGAAGCTATGACTATTCCACTCCTAACAATACATGGCTCACAAAGACTCAAAACAGCCATGAAGAAACAGATAGTGGTCCTCAGTTACACGTGCTCCATAAACATGTGAATGTCACTGGATGGTTTAATTATAGATCTTTCTCTGATTCATCAATTTCCCTCCAGATGTTCATTTCTTTTATTACAAACCTTGTCATCAACCTGCCTGGTATAACAACTGCCACTCAAAGCTAAAAGCTAAACTCCTTTTACCTGTTTACCACTCCATTCAGAGTAAAAACACAGGCAGGGTTCCTGTCATACTTATCATTCATTAAGGAATTTGGACTCCTTATGAAAGCTTTACTGTAGATCACAATGACAGTTTTTCTAGAATCCCACCAAAAGAAGTCATTAAAATGTACAAAGACTCACAGAATCTTTAAAGGATACGACCATATTTCCTATTACCCCAATTCCCAAATAAACCTGGAATCTTCCCTACAGTATCCTTGATAAATGATCACTCATGTAGTCCCTCCTGACAGAACCAATTCACTGACAGGGAATTCATGTTACAAGGTGGTCCGCTGTATCTGGGGGCTAGAAAGTTCTTAGTTGTACTGGACCCGTATCTACCTTCCTGTAACTTCTATCGACCCAAGTTCTGACCTCTGATGCAAATGATCCTCTTTCCACATGACAGACCTGCAACTACGAGCAAAGCACTGTTTTGTGCTTTACTTATATTATCTCACTCAGTCTTCACAAAAGCCCTGCAAAGAAAGGCTCCATGTTACTAAGAGCAAATTATGGCTCAGAGATGTAACCATCTCCTTTCCACCTTGTTTCTCAGCAACTCTGAGCAAAAGTCCCATGGCCATACCAATGCTAACTTATTTACCAATGCTTTTGACCACCTGGCTCTTACTTATCCTTCAAAACTCAATTCAGATATCTCCATCCTTCAAGGAACCTCCCATCTTCATGGGCTAAAAATTGTGCTCCCTCCCTTGGGTTCTAAGAGCACTTGGCACGTATGTGAGGGGCTTCCCCATTGGCGCAGCTGGTAAAGAATCCACCTGCAATGCAAGTGATGCACGAGACACAGTTCAATCCCTGAGTCAGGAAGACCCCTGGGGAAGGAAATGGAAACCCACTCCAGTATTCCTGCCTGGGAAATCCAGGGACAGAGGAGCCCAGCAGGCTACAGTCCAGGAGGTCGCAGAAGAGTCAGACACAACTTAGCGACTAAATAACAATAACGTATATGCACTATATCTCCAACATTCATCATATTGCTGAAATTATTTGAAACTTAGTCTCCCATTCTAAGGGTATGACCTCTAAAGTATAAACACTATATTCTATTAATCTACATATCTGCTGTACCTAGGCAAAAGTATACAATTTTAAAGTTTAGTTGCATCAGTAAATAAAAGGAGCAAATAATGCTTCCTTTCATTGAAACTGAACAGTGCTTTTAAGGTAAGTTCCAACAAATTGAACCATGGCTAATTCTAATTATGACTCTTTATCACTGACACTGAGGAATCCTTGTGATCAGTTCCCACTTCTAGGCAGATGGAGCCCTCCATATACAAAGACTGTATATAGGCATCATCAAAGAAAACTATTTTAAAATAGCTCCTGGAAAATGTCACCTCTTCTCTGACCTTAACTTTCCTCCTTACTATCTACCCTGCACTGGGAGCCAAGATTAAGAGGCTTGCATTTCAAAGTCCTCAGAGCCTCAAAAAGATACACACCACAGGCAAATCTCCATCATCTTCCTCTTCCTCCTTTTCTGCTTTAGTGGTTGAGATAGATGTCCAGCTCACGTCATCATCCACAATTCGCATTCTAAAGGTGAAAAACAAAAGACCAAAAAAAGAAGACTCATTCTTGAGTAACAGCCTACAAACATTCATCTCTGGTTTTAGGCTAAAGTTCAAAATCCTACAAGATCCTATGGTCCATTCTTTGCCAATATGGCCAATTTCATCTTGCACCACTGTCTCCTCAATTCACTACTCACTAGTCATCTTCTGATGCTTAGAATAAGCCAAATTCCTTTCCATATCCGTTTCACATATTCAGTTCCTTCCCTCTGCCTAACCTACTCTTCTTATTCTTTACTGGGAAACTCTTAGTCATTCTTAAAAATCCTAGCATATATATAAACTCCTTGAGCAGACCTTACAAAACTATTCCCCTCACCTCTCCCAACTAAGAATCCGTTATACATTCTTGGAGTACTTTCATTTATCACAAAGGAAATAAATCAACTAGTTGCATAATTAGTTGTTTAAAGACTATATCCCCATTAAACTATAAGCTCCATCAGAGTAGGGACAGTGATATCTCATTCACAGTGATAGCCTCACTGTGATAGACAAAGTACTCAATAAATGTTTGTTACATGGATCAACTATGGATGAGTCCAAAGAATAATGACTGCCATGACATAAACCGTTATTACTAACAGTTATTATTTGAAAAGCCAGATTACTAATCACAACCATTTAATACAAGTGATATAATTCAATATTACTGACTTTAAAGATGAAAAAACTGAGGCTTAGAGAGATGAAATACCTTGTCCAAGCTCACACAACTCATAAAGTGGCACAGCTAGGACTGAAAGACTGATCAATGTTACTTCAAAGCTCAAGACGATTTCACTACAAGGCACTGCCTCCAGAAAATCCACACAAGTCAGAGGGGTCAGAAGACAGCAAGAATAATGCAACAACCAAAGAGTTAACTAACTAAATCAGTTAGTTCTTTGGAACTATTTGACTTTACAGGGTATATTAGTTTCTTAGAGCTGCCTAACAAAGGACCACAAGCTGAGTGGCTTAAAACAACAGAAGTGTATTCCCTCACAGTTCTGGAGACTTCAAGTCTGAAATCAAGGTGTGTGCAAGGCAATGTCCACCAAGAAAGGCTCCAGGGAAAGATGTTTCCTTGACTCTTCCAACTTCTGGTAGCCTCTGTCAGCTGCATAAATCCAGTCCAGCCTCAGTCTCCCATCTTCACCTGGGAAGTTTCCCCTCTAAGCCTGTTTCTGTGTCCAAATTTCTCTTTTCTTAAAAGGACACCAGTTTATACTGGACATCTTAACTAATTATATCTGCAGAGACCCTACTTATAAATAGTGTCACACGCTAAGCTTCTGGTTTGGAGGGGAGGGACGATGCTCAACCCAGTACTCTAGGCCAATAAGTTTTCTCGTTTGAAAAGCGGAGATAGCAAAAATATCTACTTCTTAAATACTGTTACGACTCCTAAATAAAATCATGTCTAAAGTACTTACAATGTTACCAGACACATGCCGAGAACGGTATAAACGTTAGTTGTTACTGTTGGCAGTACCAAGAGTAACAGGAAGTGAGCACAGGTCGCGACCCGAGTCCTTGGCTTGGGAGAGCCCGCACGGGCAGGTTCTGGGCCGCTAATATACCAGCACAGAGCCTTTGGATTCGTTTCACCTTTATTCTCAGGAAACAGTATTCACTCTCTGAGGGAGAACGGAATGCTACAAAGGCGGGAAAAGACTAATGAAAGTTCCAGCCCGGCCTGAACACACTGGAGATAATGCCCAGGGGCGCGAGCAGCGGCCGGAGGGCTCCGAGCACAGGCAGGGTCAGGCGAGCAGTCAGGGGCGCGGGGCCTCCGGGGCCGCCGGCGAGGAGCCCAGCAAGAGCCGGGCCAAGGGCGGAGCGGGAAGGTGAGGGGCGGCGGGCCGCGCGGACCCCACCCTGCCAGGGCCAACTCACCCCTTGCCGCCGGCCCCGCTAGGCTTCGGCCGCTTTTTGCGACGCTTGCGGCCGGACTCAGGGGCCCCGTCGACGCCGGCATCTGCCCCAGACAAGTAACGCTTCAGGTACTCGGCCTTGGAGAGCGGTGGAGCTGCCGCCATGGCAGCGGAGGAAGACGGGTCAGGGCTGGGAACAAAATTGTTGAACGCGAAACGGAACAGCGGCGAGCCGGGGGCGGGGCCAGGACCGGAAGTGACGGTATGTTTGGACGAGCTGGGCAGACATGTGAGTCTCGGAATCTTGGAGGGCTGAAGATCAGGAACGCGCACACTTCGGGGGCCTACTCTACATCCCCTCTGACCCGGCGATTGTGTTTCTTCTCTTCGTCCTTCCATCTGCTCAAACAACTGTGCAGCAAGCGCTGTTGTGGTCGCGAGGATACATCATGACTCCAACAAGACTTCTGCCCCCAGCAGCTTCAGAAGCACCAGAGTAGTAGTTACACGAACGTGAGCTCTGGAGTTGCAGTCCATCTACGTTTGAGTTCTGGCTCAGTAACTTGCTAACAGTGAGAGGCCTGGGGCAAGTTACTTAACAAAATGGGGATAATAATGACATGGATCTCAATGATTAGGTGGACTAAGATAATATTACTGTGCAAAGTGCTGCAAACAACAACTGACACATTGTGTTTCAGTAATTTTCATTAATGTTTAGGAGGAGAGGAATCTGCTTTAAGGGGCTTTCAAGAGAGGAATTCAGGATTCCAAACCCAGTATAATTATGATGGAAAATATGGTAGTTTCTAACCTATGTAACTTACCCGCATTTGATACCGGTTGTCCCTAGATTTTGTGCAAACTCTTCCCAATGAAAAGAACCTAGATCTATTGATGTTTTCAGCATGGCAAAAGAGAGAAGCTAGAGAGAATGAATTCTAACACTCAAGTGTGGAAAGATTTTTCTTCTTGAGGTTTTAAGAGCTGTACTTGAATTATCTCATTTAACCCTCACATTTCTCACATGGTTTTATTACCTTTACCTTACAGATGAAAACACTGAAGTTTGGAGAGGTTAAGTTGCCCAACTTCACATAGCTAGAACATATGACCCTTGGGATCAGAGACTAAAGAAGTGGGGTGCAAGAGGCAATCCAAATTTTTGAAAAATAAGTTAGTTTGTATATTTTACTTATCTCACCATATGCTCAATTTTTTGGTCACTGTTTTAGGAGATATATATTAGTCAATGAGGCATTATTATACTTAATAAATAAAAACGCCTGTCTTTGGACACAGGTTCAAGAAATATACATGATAGAACAGGTTGGAGATTATTGCCCTGAGGCCTGAACTTTAAACCACTGGAATACTGAGTAGTCACAGCACAGGCCAAGGAAGAGAAGAAGGCTGAATCTCTTAGGGCCTGTGAGAAGGGGGCGCTGGACTGACAGGGCCTCACTAGCTGGAAGGCCCCACAGGTCCATTCACAACACCGCCTTGGCATCTAGTCCACTTTAACATATTTCCAGCTGAACTCCACAGCCCAGCATCCTCCCTGGTGTCAGTAGGCACTGGGAAAGTCTCACAGTTCTGCTCCAGGAATGTTACCAGTAGAGTCCTCTCAACCCCATCACCTCCTGCCCATTTCTGTCTTCAGTTCCACCTCTAACCATTCTACTCACTACCAAACCTTAGCCTGACAAGACCAAGCTCAGGTCTTAAGCCTACCTCACAGGGCTCAAGGATCAAATGAATTCACAACCAGTGGCGTGGCCAAAGAGGGACATGGATTCAATGCCTGGTTGGCCCTTTCTCTGCAGTTCCATCTAATAAGGCAAATGCCCTGCCTTCCCTGGCACTACCCATACCCCTTCCCTGCTTGACATTCCTCCATAACATGGTCAGTCATCTGACACTGTTCTCCTTATTGGCTCTGACAACCCCAACCCGTTCTGTCAACTCTCCCCACTACACTTGAAGCTCCAAGAAAGCAGAGCTTTATTTTCTTCAGTTCTATGATGTACCTGGCACAAAGCAAGCACTCAAACATCTACTGAAGGAGTGAATGAAATGCCAGCTCCACTCCCCTCAAGTTACAGTTGCTCCACTAGAAAAACTTTTCTTCAGGTTGAATTCTACCAGCACATCAAACAAAGACAGAGTGAATTCAGAGGCCAGTGCCACCATTTTAATGAGAACTTCTTCACCTGTCCTAGACTCCCTCCCCTCAGAAGACTCTTTCTGTTGAAAGTCAGTATTTTACATACCCAACCCAACTCCCAAACTCCAGATGTAGATGTCTTCCACCTTCTCCCAACTCTTGAGAGTTCCAGCCCTATACGAGAGAGCACTGTGTGGACGGAGGGTAAAGACTTGAAAGGGAAAAAGTGACAGTGACATGCCCGATGGTTCGTTTCTGGGTTTCTTTCCACGCCAAGTCAAATCCTTCAAAGTAAGGTCAAGTAACCCAAGAGGTTTGTATTTCCATCACAAACTGTTCAGAAAGTGTGCCCAGATCTCCAACTTAGACCAGGTGTCCTCCCTGCACGGGCAAGGCCTGGTAGGGGGGCAACTCCAGCCTTTTCCAAAAGCAATAAATAACCCCATCGTCTGAGTAGCACTGGAGGCTGGCCAGGAACCGCCACTGCTACCGCTGGGCAGGCAGCCCTGTCTCATAGCCCTCTGTCTTCATGTCGTTGAGCCCCAGCTCCTCGTTTTGGTCAAATGTGCGCTTATAATGCTCTACCTTCATCTCAGGATCATCTTCAGGTGCATACACATTCTGCAAGGCCAAGGACAGACCATCAGTGCCTCTGCCATCCTCCCATCCCCCTCCCTCTGGCAACTTCCAAATTGCCACTTTATCAAGACCTTAATGAGTTTTTATTCTTTTTTTTTGCCAAGCGGCACGCAGGATCTTAGTTCCCCAACTAGGGACTGAATCCATGCCCCCCTGCAATGGAAGCACAGAGTGCTACCACTGGACCACCAGGGAATTCCCTTCATTGTTTCAAAGGGCCTTCAACACCCAACAACTAGGCTCAACTCATGGGCAGCAACAGAGCTCACATGGGCTGGGAGTGGGACTGCAGGGAGAAAAACTTTCTAACTGCACCTTCTTACAAAGAAGGTAGCATACTCTTAATTGTGGAGCAATCTTAGAAAAGTTTTGCCTGATCCATAATAACTACTCAAACTACTTAAAGTTACCATCAATCACCAGAATATCTCCCTTGTCAGCTTAAAGTTTCCCATCTTGGCCTCTGGATGAGGCACCATTTCTCCTCACTCTACAGCCAGATTTACAAAATGAAAACTCCATGTTGTACTGAGAGCTGGGACTCCAGCTAGACTAGAAAAAGAAGGAACTTGGGAGTCTCCTTTTTTCCCTCTTGACACACAGTCCCTTCTACCTCCCCCCTTCCTCCCTTATGTTCCAATTTCTGCTAAAAGTTTCCCTGATGAAAAGCAGTTCATTTACAATTAAGTGTCTCAGTTTCTGGAGAAGTGATATATATTTAAGGAAGGTTAGAAAAGACATCTCTATGAAATACCAGGGAAGGTCTACTGTACCTGCAAGTAGCTATTTCCTGCTGGATCATCCATAATAAAGTGAGCCTTCAAAATACCCTCAAGGATCTAAAGGAGAGAATTCAGCATGATCATGTAAATCTTACATAGCTCCTTATAGGAAAGAGCTGTGTCTGCCAGCCTAATTTATAAGCAACCTAATTTACACTGCAGAATCCCCCAAAGTTTTAAGAACTAGTGAAATGAAGTTACCTCCAGAGGTGGAGTGGAGAGGATCTAAAATAAGAGTCTTTGACAGTTATTTAAGAAGCATCCCTATTGCCTCTATCACCCCAAACAGATCAACAATTGTCCTTCCTCCATCCCAAGAGCAGATAGAGGATGCTGTGGAAAAGTGAGCACAGAGCACTATGGCCTGGAGGACACTGACCCAGTGGAGGGTAGGGCGGAAGGAATCAAGAACAGGAAGTTAAGTGAACGTAGCCTTATTGGAAACATACACACCCCCAGTCCTGTTCCCACACTGGGCTCTCAGAACACTGCCAGCCAAGCCTTCACCCTCAGGCCAGGAAATGGAACACACACTGCTGGGAATCTGACCAGCCCAAGAGGAAACACTTTACAACTCAAGCATTGGAGTCACCGCAACAAAATGGCTAAGCTGAATCCTCCTCCAATGACCCAATGTCAACAAGACTCACTCCACTCAGGTGGTTTAGTCCTCTACTTTTAAATAGACAACCAAGGATTATCAGACATCTGAGCAAAGCCCCTGACACTGAAAGATAGAAATCAAATGGGGAAAAAAAAAACTTAGGAGGAAATGGAACCTATGCAAGGAAAATTAAACATAAGAAAAAAAATTAATATTCTCAAAGAGAAAAAAATACTACATCCTTAATACAACAGGATGCTATTTAAAAAAAAAAAAAAAAAAAAAAAGCCGGCAGAAAGTATTGCAAGACCGAAAAAAGCCACTTGGAAAATCAAAATGTCAGTGGAAATGAAAAACTCAATTAAAGGGCTGGAAAATTATTCTCCGACAGTACAGCAAACACAAAAAAACAAAAATAGGACCAAAAAAAAAAATTATAGACAACCAGACAAGTCAGTCTAACATCCAAAACATACGGATTTCAGAAAGAGAGAACAGAGAAGCAATAGAGCATTTTTTACAAGCTCCCTAGTACTGAGCCACATGACTTTCCAAATGCAAAGAACCCACCAAATGCTTAGCAACAGTGGTTGAAAACTGACCCACACCAAAGCACATTCTAAAATCTCACATCACAGGAGACAGAAAAGTATCATAAGACAGGTCACAAACAAAAGATCAGGAAGCAGAATGCCTTCCAACCTCTCAACAGCCAAACTGAGAAACTGAAAGACATCAGCAGGAAATTGGAAGACTTTAGAAATTCTGATAAAAAATTATTTCCACCCAGATTCTATCCCCAACCATTCAGCTAATATAAGAGTAGAATAAAGAAAGTTTCAGACATGAAAAATCCCAGGAATTCTACTTCCTATGCACTTTCTCATGATGCTACTGGAAAAGATGCTCTAACAAAAAAAGGGAGAAAACCAAGAAAAGAGATGGCATGGGATATCGGAAACGGGAGAATTTGCAACGTTAGATGTTTATATGTGGCAAGAAGGGGTGTATGGCCTCCTGTTTGCTCACTGGAACCCCAGGACCGTAAACACTGACCAACCAGAGTCCTCTCACCTGGTCCAACTTCTGACTGAACTCCTGCAGTTTCTCCGTCTGGCCAGGACTGGAGCTGTCACCCAGTGTGAAAGGGTTCTTGGTTACCTGCAATAAATGGCATCCAAATTGCTAGAATACTGGCTCACCGTTTGTTAGGTTTAACCATAAACCTGATGGAGGCAGGGGGCTGGCAGGAAGGGGTGGAGACGAGGGATGCCTATTGGGGAGGTTTGGTGTCTATTCTATACCACCTTCTGACCTAAGCAGCCACTCCTAAGACTGTGGATTAATCTGCCAAAGTGATAATGGGCAACATGAAACAAAAGCTACAGCAAGGTTCTTAAATATGAACTCTAGTCCTTGTTTGAAGAAGCACAAAGTAAAGTTCAGTTACAAAGACAAAATACCTAACAACTGAGAATCAATTAAGTGAAATGATTCACTAAGAGAACAAATATATGGGTTAAGGCAACACATACATATACATGTATGTTCAGGAGTTTCAGGTACTAAAAGGATCCTCAGTCCCCCCATCTTACAGTGAAATAAATGACTTACTCAAAACCAAAAAAATATCTAAATCAGCCCAGAGTCAGGCCTGAGATTTTCCACTCTGAACTTTCCGTCAACTTAATGTCATAATCCAAAATAATGTTTAACTCAAATCAGCTTAAAATTAAAGCAACCTCGATTATCAGCTCCAAAGCCCAGGACCTTTGAGGCCTCCGAGCCCGTTCCCCATCAGCCACACTGTGAAGCTACGTGCACTGCCCTCAGGGGACTCACCAGTTCCCGGATGTCTTTCAGCATCCCCTCCAGTGTGGTGAACTTGCCCCCAAGGACAGCCATTCCCAGTTCAAATTCCAGCTCTGGGATTTCCACACGGCATGTCTCAGACTGCAAGGTGAGAGATCAAATTAGGCTTTAAATCAGGAGCCCCTGCAGAAAGCTAACCAGAGTCCTCCTGCCAAATTAATACTACCAGTAACAGTTTGGGGACAAAGTCAGCTGTCCCAGTTTTGTCTGAATCTCCAATTAAAGCCAGACTCACTCCTGAAGCCAATTTTAAAAGGGGACATTCTGAGTCATGGCTCCAAGCTGGCAGGCATCCTGTCATTAAGAGTCCAGAAACAAGGGCCCTTACAGACACTAGAGGCAAAAGGCTGCCAAGTCATCAGAAAGCACTCCTGGGTCACCTTCTGAATCTGCACTTGCGACCATCCATTAACTCTACTCAGGGATCCTCAAACCCAAGGGAGTAAGGAGATACCTCACAACCCCAGGACATGATTGGGAGAAGACAGATTTCCGCTTGACACAGAGCCATGTGTGAAAGAGAGTCACGTCCCCATGCAGGCTGTCACCTTGAGCAGATCTCTGGTCATATCTGAGGGATCGGTGATATGGAAGGTGATCCTGGTGCCCAAGGGCTCCACAGCTCCTCCAGATTTCACCTGCACAGATAGCAACAGTGTCAACAGCAGCAGCAGAGGAGACGCCATCCTCACCCAGGGCAGGGAGTCTGGGGAGGGGGAGGGGATAAAGGCTTGGACCTCCACTCAGGCCCACTACTGGCTTCCAAGGACGGTGCCTCCTACACCCACAATGGCAGCAGTCATCCATGTTGAAATCTGAAAGGGACTTTTAGCTGCATCTAATGGGTAGATTCCCTTTATGGTTTTTCTGGTTTAAGAATTTAAAATGTATGCTTGAATACACCCAGGAAAGGGAATTTACAACCCTCCAAGGCAGACTGCTCTATTTTCAGACAGGCCCAGAAAGCTTTTTATTATTAAGCCAAAATCTGCCTCCCTGTACTTTCACCCCTCTGAGAGGTGAGTCAAAAAATGGGTCTCTCTCTTCCATATAACTAACTTTGAATGTCTTCCATAAGTTATGCTATTTCTAACTTTTCTCCTCTAAGCTAATTTCCAGTTGCTTCAAGAGCTCCTCACCCTAAGCGGCTTTAGAAAGGAAGACAGTTCAATAGGGGTTACCCTCAAGTTAGGCTTCTTCCCAAAGGACAAAGCCCACCCACCTCGTTGGTCCGATGGCCGCAGTTCTCGCAGTTGGTAGCCATGATGATAACCTCCTTAAAGTGAGGGATTTCTGGAAGAAGGAATTAAGGAAATCTGCTTCCAGGAGAGCAAGACCATCCACTGGGAAAGAACAAACCCAAACCTCCCACACAAACAGATGCTGGTCCCAGGACTGCAGGAAACAGATCACAAGGCTACATCAGACAAGCCCCCAGAAGAGGGCAAGGTCACCACCCACAGCGATCCCCGCTCATGGATGTGCGACAACATGGCTCAGAACACACACAAGAGCCTAGAGACCGTGGCCTAATTCTCTCTTTGAACCCAAAAGCCAAAGTGCACAGTCTCGTCAAAGGCAATATCCTCCTCATCACTCAGAATAAAGCATATGCTTTCTTTGAAGGAAATATTTTCCAGACTGAATATAATGTTCATGCCTGAGTCAGATGAAGAGCAAGCAAATGGCCAGATGAAAGATACGAACTAGCTTCATGTTGGTCTGGGCTGGAGCATTGCATTCTGGGCAATTTGTGTTGAACTGGAGCACCTGGAACACAACATGGGGATGCAGGGTGAGCCCTCCCAGGCGGGGGAACCCCGCTCAGTCTACAGACATTCTACTGGTACGCTGGTGGCCACCCGTGTTGTTGGTCAGGAAGAGACACTGAACGGTGTCAGTCTCAGCCCACCACTGCTTCCTCCACAAGAGCCAATGTGACTCACTTCGTTTCTGATATCTTCCTCTTCTGGCTTCTCTTCTGGTGCCTCTGCCTAAAGTAAAAGAGACGCAAATCAAATGTTGGCACACGGACCCCAGCCTCCCATGGAGGTGAGAGAAAATGCTCCGGCTTGCTTATGTCACCTGCCACCTTGTGGGGGTAACAAGGAAGTCAGAGAGCAAAGCCCTAGTCAAGGGAAGAACAGAGCTGATGCCAAGTAATCCAGAGTGCAAGGTAATCCCAGAGCATTCTTCACTGCTTCAATGCACTCACCTGGAGCCCCAGCATCTCCTCCTGCTGCAGAGTCCGATTATAGTGTGTGATCACCAGGGCATCATCTTTCCGGGGAGCATGTGGGTTTTCCACAAAGCTGTTCCCTGAGGGATCATCAATGATCTAACATGGGTAAAGAGAGAGCAGTTACAACAAGAAATCACATACAATCCTCCATCTAAGACTGAGGCACCACGGGAAAATCTCAGACAGTCTTATTGGTCCCTCCTCCCCTAAGTTTAGGGCACCTGGAGCCCCTCAATACTCACTAATGTGAAAGGAGAGGCCACTTGCTTTAGTTCTTTCAGTTTGGCAATGAATTCATCAATTCTTTCAGCCACGGCTTCTTCGTTTGCCTGACAGAACAGAGAGTAGAAGATCAGCCCTGGTGATAGATAGACCTTATGCCCCCAGCACTTCCAACAAGAAGTCACGACCCATCTTAGTGTAACTGAGAACACACTCGGGCTTCACAATAAGAAGTAGCAAATAAGGACGTCCCTGGGGGTCCAGAGGATAGGAATCCGCCTGCCAATGCACAGGACATGGGTTCGATCCCTGGCCTGGGAAGATTCCACATGCTGTGGAGCAACTAAGCCCATGCACCTAGAGCCTGTGCGCCACAACAAGAGAAATCATTGCAATGAGAAGCCTGTGCACCACAACGAAGAGGAGCTCCCACTTGCCACAACTAGAGAGCCCACACACAGCAGTGAAAACCCAGTGCAGCCAAAAATTAATTAATTTTAAAAAGTAAATAAATAAAAGTAGCAAATAAGTTTGAAGTTTATGGGTGGTGCCAGACAAGTCTCCTTTTCTCACTCATTCAACTATTTAGTCCAGGCATTTGTGGCAGGTAACAGACAACAGAAAATAAACAAGAACCCTTTCATGGGGCTCTGTTTAAGAAAACCAGAGACTTATCTGTCCACTTAAGAAGACAGATGACTAAATTTTTAATTACATTATTTCACATAAATATATGTATATATAAGATGTCATAATAAATATAAGACACAATGGAGCACTCAGGAAGCACAGAGGGTGTTAGGGAAGGCTCTTCAGAGATAAGGGTACAGTGTCTCTGAGAAGAGGCCTCAATGTACAGTGGAGGAGGGGAACTAGAGAGGACAGTGGTACAACACATGTAACATCCAGGCAGCTATAGCATCACCATTCACTTCCCCTCAAAGTTCTCCCACATTCAGTCAGAGACAGTTCAGCCACATGGGAAGGTGAACAAGTGTACAGAAGAAATTATTCCCAGAGCTGCTGCAATGAGAAAACCCCAGCTCACCCTTCGAGTGGGCTGATCCTGCTCCAGGCCAGAGATAGCACGGCTGATCAATCCTTCAACCGTAGTCAGAGCTGGTGAGTAAGAACAAAAAACAGGTCAGGCTTCGCTTTGCAGTCAAGTGCCGGTATGACACTGGGCAGTTCGCTGAACCGTCTGGGCCTTGACTTCATCTGTGAGGTCAAGGAGGCAGGGAACAAAGTTCCATTCACCTCTAGTTGAGAGTGATTATTATAGACAATTCTGTAATAAGTATGTCACAGTGTTACTATCACTATATACTACCTTAAGCTACTTTATCTAAGCTCTCTTAGGTTAAACCAGTGAAGATCACAAGGATTTGGCCAAATCCATACATAAGCCACTACACCTGGCACCAAGAGTTTTGCACGACAGTAAGACTCAGGCCAGGCATGAACAGCACAAACACTCTGATCTTAAATATACCTCCTTTCTGGCTGAAGGCAGGAATTTCAAAATCCAGCTCTGGGATCCTTGTGGTGGCAGAGTCAGTCTTCACTACTTCTCTGTCCATGTCCTGGGTGGAACAAAAACCCTTCAGTCCACAGAAGTCAACAATACAGGAGACCCCAGCCCAGCTGTTTTCTTTCTTCTCCCTACTGCGGGCAGTCCAGACTGCTCCAGCAGAACAGCACCTTGATGTGAACCACCTACCCAACTGGTTAGAGTACTACTCATAAACTACTGCTCATTTGATACCTTCTGATACTACGCTTCATTTGATACCTTACAAAGCATGTTCACCAGTCTTACCGCACCTGAGCAGATGATGGCACCAACGCCATTTTACAAAGGAGGAAACTGAGGCTTGGACATTCAGTGGATTTATTTGAGGTCTGACCACCTGGACCGAAGCCCCCACTCCAGTCCCCAAGCTTTCCCTAGGACACCAGGGTAACTGCCCTGGGCCCCTCTCACCTCCTGAGCCCTGACAGTCAGCGTGTAGCGCACTCCCTGGTCCTGGATCCTGCCCGCCGACTGGATCTCCGTGTTGTTCCAGCCACAGTGCTCGCAGGAAAAGGAGCTCACGATTATTTCTCTGAAGAAGGGGATCTTGGTGAGCAGGAGGCGCGTCATGCCCTGAGGAAGCAGAAAACAGTTAAGGAGAGTACCAGGGAAATTCCCAACCTCCCATCTACTGCGCCCCAAGCGTGCCTCGCCTTCAGGTCCCCAGTTGGGCCAGCCTGGCAGGATCGCCGACCCCCGCTCCTCCCCGCCTCTGCCCAACGCTCCAGCCGCCCGCGGCCGCACCCCCGTCTCACGTTGCGGTAGCAGTTCATGCACAGCGACTCGATCTCGGTGGGCTGCTGCTCCTCGTCCTCAGCACTGATAGGCCGGAACAAGTGCCCGGGCCCGGGATCCCGAGCCGGGGCGGGCGAGGGAGCGGCAGCCGCCGCCGGGAGCCCAGGCTCCACAGCTCCACCGGCCGACATCACCACGCGAAGATCAGGCCTCAACTTCCGGCTTTTGCCTCCCTCTCTTGGCCCCACCCCTTCCTCCGGCACTTCCGCCAGCTCTGCCCGCATCCTCCCGCCCCCGCCCCTTCTTAAAGAGGCCGCGGACTCCTCTCGGTGACGTATCCGGCCTGGTTTCCCAGTTGCCGGATTGTTCGGTCTTGACTTGGGAAGCCTGCCGGGTCCAGGCTTTGCCTCCACCTCAATTCCGGCGTCACTGCCCCCAGGGAGTCCTCTCAGACCCAGGGCAGTTTTATTGATCCTTTGCAATAGCTTCGTAGCACAAGGTTCTAACTATTGGTCCCCAAGTCTAACTACAAGAGCCTTGACCACAGGGGGGCTGGCCATCCATAGGTATTCCCGAGGAGGTGCACTCCGACCTGGATTTGCTTGGATCCACCTTTGGGCCACATGCTGTATCAGCTCTAGATCACCATTCCTTAGTCCCTTGATCACTCTCTCCCTATCTGTTCTTCTCACTCCCTATTTCTATCCAGGTAATAGTTCATAGTTCAGTCGCTCAGTCGTGTCCGACTCTGCGACCCCATGAATCGCAGCACGCCAGGCCTCCCTGTCCATCACCATCTCCCGGAGTTCACTCAGACTCACGTCCATCGAGTCCGTGATGCCATCCAGCCATCTCATCCTCGGTCGTCCCCTTCTCCTCCTACCCCCAATCCCTCCCAGCATCAGAGTCTTTTCTGCCCAAATTCCAGCCTCAGATACACAGCCTTCACCCACCTTTACTCCTGCCCGGTCATCCCCACCACATTGGACCTCAGCTGACTCACCCCTCCTGGTTTCCTAACAGCCTGGTTTCTTTTGGGGGTAAACTTTCCCTGGACACATTTTCCCCAGTTCAGCTGCTAAATCGAGGGTGTCATGGGAGAGGACCAATCTGCAGGCTTATTAGGCCAGACTGAGGTGGGGTTCATGCTGTGAGGGAGTGTGGCAGTGAGAATCCTGTGCCAGGCAGGCTGAGCTGGAAGAATGCTGCCCAGGACGTCCCAAGGGTACAGGACTGGCTGTGCTTACCCTTTCCTCTTCCTTCCACTTCACCCTCCCTCCATTTCCCAGGGAGCTATAAGGAGCTGGGTTGCTCCTGAGTGGTGAATCTGTACATAGGGAATGGTGGAGGTGAGGGGATGTAAGATTTTGAGGGTTGTCAGTTGAGAAGATTGTCAGTCATAAAAAGAGACCTTGTCAAAAAAAAGAGGCCATTCAAAATCTGGAACAGCAGAGACAACAAAGACAGGCCGCCACAGGAGCCTGTATCTTATGTACACTGTCCTGCGATAAGCGGATGGGTGCACCATGCAGGTACAAAGGAAGGGTCTCTAGTGTGCTCAGTTGCGTCCGACTCTCTGTGACCCCAAGGACTGTAGCTTGCCAGGTTCCTCTGTCCATGGGATTTCCCAGGCAAGAATACTGGAGCGGGTTGCTGTTTCCTTCTCCAGGGGACCTTCCTGACCCAGGAATTGAACCCTCATCTCTCGAGTCTTCCGCATTGACAGGCAGGTTCTTTACCACTAGCATCACCTAGGAAGCCCAAAGGGTCTCTAGCCCAGGCACAAACAGCTATCAGCCCAGGCAGAGCAGCAGCCCTCCAACAGAACTGGACTGGGAGGGGGTCAATGAGAAAGAGTAGCAAGGGACTGGAGGGGGTGATGGGGAGCTTTGGTGATAATGGTGAGGCCACTGCTTTCAGACAGTCCAAATGAGAGTCACACCAGGCAAATAAGCTTCCATCATAATAAGCATCTATTTCACTTGTGTCAGAAGTCTAGACTTCCACCTGGAAGTCAGGAGGGAGGGGCCAGAGATGGGGAGGGCACACAGTAGGCTCCCCAGAGAGTTTAAGAAGCCCCCATAGTTTGGAGGGCTCGGTGGACTGTTTAGATGTAGTATTATATCAAGAAATCCAGGCTAGGCTCACCTCCCTCCCATCACAATCCACACCATTTGGCCCCACTAGCATCAGCCAGCAGAGACACACACACACACACACACACACACACACACACACACACACACACA